>NW_028270177.1:101757253-102096488 GCF_037043375.1 Chiloscyllium plagiosum | reverse complement strand
GTCTCTCTGCCACCCCCCCCTCAGTCCATCCTCTCTGTCCCAAACCTCTGTCCCCCCTCTCTGTAGCCCTCTCTCTGCCCCTTCTCAGTCACCATCTCGCTGTTCCCCCCCGTCCACGCCTCTCTTTCGCCCGCTCTCTGCCCCCTCTCTGTCACAGTTTCTCTGACCCCTCTCTCTGTCCCCCTCTCTCTGTCTCTCCTCTCTGTCTCCCCCTCGCTATCCCTCCCTCTCTGTAGCCCCCTCTCTGCCCCCTCTCACTCACCATCTCTTTGTTCACCCGTCCACCCTTCTCTGCCCCCCTCTCTCTGTCGCCCTCTCAGTCACCATCTCTCTGTCCCCCCTCCCTCTGTCCCCCTCCTTCTGTCCCCCTCTCTCTGTCACCCTCTTTCTGACCCCCATTCTCTGTCCTCCTCTCTCTGTCCCCTCTCTCTCTGTCGCCCTCTTTCTGATCCCCTCTCTCTCTCTCTGTCCCCCCCTCTCTGTCCCCCTCTCTATGCCCCCTCCCAGTCACCATCTCTCTGTCACCCCTCCCTCTGTCCCCCTCCCTCTGTCCCCCTCCCTCTGTCCCCCCCCCTCTGCTCCCCCCTCTGTCCCCCTCTCTCTGTCCTCCTCTCTCTGTCCCCCCCTCACTGTCCCCTCTCTTTGTTGGCCTCTCTCTGACCCTCTCTGTCACCGTCTCTCTGCCCCTTCTCTCTCTGCCCCTCTCTCTCTCTGTCCCCACTCTTTCTGCCCCCTCTCTCTATCCCCATCTCTCTGTTCCATCTCTGGTCCCCCCCCCCCTGCCTCTCTCTCTGTACCCCCTCTCTCTCTGACCCCCTCTCTCTCTGACCCCCTCTCTCTCTGTCCCCCTCTCTCTCTGTCCCCCTCTCTCTCTGACCCCCTCTCTCTCTTACCCCCTTGCTCTGTTCCCCTCTCTCTGTTTCCCCCATCTCGACCACCCTCTCTCTGCCCCCTCTCTGACACTGTCTCTCTGTCCTCCCTCTCTCTGTCCCCGTCTCTCTGCCCCCCCCCAGTCCATCCTTTCTGTCCCAAACCTCTGTCCCCCCTCTCTGTAGCCCTCTCTCTGCCCCTTCTCAGTCACCATCTCGCTGTTCCCCCCCGTCCACGCCTCTCTGTCGCCCGCTCTCTGCCCCCTCTCTGTCACAGTTTCTCTGACCCCTCTCTCTGTCCCCCTCTCTCTGTCTCTCCTCTCTGTCTCCCCCTCGCTGTCCCTCCCTCTCTGTAGCCCTCTCTCTGCCCCCTCTCACTCACCATCTCTTTGTTCTCCCCGTCCACCCTTATCTGCCCCCCTATCTCTGTCGCCCTCTCAGTCACCATCTCTCTGTCCCCCCTCCCTCTGTCCCCCTCCTTCTGTCCCCCTCTCTCTGTCACCCTCTTTCTGACCCCCATTCTCTGTCCCCCTCTCTCTGTCCCCTCTCTCTCTGTCGCCCTCTTTCTGATCCCCTCTCTCTCTCTCTGTCCCCCACTCTCTGTCCCCCTCTCTATGCCCCCTCCCAGTCACCATCTCTCTGTCACCCCTCCCTCTGTCCCCCTCCCTCTGTCCCCCTCCCTCTGTCCCCCCCCCTCTGCTCCCCCCTCTGTCCCCCTCTCTCTGTCCTCCTCTCTCTGTCCCCCTCTCTCTGTTGCCATATCTCTCACCGTCTCTCTGTCCCCCACTCTCTGTCTCCCTTCTCTCTGACCCCCTCTATCTCCCTCACTCTCGGTGGCCCTCTCTCTGTCGCCAACTCTCTGCCCCCCTCTCCCTCCCCGCCTCTCTCTGTCCCCCTCTCTGTCCCCCTCTCTCTCTGTCCCCATCTCTCTCTGTCCCCCTCTCTCTCTGTCCCACCGACTCTGTCCCCCTCTCTCTGTTGCCATATCTGTCACCGTCTCTCTGTCCCCCACTCTCTGTCCCCCTTCTCTCTGACCCCCTCTATCTCCCTCACTCTCTGTGGCCCTCTCTCTGTCGCCAACTCTCTGCCCCCCTCTCCCTCCCCGCCTCTCTCTGTCCCCCTCTCTGTCCCCCTCTCTCTCTGTCCCCATCTCTCTCTGTGCCCCTCTCTCTCTGTCCCACCCACTCTGTCCCCCTCTCTCTCTCTCCCCCCTCTCCGTCCCCCTCTCTCTCTGTCCCTCTCTCTCTGTCCCCCTCTCTGTCCCTCTCTCTCTGTCCCCCTCTCTGTCCCCCATTTCTCTGCCCCCTCTCTCTCCCACCTGCCTCTCTCTGTCCCCCTCTCTCTGTCCCTCCTCTCTCTGCCCCCACTCTGTCACCATCTCTCTGTCCCCTCTCCCTCTGTTCTCTCTCGCTCTGTCCCCCTCTCTCGGCGCCCCCACTCTGGTCCCCCCCGTCCCCCCTCTGTCCTCTCTCTCTCTGTCCCCCTCTCTCTGTCCCCCTCTCTCTCTAACCTCTCTCTCTCTCTGATCCCCTCTCTCTGCCCCCTCACTCTGTTCCCTGCTCTCTGTTCACCGATCTAAATCGCCCTCTCTCTGCCCCCTCTCTGTCTCCGTCTCTCTGCCCTCTCTCAGTCACCGTCTCTCTGTTCGCCCCGCCGTCCACCCCTCTCTGTCGCCCGCTCTCTGCTCCCTCTCTGTCAGAGTTTCTCTGTCCCCCCTCTCTCTGTCCCGCTTGTCTCACCCTCTCTCTGTCCCCCCCTCACTGTTCCCTCTCTGTCCCCCCTCTCTCTGTCCCCCCCTCACTGTCCCCTCTCTTTGTTGGCCTCTCTCTGACCCTCTCTGTCACCGTCTCTCTGCCCCTTCTCTCTCTGCCCCCCTCTCTCTCTGTCCCCTCTCTCTCTCTGTCCCCACTCTTTCTGCCCCCTCTCTCTATCCCCATCTCTCTGTTCCCTCTCTGGTTCCCCCTCTGCCTCCCATCTCTGTTCACCGCTCTCTCTGTACCCCCTCTCTCTCTGACCCCCTCTCTCTCTGACCCCCTCTCTCTCTGTCCCCCTCTCTCTCTGACCCCCTCTCTCTCTTACCCCCTTGCTCTGTTCCCCTCTCTCTGTTTCCCCCATCTCGACCACCCTCTCTCTGCCCCCTCTCTGACACTGTCTCTCTGTCCTCCCTCTCTCTGTCCCCGTCTCTCTGCCCCCCACTCAGTCCATCCTCTCTGTCCCAAACCTCTGTCCCCCCTCTCTGTAGCCCTCTCTCTGCCTCTTCTCAGTCACCATCTCGCTGTTCCCCCCCGTCCACGCCTCTCTGTCGCCCGCTCTCTGCCCCCTCTCTGTCACAGTTTCTCTGACCCCTCTCTCTGTCCCCCTCTCTCTGTCTCTCCTCTCTGTCTCCCCCTCGCTGTCCCTCCCTCTCTGTAGCCCTCTCTCTGCCCCCTCTCACTCACCATCTCTTTGTTCCCCCCTCCAACCTTCTCTGCCCCCTCTCTCTGTCGCCCTCTCAGTCACCATCTCTCTGTCCCCCCTCCCTCTGTCCCCCTCCTTCTGTCCCCCTCTCTCTGTCACCCTCTTTCTGATCCCCATTCTCTGTCCCCCTCTCTCTGTCCCCTCTCTCTCTGTCGCCCTCTTTCTGATCCCCTCTCTCTCTCTCTGTCCCCCACTCTCTGTCCCCCTCTCTATGCCCCCTCCCAGTCACCATCTCTCTGTCACCCCTCCCTCTGTCCCCCTCCCTCTGTCCCCCTCCCTCTGTCCCCCCCCTCTGCTCCCCCCTCTGTCCCCCTCTCTCTGTCCTCCTCTCTCTGTCCCCCTCTCTCTGTTGCCATATCTCTCACCGTCTCTCTGTCCCCCACTCTCTGTCCCCCTCTCTCTCTGTCCCCATCTCTCTCTGTCCCCCTCTCTCTCTGTCCCACCGACTCTGTCCCCCTCTCTCTGTTGCCATATCTGTCACCGTCTCTCTGTCCCCCACTCTCTGTCCCCCTTCTCTCTGACCCCCTCTATCTCCCTCACTCTCTGTGGCCCTCTCTCTGTCGCCAACTCTCTGCCCCCCTCTCCCTCCCCGCCTCTCTCTGTCCCCCTCTCTGTCCCCCTCTCTCTCTGTCCCCATCTCTCTCTGTGCCCCTCTCTCTCTGTCCCACCCACTCTGTCCCCCGCCTCTCTCTCTCCCCCCTCTCCGTCCCCCTCTCTCTCTGTCCCTCTCTCTCTGTCCCCCTCTCTGTCCCTCATTTCTCTGCCCCCTCTCTCTCCCACCTGCCTCTCTCTGTCCTCTTCTCTCTGCCCCCCTTTCTCTGACACCCTCTCTTTCCCCCACTCTTTAACACTCTCTCTGTCCCCACTCCCTCTGACCCCTTCTCTCTTCCCCACTCTCTGTCCTGCGCTCTCTGTCCCCAACTCTCTGTCCCCCTCTCTCTGTCCCGCGCTCTCTGTCCCTCGCTCTCTGTCCCCCACTCTCTGTCCCCCTCTCTCTGTCCCCCTCGCTCTCTGAATCCCCCTCTCTGTCCCCCTCTCTCACTCTGTCCCCCCTCTCTCTGTCCACCCCTCTCTGTCCCCCTCTCTCACTCTGTCCCCCCTCTCTCTGTCCACCCCTCTCTGTCCCCCTCTTTCTGTGTCCCCCTCTCTCTCTGTCCCCCTCTCTCTCTGTCCTCTCTATCTCTCCCTGTCTCTCTGCCCTCTCTCTGTCCCCCACTCTCTCCATCCCCCCACTCTCTGTACCCCTCTCTCTGTTCCCACTCTCAGACCCCCTTTATCTCCCCAACTCCCTGACACCCTGTCTCTGCCCCACTCTCTTTCCCCTCTCTCTGCCCGCGCTCTCTCTGTCCTCCTCTCTCTGTCCCTCTCTCTCTGCCCCCTCACTCTGTCCCCCTCTGTCTGCCCCCTCTGTCTATCCCCATCGCTCTCTGCCCCTCTCTCTCTATCTCCCCCACTCTCTGTCCCCCCCTCTCTCTGCCCCTCTCTCTCTGCTCCCCTGTCTCTGGCCTCCTCTCTCTTTGGCCCCCTCTCTCTCTGCCCCCCTCTCTCTGTCGCCTCTTTCTGCCCCCTCTCTCTCTGTCCCCCCTCTGTCTGACCCCCTCTCTCTTTATCCCCCTATCTCTCTGTCCCCCTCTCTCTGCCCCCTCTCTCTGTCCCCCTCTCTCTGTCTCCTCTATCTCTCCCTCTCTCGCTCTGCCCCCTCTCTGTCCCCCTCGCTCTCTCTGTCCCCCACTCTCTCCATCCACCCACTCTCTGTCCCCCTCTCTCTGACACCCCGTCTCTGACCCCCCCGTCTCCCTCACTCTGTACCCCTCTCTCTGTTCTGACTCTCTGACCAACTCTATCTCCCCAACTCTCTGTCACCCTCTCTCTGCCCCTCTCTCTTTCCCCTCTCTCTCTGTCCCTCTCTCCCTGCCCCCCTCACTCTGTCCCCCTCTGTCTGCCCCTATCCCTCTCTGCCCCCCTCTCTCTGTCCCCCTCTCTCTGTCCCCCTCTCTCTCTGCCCCCCTCTCTCTGTCGCCTCTTTCTGCCCCCTCTCTCTCTGTCCCCCCTCTGTCTGACCCCCTCTCTCTTTATCCCCCTATCTCTCTGTCCCCCTCTCTCTGCCCCCTCTCTCTGTCCCCCTCTCTCTGTCTCCTCTATCTCTCCCTCTCTCGCTCTGCCCCCTCTCTGTCCCCCTCGCTCTCTCTGTCCCCCACTCTCTCCATCCACCCACTCTCTGTCCCCCTCTCTCTGACACCCCGTCTCTGACCCCCCCGTCTCCCTCACTCTGTACCCCTCTCTCTGTTCTGACTCTCTGACCAACTCTATCTCCCCAACTCTCTGTCACCCTCTCTCTGCCCCTCTCTCTTTCCCCTCTCTCTCTGTCCCTCTCTCCCTGCCCCCCTCACTCTGTCCCCCTCTGTCTGCCCCTATCCCTCTCTGCCCCCCTCTCTCTGTCCCCCTCTCTCTGTCCCCCTCTCTCTCTGTCCCCCTCTCTCTCTGTCCCCCTCTCTCTCTGTCCCCTCTATCTCTCCCTGTCTCTCTTCCCTCTCTCTGTCCCCCACTCTCTCCATCCCCCCACTCTCTGTACCCCTCTCTCTGTTCCCACTCTCAGGCCCCCACTATCTCCCCAACTCCCTGACACCCTCTCTCTGCCCCACTCTCTTTCCCCTCTCTCTCTGCCCCCTCTCTCTGTCCTCCTCTCTCTGTCCCTCTCTCTCTGCCCCCCTCACTCTGTCCCCCTCTGTCTGCCCCCTGTCTACCCCCTTCGCTCTCTGCCCCTCTCTCTCGATCTCCCCCACTCTCTGTCCCCCCCCCACTCTATCTGCCCCTCTCTCTCTGCCGCCCTGTCTCTGGCCTCCTCTCTCTTTGGCCCCCTCTCTCTCTGGCCCCCTCTTTCTGTCGCCTCTTTCTGCCCCCTCTCTCTCTGCCCCCCCCTCTCTCTGACACCCTCTCTCTATCCCCCTCTCTCTCTGTCCCCCTCTCTCTGCCCCCTCTCTCTGTCCCCCTCTCTCTGTCTCTTCTATCTCTCCCTCTCTCGCTCTGTTCCCCTCGCTCTCTCTGTCCCCCACTCTCTCCATCCACCCACTCTCTGTCCCCCTCTCTCTGACACCCCGTCTCTGACCCCCTCTGTCTCCCTCACTCAGTACCCCTCTCTCTGTTCTGACTCTCTGACCAACTCTATCTCCCCAACTCTCTGTCACCCTCTCTCTGCCCCTCTCTCTTTCTCCTCTCTCTCTGTCCCTCTCTCCCTGCCCCCCTCACTCTGTCCCCCTCTGTCTGCCCCTATCCCTCCCTGCCCCTCTCTCTCTGTCCACCTTTCTCTGTCCCCCTCTCTCTCTGTCCCTCTCTCTCTCTGTACCCCTCTCTCTGCCCCTCTCTCTCTGTCCCCCTCTCTCTGTCCCCCTCTCTCTCTGTCCCCCTCTCTCTCTGTCCCCCTCTCTCTCTGTCCCTCTCTCTCTCTGTACCCCTCTCTCTGCCCCCCTCTTCTGTCCCCCTACCTCTGTCCCCCCTCTCTCTGTCCCCCCTCTCTCTCTCCCCCTCTCTCTGCCCCCTTCTCTCTCTGTCCCCCTCTCTCTCACTTACCCCCTCTCTCTCTGACCCACTCTATCTCCCCCACTCTCTGTCCCCCTCTCTCTGTCGCCGTCTCTCTGTCCCCCTCTCTCTCTGTCCCCTCTCTCTCTGTCCCCCTCTATCTGTTCCCTCTCTCTCCCACCCTCTCTGACCCCCTCTCTCCCCCGCTCTCTGACCCCCTCTCTGTTGCCCTCTCTCTGCCCCGCTCTCTCTGCCCCCCCGACCCCTCTCTCTGTCCCCCTCTCTCTGTTCCCCTCTCTCTGTTCCCCTCTCTCTGTTCCCCTCTCTCTGTCCCCCTCTCTCTTTTCCCCTCACTCCTGTCCCCCTCACTCTGTCCCCTCTCTCTCCCCCACTCTTTGACCCCCTCTCTGTCGCCCTCTCTCTCTGCCCCTCTCTCTCTGCCCCCCTCTCTCTGCCCCCCTCTCTCTGTCCCCCTCTCTCTATCCCCCTCTCACTGCCCCCCCTCTCTCTCTCCCGCTCTCTGACCCACTCTCTGTCACCCTTTCTCTCTGCCCCCACTCTCTCTGCCCCCTCTCTGTCCCCCCCACTCTCTGTCCCCCTCTCTCTGACCCCCTCTCTCTCCCCCACTCTGTACCCCTCTCTCTGTCTCCCACTCTCTGCCCCCCCTCTCTGTCACCGTCTTTCTATCCCCCTTCTCTCTGTTCCCCCTCTCTCTGTCCCCCTCTCTCTGCCCCCCACACTCTCTGTCCCCCCTCTCTCTGCCCCTCTCTCTCTGTCCCCCCTCTCTCTGCCCCCCGCTCTCTCTGACCCCCTCTATCTCCCTCACTCTCTGACCCCTACTCTCTGTCGCCCTCTCTCTCTGACCCCCTCTCTCTCTGACCCCCTCTATCTCCCCCGCTCTCTGTCCCCCCTCTCTCTGTCGCCCTCTCTCTGACCCTTCTCTCACACCCGCCTCTCCCTGTAACACCTCACTGTCCCCCCCCTCTCTGTTCCCCCTCTCTCTGTCCCCCCTCTCTTTGCCCCTCCTCTCTGTCCCCCCCTCTCTGTCCCCCTCTCTCTGTGTACTCTCTCTCTCCCCGCTCTCTGACCCCCCTCTCTGTCGCCCGCTCTCTCTGTCGCCCCTCTCTCTGTTGCCGTCTCTCTGTCCCCCTCTCTGCCCCCTCTCTCTCAGCCCCCTCTCACTCTGCCCCCTCTCTCTCTGCCCCCCATCTCTCTGCCCCCTCTCTCTCTGTCACCCTCTCTCTGTCCCCATCTCTCTGTCCCCTCTCTCTCCCCCGCTCTCTGACCCCCTCTCTGTCGCCCTCTCTCTGCCCCCTCTCTCTCTGCCCCCCTCTCTGTCCCCCTCTATCTCTGTCCCCCCCTCTC
This sequence comes from Chiloscyllium plagiosum, assembly GCF_037043375.1. NCBI lineage: Eukaryota > Metazoa > Chordata > Chondrichthyes > Orectolobiformes > Hemiscylliidae > Chiloscyllium > Chiloscyllium plagiosum. The sequence continues at coordinate 102,088,281 of NW_028270177.1, read as the reverse complement.
TCTCTATCCCCCACTCTCTCCATCCGCCCACTCTCTGTCCCCCTCTCTCTGACCCCCCTCTCTCCCCCACACTGCACCCCTCTCTCTCTCTCCCTCTGCCCCCCTCTCTGTCACCGTCTCTCTATTCCCCCTTCTCTCTGTCCCACCTCTCTCTTACCCCCCTCTCTCTGCCCCCCCCCCCTCTCTCTGACCCCTACTCTCTCTGTCCTCCTCTCTCTCTGTCCCCCTCTCTCTGTCTCGTCTTTCTGCCCCCTTCTCTCTCTGTCCCCCTCTCTCTCACTGACCCCCTCTCTCTCTGACCCCCTCTATCTCCCCCAGTCTCTGTCCCCCTCTCTCTGTCGCCGTCTCTCTGTCCCCCCTCTCTCTATCCCCTCTCTCTCTGTCCCCCTCTATCTGTCCCCTCTCTCTCCCACGCTCTCTGACCCCCTCTCGCCCCCGCTCTCTGACCCCCTCTCTGTTGCCCGCTCTCTCTGTCGCCCCTCTCTCTGTTGCCGTCTCTCTGTCCCCCTCTCTCTGCCCCCTCTCTCTCTGCCCCCTCTCTCTCTGCCCCCGCTCTCTCTGCCCCCATCTCTCTGCCCCCTCTCTCTCTGTCGCGCTCTCTCTGCCCTCTCTCTGCCCCCTCTCTCTCTGCCCCCCTCTCTGTCCCTCTCTCTCTCTGTCCCCCTCTCTCTCTCTCTATCCCCCACTCTCTCCATCCGCCCACTCTCTGTCCCCCTCTCTCTGACCCCCCTCTCTCCCCCACACTGTACCCCTCTCTCACTCTCCCTCTGCCCCCTCTCTCTGTCACCGTCTCTCTATTCTCCCTTCTCTCTGTCCCACCTTTCTCTGTTCCCCCTCTCTTTACCACCCCTCTCTCTGTCCCCCCTCTCTCTGTCCCCCCCTCTTCCTGACCCCTTCTCTCTCTGTCCTCCTCTCTCTCTGTCCCCCTCTCTCTGTCTCCTCTTTCTGCCCCCTTCTCTCTCACTGACCCTCTCTCTCTCTGACCCCCTCTATCTCCCCCACTCTCTGTCCACCTCTCTCTGTCGCCGTCTCTCTGTCCCCCCTCTCTCTGTCTCCTCTCTCTCTGTCCCCCTCTATCTGTCCCCTCTCTTTCCCACGCTCTCTGACCCCCTCTCTCCCCCGCTCTCTGACCCCCTCTCTGTTGCCCTCTCTCTGCCCCCCTCTCTCTGCCCCGCCGACCCCTCTCTCTGTCCCCTCTCTCTCTGTCCCCCTCTATCTGTCCCCTCTCTCCCCCACGCTCTCTGACCCCCTCTCCCCCCCGCTCTCTGACCCCCTCTCTGTTGCCCGCTCTCTCTGTCGCCCCTCTCTCTGTTGCCGTCTCTCTGTCCCCCTCTCTCTGCCCCCTCTCTCTCTGCCCCCTCTCTCTCTGCCCCCGCTCTCTCTGCCCCCATCTCTCTGCCCCCTCTCTCTCTGTCGCGCTCTCTCTGTCCCCATCTCTCTGTCCCCTCTCTCTCCCCCGCTCTCTGACCCCCTCTCTGTCGCGCTCTCTCTGCCCTCTCTCTGCCCCCTCTCTCTCTGCCCCCCTCTCTGTCCCTCTCTCTCTCTGTCCCCCTCTCTCTCTCTCTATCCCCCACTCTCTCCATCCGCCCACTCTCTGTCCCCCTCTCTCTGACCCCCCTCTCTCCCCCACACTGTACCCCTCTCTCACTCTCCCTCTGCCCCCTCTCTCTGTCACCGTCTCTCTATTCTCCCTTCTCTCTGTCCCACCTTTCTCTGTTCCCCCTCTCTTTACCACCCCTCTCTCTGTCCCCCCTCTCTCTGTCCCCCCCTCTTCCTGACCCCTTCTCTCTCTGTCCTCCTCTCTCTCTGTCCCCCTCTCTCTGTCTCCTCTTTCTGCCCCCTTCTCTCTCACTGACCCTCTCTCTGTCTGACCCCCTCTATCTCCCCCACTCTCTGTCCACCTCTCTCTGTCGCCGTCTCTCTGTCCCCCCTCTCTCTGTCTCCTCTCTCTCTGTCCCCCTCTATCTGTCCCCTCTCTTTCCCACGCTCTCTGACCCCCTCTCTCCCCCGCTCTCTAACCCCCTCTCTGTTGCCCTCTCTCTGCCCCCCTCTCTCTGCCCCGCCGACCCCTCTCTCTGTCCCCCTCTCTCTGTTTCCCTCTCTCTGTTTCCCTCTCTCTGTTCTCCTCTCTCTGTCCTCCTCTCTCTGTCCCCCTCACTCCTGTCCCCCTCTCTGCCCCCCCTGTCCCCCTTTCTCTGTACTCCTCTCTCTGTCCCCCTCTCTGTGCCCCCTCCCAGTCACCATCTCTCTGTCCCCCTCCCTCTGTCCCCCTCCCTTGGTCCCCATCTCTCTGTCCCCCTCTCTCTGCCCCCCATCTCTGCCCCCCTCTCTGTCTCGCCTCTCTCTGTCCCCCTCTCTCTGCCCCCCTCTCTCTGTCCTCCTCTCTCTGTCCCCCTCTCTCTGTCCCACTCTCTCTGTCCCCCCCTCTCTGCTCCCCCCTCTGTCCCCCTCTCTCTGTCCTCCTCTCTCTGTCCCCCTCTGTCTGTTGCCATATCTGTCACCGTCTCTCTGTCCCCCACTCTCTGTCCCCCTTCTCTCTGACCCCATCTATCTCCCTCACTCTCTGTGGCCCTCTCTCTGTCGCCAACTCTCTGTCCCCCTCTCCCTCCCTGCCTCTCTCTGTCCCCCTCTCGGTCCCCCTCTCTCTCTGTCCCCATCTCTCTCTGTCCCCATCTCTCTCTGTCCCAGCAACTCTGTCCCCCTCTCTCTGTCCCCCTTCTCTGTCCCCCTCTCTCTCTGTCCCTCTCTCTCTCTGGCCCTCTCTCTCTGTCCCCCTCTCTGTCCCTCTCTCTCTGTCCCCCTCTCTGTCCCCCATTTCTCTGTCCCCCTCTCTCTCCCACCTGCCTCTCTCTGTCCTCCTCTCTCTGCCCCCCTTTCTCTGACACCCTCTCTTTCCCCCACTCTGTAACCCTCTCTCTGTCCCCACTCTCTGTGCCCCACTCTCTGTCCCCTTCTCTCTGTCCACTTCTTTCTGTCCCGTGCTCTCTGTCCCTCGCTCTCTGTCCCCCACTCTCTGTCCCCCTCTCTCTGTCCACCAGCTCTCTGTCTACCCCGCTCTCTGTCACCTCTCTCTCTCTCTCTCTCTTTCCCGCGCTCTCTCTGACCCCCCACTCTTTCCCCCCCTCTCTCTGTCCCGCTCTCTCTGTCCCCCTCTCTCTGTCCCCCTCGCTCTCTGTCCCCCCTCTCTGTCCCCCCCTCTCTCTGTCCCCCTCTCTCTATCCCCCTCTCTCTCTGCCCCCCTCTCTATTTCCCCCCTCTCTCTGTCCCCCAGCTGTCTGTCTCCCCCGCTCTCTGTCCCCTCTCTCTCTCTCTTTCCCGCCCTCTCTCTGTCCCCCCTCTCTTTCCCCCTCTCTCTCTGCCCCGCTCTCTCTGTCCCCCTCTCTCTGTCCCCCTCGCTCCCTGTCCCCCCTCTCTGTTCCCCTCTCTCTCTGTCCCCCTCTCTCTCTGTCCCCTTCTCTCTGCCCCATCTCTCTGCCCCGGTCTCTGTCCCCCTCTCTCTGTTGCCCTCTCTCTGCCCACTCTCTGTCCCCCTCTCTCTGCCCCCCTCACTCTCTCCCACTCTGTTCCCCTCTCTCTGTCCCCCAATCTCTGTCCCCCTCTTTCTGCACCCTCTCTCTCTGTCCCCCTCTCTCTGTCCCCCCCCTCTGTCCCCCTCTCTCTCTGCCCCCCTCTCTCTGTCCCCCTCTCGCTCTGTCCCCCTCTCTCTGTTCCCCTCTCACTCTGTCCCCCTCTCTCTGCCCCTCTCTCTGTCCCTCCTCTCTCTGTCCCTCTCTCTCTGTCCCCCTCTCTCTGTCCCCCTCACTCTCTGTCCCCCTCTCTCTGTCCCCCCCTCTCTCTGTCCCCCTCTCTATGTCCCCCTCTCTCAGTCCCTCCTCTCTCTGTCCCCCTCTCTCTGTCCCCCTATCTCTGCCCCTCTCTCTATCCCCGTCTCTCTCTGTCCCCCTCTCTCTCTGTCCCCCTCTCTCTCTGTCCCCCTCTCTCTCTGTCCCCCTCTCTCTGTCCCTTCTCTCTGTCCCCCCTCTCTCTGTCCCCTCTCTCTCTGCCCCCCCTCTCTCTGTCCCCCTCTCTCAGTCCCTCTCTCTCTGTCCCCCTCTCTCTGTTCCCCCTCTCTCTGAAAACCCTCTCTCTGTCCCCCTCTCTCTGTCCCCCTCTCTCTCTGTCCCCTCTCTCTGACCCCCTCTCTCTGTCCCCCTCTCTCTCTGCCCCTCTCTCTGTCCCTCCTCTCTCAGTCCCTCCTCTCTCTGTCCCCCTCTCTCTGTCCCCCTCTCTCTCTGTCCCCCTCTCTCTCTGTCCCCCTCTCTCTGTCCCTTCTCTCTGTCCCCTCTCTCTCTGTCCCCTCTCTCTCTGTCCCCCCTCTCTCTGTCCCCCTCTCTCAGTCCCTCTCTCTCTGTCCCCCTCTCTCTGTCCCCCCTCTCTCTGACCCCCCTCTCTCTGTCCCCCTCTCTCTGTCCCCCTCTCTCTCTGTCCCCTCTCTCTGACCCCCTCTCTCTGTCCCCCTCTCTCTGTCCGCCTCTCTCTCTGTCGCCCTCTCTCTGTCCCTCCTCCCTCTGTCCCCCTCTCTCTCTCTGTTCTCCCTCTCTCTGTCCCTCCTCTCTCTGTCCCCTCTCTCTGTCACCCTCTCTCTGTCCCCCTCTCTCTCTGTTCTCCCTCTCGCTCTGTCCCCCTCTCTCTCTGCACCCCCACTCTGGTCTCCCCCCCTCCCCCCTGTGTCCTCTCTCTCTGTCCCCTCTCTCTCTGCCCCCTTCTCTCTATATCCCTCTCTCTCTGACCCCCTCTCTCTGCCCCCTAGCTCTGTTCCCCGCTCTCTGTTCCCCCTTCTCTATCGCCCTCTCTCTGTCCCCCCCCCCTCTGTCACCGTCTCTCTGCCCCTTCTCTCTCTTGCCCCCCTCTCTCTGTTCCCTCTCTGGTCCCCCCCTCTGCCCCCCCTCTCTGTTCCCCTCTCTCTCTGTACCCCCTCTCTCTCTGACCCCTCTCTCTCTGACCCCCTCTCTCTCTGACCCCCTCTCTCTCTGACCCCCTCTCTCTCTGTACCCCCTCTCTCTGACCCCCTCCCTCTCTGTCCCCGCCTGTCACCCCCCTCTCTGTGCCCCCTCTCTGTCTCCCTCTCTCTGCCCCCTCTCTCTGTCCCCCCCTCTCTGTTCTCCCCCTCTGCCCCCCTCTCTCTGTCCCCCTCTCTCTGTGTCCTCACTCTCTCCCCGCTCTCTGACCTCCTCTCTGTCGCCCGTGCTCTCTGTCCCCCCTCTCTCTCTGTCCCCCACTCTCTCCATCTCCCCACTCTCTGTCCCCCTCTGTCCCCTCTCTCTCCCACCCGCATCTCTCTATCCCTCCTCTTTGTCCCCCTCTCTCTCTGTCCCCCACACTCTCAGTCCCGCTCTCTCTGTCCCCCCTCTCTCTGTCCCCCCTCTCTCTGCCCTCCCCTCTCTGTCCCCCTCTCTCTCTATCCCTCTCTCTCTCTGTGTCCCTCTCTATCTGTCCCCCTCTCTCTGTCCCCCCTATCTCTCCCTTTTTCTCTGCCCTCTCTCTGTCCCCAACTCTCTCCATCCCCCCACTCTCTGTACCCCTCTCTCTGTTCCCACTCTCTGACCCCCTCTCTCTCCCCAACTCCCTGTCACCCTCTTTCTGCCCCCTCTCTTTCCCCTCTCTCTCTGCCCACTCTCTCTTTCCCCTCTCTCTCTGCCCCCTCTCTCTGTCCTCCTCTCTCTGTCCCTCTCTCTCTGCCCCCCTCACTCTGTCCCCCTCTGTCTTCCCCCCTCTGTCCTCCCCCATCGCTCTCTGCCCCTCTCTCTATCTCCCCCACTCTCTGTTCCCCCTCTCTCACTGCACCTCTCTCGCTGCCCCCTGTCTCTGGCCTCCTCTCTCTTTGGCCCCCTCTCTCTGTCGCCTCTTTCTGGCCCCTCTCTCTATGTCCCCCCTCTCTCTGGCCCCCTCTCTCTCTATCCCCCTCTCTCTCTGTCCCCCTCTCTCTGCCCCCTCTCTCTGTCCCCCTCTCTCTGTCTCCTCTATCTCTCCCTCTCTCGCTCTGCCCCCTCTCTGTCCCCCTCTCTCTCTGTCCCCCACTCTCTCCATCCATCCACTCTCTGTCCCCCTCTCTCTGACACCCCCGCTCTGACCCCCACGTCTCCCTCACTGTGTACCCCTCTCTCTGTTCTCACTCTCTGACCAACTCTATCTCCCCAACTCTCTGTCACCCTCTCACTGCCCCACTCTCTTTCCCCTCTCTCTCTGTCCCCCTCTCTCTCTGTACCCCTCTCTCTGCCCCCCTCTCTCTGTCCCCCTCTCTCTGTCCGCCCCTCTCTCTGTCCCCCCTCTCTCTGTCCCCCTCTCTCTGTCCCCCTCTCTCTCTGTCCCCCTCTCTCTCTGTCCCCCTCTCTCTGTCCCCCTCTATCTCTGTCCCCCTCTCTCTGTCCCCCCCTCTCTCTGTCCCTCCTCCCTCTGCCCCCACTCTGTCACCATCTCTCTATCCCCTCTCCCTCTGTTCCCTCTCGCTCTGTCCCCCTCTCTCTGCCCCACCCCCACTCTGGTCACCCCACCCCCCTCTGTCCTCTCTCTCTCTGTCCCCTCTCTCTCTGTCACCCTCTCTCTCTATCCGTCTCTCTCTCTGACCGCCTCTCTCTGCCCCCTCGCTCTGTTCCCCGCTCTCTGTGCCCCCATCTCTGTCGCCCTCTCTCTGCCCCCCTCTCTCTGTCCCCCTCTCTCTGTCCGCCCCTCTCTCTGTCCCCCCTCTCTCTGTCCCCCTCTCTCTGTCCCCCTCTCTCTCTGTCCCCCTCTCTCTCTGTCCCCCTCTCTCTGTCCCCCTCTATCTCTGTCCCCCTCTCTCTGTCCCCCCCTCTCTCTGTCCCTCCTCCCTCTGCCCCCACTCTGTCACCATCTCTCTATCCCCTCTCCCTCTGTTCCCTCTCGCTCTGTCCCCCTCTCTCTGCCCCACCCCCACTCTGGTCACCCCACCCCCCTCTGTCCTCTCTCTCTCTGTCCCCTCTCTCTCTGTCACCCTCTCTCTCTATCCGTCTCTCTCTCTGACCGCCTCTCTCTGCCCCCTCGCTCTGTTCCCCGCTCTCTGTGCCCCCATCTCTGTCGCCCTCTCTCTGCCCCCTCTCAGTCACCGTCTCTCTGTCCCCCTCTCTCTGTCGCCTGCTCTCTGCCCCCTCTCTGTCACAGTTTCTCTGTCCCCCCTCTCTCTGTCCCCCTCGTCCTCCCCTCTCTCTGTCCCCCCGTCACTGTCACTGTCTCTCTGTCCCCCCTCTCTCTGTCCCCGTCTCTCTGCCCCCTCTCTCAGTCCACACTCTCTCTGTCCCAAACCTCTGTCCCCCCCTCTCTGTAGCCCGCTCTCTGCCCCCTCTCTGTCACAGTCTCTCTGTCCCCCCCCTCTCTGTCCCCCTCTCTCTGTCCCCCTTCTCTGGCTCCCTCTCTCTGTCCCCCCCTCTCTGTCCCCCCTCTCTGTCCCCCTCTCTCTGTCGCCCCTCTCTGTCTCCCTCTCTCTGTCCCCCCCTCTCTGTCTCCCTCTCTCTGTCCCCCCCTCTCTGTCCCCCTCTCTCTGTCCCCCCTCTCTGTCTCCCTCTCTCTGTCCCCCCCTCTCTGTAGCCCTCTCTCTGCCCCCTCTCAGTCACCATCTCTTTGTTCCCCCGCGTCCACCCCTCTCTGTCCTCCCTCGGTCTGTCCCCCTCCCTCTGTCCCCTTCTCTCTGTCCCCGTCTCTCTGTCCCCCTCTCTCTCTCCCCACTCTCTGTCTCCCTCTCTCTGCCCCCTCCCAGTCACCATCTCTCTGTCCCCCCCTCTGTCCCCCCCTCTCTGTGCCCCCCTCTCTGTTCCCCCCTCTCTCTGTCCCCCTCTCTCTTTCCCCATCTCTCTCTGCCCCTCTCTCTCTATCTCCACCACTCTCTGTTCCCCCTCTATCTCTGCCCCCCCTGTCTCTGGCCTCCTCTCTCTCTGGCCCCCACTCTCTGCCCCCCCCTCTCTTTGTCCTCCTATCTGCCCCCTCTCTCTGTCGCCTCTTTCTGGCCCCTCTCTCTATGTCCCCCCTCTCTCTGGCCCCCTCTCTCTCTCTATCCCCCTCTCTCTCTGCCCCCTCTCTCTGTCCCCCTCTCTCTGTCCCTCTTTCCCTGCTCCACTCACTCTGTCCCTCTCTGTCTGCCCCTATCCCTCTCTGCCCCTCTCTCTCTGTCCCCCTCTCTCTGTCCCCCTCACTCTGTCCCCCTCTCTCTCTGTCCCCTCTCTCTCTGTCCCCCTCTCTCTGTCCCCGTCTCTCTCTGTACCCCTCTCTCTGCCCCCCTCTCTCTGCCCCCTCTCTCAGTCCACCCTCTCTCTGTCCCAAACCTCTGTCCCCCCCCACTCTCTGTAGCCCGATCTCTGCCCCCTCTCTGTCACAGTCTGTCTGTCCCCCCTCTCTCTGTCCCCCTCTCTCTGTCCCCCCTCTCTGTCTCCCTCTCTCTGTCCCCCCTCTCTGTCCCCCTCTCTCTGTTCCCCCCTCTCTGTCTCCCTCTCTCTGTCCCCCCCTCTCTGTAGCCCTCTCTCTGCCCCCTCTCAGTCACCATCTCTTTGTTCCCCCCCGTCCACCCCTCTCTGTCCTCCCTCGGTCTGTCCCCCTCCCTCTGTCCCCCTCTCTCTGTCCCCCTCTCTCTGTCCCCCTCTCTCTCTCCCCACTCTCTGTCTCCCTCTCTCTGCCCCCTCCCAGTCCCCATCTCTCTTTCTGCCTCTCTGTCCCCTGCTCTCTGTGCCCCCCTCTCTGTTCCCCCCTCTCTCTGTAGCCCCTCTCTCTGTCCCCCCTCTCTCTGTCCCCATCTCTCTCTGCCCCTCTCTCTCTATCTCCCCCACTCTCTGTTCCCCCTCTCTCTCTGCCCCCCCTGTCTCTGGCCTCCTCTCTCTCTGGCCCCCACTCTCTGCCCTCCTCTCTCTGTCCTCCTATCTGCCCCCTCTCTCTGTCGACTCGTTCTGCCCCCTTCTCTCTCTGTCCCCCTCTGTCTCTGACCCCCTCTCTCTCCCCCACTCTCTGTCCCCCTCTCTCTGTCGCCCTCTCTCTGACCCCCACTCTCTCACACCCGCCTCTCCCTGTACCACGTCACTGCCCCCCCTCTCTCTGTCGCCCCTCTCTCTGTCGCCGTCTCTCTGTCCCCCTCTCTCTGCCCCCTCTCTCTCTGTCCCCCTCTCTCTGTCCCCATCTCTCTGTCCCCTCTCTCTCCCCCCGCTCTCTGACCCCCTCTCTGTCGCCCTCTCTCTGCCCTCTCTCTCTCTGCCCCCCTCTCTGTCCCCCTCTCTCTCTGTCTCCCTCTCTCTCTCTATCCCCCACTCTATCCATCCGCCCACTCTCTGTCCCCCTCTCTCTGACCCCCCTCTCTCCCCCACACGGTACCCCTCTCTCTCTCCCTCTGCCCCCTCTCTCTGTCACCGTCTCTCTATCCCCCCTTCTCTCTGTCCCACCTTTCTCGGTTCCCCCTCTCTTTTCATCCCCTCTCTCTGTCCCCCCTCTCTCTGTCCCCCCCTCTCTCTGACCCCTTCTCTCTCTGTCCTCCTCTCTCTATGTCCCCCTCTCTCTGTCTCCTCTTTCTGCCCCCTTCTCTCTCTGTCCCCGTCTCTCTCTCTGTCCCCGTCTCTCTCTGTACCCCTCTCTCTGCCCCCTCTCTCTGCCCCCTCTCTCAGTCCACCCTCTCTCTGTCCCAAACCTCTGCCCCCCCCCCCTGTAGCCCGCTCTCTGCCCCCTCTCTGTCACAGTCTGTCTGTCACCCCACTTTCTGTCCCCCTCTCTCTGTCCCCCCTCTCTGTCTCCATCTCTCTGTCCCCCCCCTCTCTGTAGCCCTCTCTCTGCCCCCTCTCAGTCACCATCTCTTTGTTCCGCCCCGTCCACCCCTCTCTGTCCTCACTCGGTCTGTCCCCCTCCCTCTGTCCCCCTCTCTCTGTCCCCCTCTCTCTGTCCCCCTCTCTCTCTCCCCACTCTCTGTCTCCCTCTCTCTGCCCCCTCCCAGTCACCATCTCTCTGTCCCCCCCTCTGTCCCCCGCTCTCTGTGCCCCCCTCTCTGTTCCCCCCTCTCTCTGTAGCCCCTCTCTCTGTCCCCCCTCTCTCTATCCCCCCCTCTCTCTCTCTGACCCCTTCTCTCTCTGTTCTCCTCTCTCTCTGTCCCCCTCTCTCTGTCTCCTCTTTCTGCCCCCTTCTCTCTCTGTCCCCGTCTCTCTCACTGACCCCCTCTCTCTCTGACCCCTTCTATCTCCCCCACTCTCTGTCCCCCTCTCTCTGTCGCCGTCTCTCTGTCCCCCTCTCTCTCTGTCCCCTCTCTCTCTGTCCCCCTCTATCTGTTCCCTCTCTCTCCCACCCTCTCTGACCCCCTCTCTCCCCCGCTCTCTGACCCCCTCTCTGTTGCCCTCTCTCTGCCCCCGCGCTCTCTGCTCCGCCGACCCCTCTCTCTGTCCCCCTCTCTCTGTTTCCCTCTCTCTGTTCCCCTCTCTCTGTTCCCCTCTCTCTGTCCCCCTCTCTCTTTTCCCCTCACTCCTGTCCCCCTCACTCTGTCCCCTCTCTCTCCCCCGCTCTTTGACCCCCTCTCTGTCCCCCTCTATCTCTGCCCCCTCTCTCTGCACCCCTCTCTCTGTCCCCCTCTCTCTATCCCTCTCTCACTGCCCCCTCTCTCTCTCTCCCGCTCTCTAGCCCCCTCTCTGTCACCCTTTCTCTCTGCCCCCTCTCTCTCTGCCCCCACTCTCTCTGCCCCCCTCTCTGTTCCCCCCACTCTCTGTCCCCCTCTCTCTGACCCCCTCTCTCTCCCCCACTCTGTACCCCTCTCTATATCTCCCTCTCTCTGTCACCGTCTTTCTATCCGCCCTTCTCTCTGTTCCCCCTTTCTCTGTTCCCCCTCTCTCTGTCCCCCTCTCTCTGTCCCCCCTCTCTCTGTCCCCCTCTCTCTGTCCGCCCTCTCTCTGACCCCCTCTCTCTCCCCCACTCTGTACCCCTCTCTATATCTCCCTCTCTCTGTCACCGTCTTTCTATCCCCCCTTCTCTCTGTTCCCCCTTTCTCTGTTCCCCCTCTCTCTGTCCCCCTCTCTCTGTCCCCCCTCTCTCTGTCCCCCTCTCTCTGTCCGCCCTCTCTCTGTCCCGCCTCTCTCTCTGACCCCCTCTATCTCTGACCCCCTCTATCTCCCCCGCTCCCTGTCCCTCCTCTCTCTGTTGCCCTCTCTCGCTGTCGCCCTCTCTCTGTCGCCCTCTCTCTGACCCCCACTCTCTCTGTCCCCTCTCTCTCTCTGACCCCCTCTCTCTCTGACCCCCTCTATCTCCCCCGCTCCCTGTCCTTCCTCTCTCTGTTACGCTCTCTCGCTGTCGCCTTCTCTCTGTCGCCCTCTCTCTGACCCCCTCTCTCACACCCGCCTCTCCCTGTACCACCTCACTGTCCCCCTCTCTCGCTGTCGCCCCTCTCTCTGTCCCACTCTCTCTGTCCCACTCTCTCTGCCCCCCCCCCCGACCCGTCTCTCTGTCCCTTCTCTCTCTCTCTGTTCCCCTCTCTCTATCCCCCTCTGTCTGTCCCCTCTCTCTCTCTCCCGCTCTTTGACCCCCTCTCTGTCACCCTCTCTCCCTGGCCCCTCTCTCTCTGTTCCCCTCTCTCTATCCCCATCTCACTGCCCCCTCTCTCTATCTCCCGCTCTCTAACCCCTTCTCTGTCATCCTCTCTTTCTGCCCACTCTCTTTGCCCCCTCTCTCTCTGCCCACTCTCTCTCTGCCCCCCTCTATCTGAACCCCGTCCCCGTCTCTGTCCCCCTCTCTCTCTGTCCCCCCTCTCTGTTCCCCCCTCTCTGTTCCCCTCTCTCTGTTCCCCTCTCTCTCTCCCCCTCACTCTGTCCCCCCTCACTCTGTCACCATCTCTCTGTCCCCTTCTCTCTGTCTCCCTCTCTCTATCCCCCTCTCTCTGTCCCCTCTTTTTCTCCCCCGCTCTTTGACCCCCTCTCTGTCGCCCTCTCTCTCTGACCCCTCTCTCACTGCCCCCTCTCTCTGTCCCCCTCTCACAGTCCCCTCTCTCTCCCGCTCTCTGACCACCTCTCTGTCACCCCCTCTCTCTGCCCCCTCTCTCTCTGCCACCCTCTCTCTGTCCCCCTCTCTCTGTCCCCTCTCTCTCTGCCCCACTCTCTGACCCCTTCTCTGTTGCCCTCTTTCTGCCCCCTATCTCTCTGCCACCCTCTCTGTCCCCCTCTCTCTGTCCCCCTCTCACAGTCCCCTCTCTCTCCCGCTCTCTGACCACCTCTCTGTCACCCCCTCTCTCTGCCCCCTCTCTCTCTGCCACCCTCTCTCTGTCCCCCTCTCTCTGTCCCCTCTCTCTCTGCCCCGCTCTCTGACCCCTTCTCTGTTGCCCTCTTTCTGCCCCCTATCTCTCTGCCACCCTCTCTGTCCCCCCCTCTCTCTGTCCCCCCCTCTCTCTGTCCCCCCTCTCTCTGTTCCCCCTCTCTCTGTCCCCCTCTCTCTGTCCACCCTCTCTCTGTCCCCCTCTCTCTCTGTCCCCTCTCTCTCTCCCCCGCTCTCTGACCCCCTCTCTGTTGCCCTCTCTCTGCCCCTACTCTCTCTGCCCCCCGACCCCTCTCTCTGTCCCCCTCTCTCTCTCTGCCCCCCTCTCTCTGTCTCCCTCTCTCTGCCTCCCTCTCTGTCACCGTCTCTCTATTCCCCCTTCTCTCTGTTCCCCCTTTCTCTGTTCCCCCTCTCTCTGCCCCTCTCTCTCTGTCCCCCTCTCTCTCTGCCCCTCTCTCTGACCCCCTCTGTCTCTGACCCCCTCTCTCTCTGCCCCTCTCTCTCGGTACCCTCTCTTTCTGTCCCCCCCCCCCTCTCTCTGTACCCTCTCTCTGTCCCCCTCTCTCTCTGTACCCTCCTTTTCTGTCCCCCTCTCTCTCTGTACCCTCTCTCTCGTCCCCCTATCTCTTTGTCCTGCTCTCTCTGTTCCACCCCTCTCTGTCCCACTCTCTCTTTCCCCCTCTCTCTCTCTGTCCCCCCTCTCTCTGTCCCCTCTCTCTCTCTGTTCCCCTCTCTCTGTCCTCCTCTCTCTGTACCCCCTCTCTCTGTCTCCCCGCTCTCTGTCCCCCCTCTCTCTGTTCCCCCCTCTCTCTGTTCCCCCTCTCTCTGTCCCCCCACTCTCTGCCCCTCTCTCTGTTCCCCCTCTCTCTGTTCCCCCTCTGTTTACCCCTCCTCTCTGTCCCCCTCTCTCTGTCCCCCCTCTCTCTCTGTCCCCCTCTCTCTGTGTACCCTCTCTCTCCCCGCTCTCTGACCCCCTCTCTGTCGCCCGCTCTCTCTGTCGCCCCTCTCTCTGTTGCCGTCTCTCTGTCCCCCTCTCTCTGCCCCCTCTCTCTCTGCCCCCTCTCTCTCTGCCCCCTCTCTCTCTGCCCCACATCTCTCTGCCCCCCACTTTCTATCGCCCTCTCTCTGTCCCCATCTCTCTGTCCCCTCTCTCTCCCCCGCTCTCTGACCCCCTCTCTGTCGCCCTCTCTCTGCCCCCTCTCTCTCTGCCCCCTCTCTGTCCCCCTCTCTCTCTGTCCCCCTCTCTCTATCCCCCACTCCCTCCATCCGCCCACTCTCTGTCCCCCTCTCTCTGACCCCCCTCTCTCCCCCACACTGTACCCCTCTCTCTCTCTCCCTCTGCCCCCTCTCTCTGTCACCGTCTCTCTATCTCCCCTTCTCTCTGTCCCACCTTTCTCTGTTCCCCCTCTCTTTTCCCTCCCCTCTCTCTGTCCCCCCCTCTCTCTGTCCCCCCTCTCTGACCCATTCTCTCTCTGTCCTCCTCTCTCTCTGTCCCCCTCTCACTGTCTCCTCTTTCTGCCCCCTTCTCTCTCTGTCCCCCTCTCTCTCACTGAACCCCCCTCTCTCTGACCCCCTCAATCTCCCCACTCTCTGTCCCCCACTCTCTGTCCCCCTCTCTCTGTCGCCGTCTCTCTGTCCCCCCTCTCTCTGTCCCCTCTCTCTCTGTCCCCCTCTATCTGTCCCCTCTCTCTCCCACGCTCTCAGACCCCCTCTCTTCCCCGCTCTCTGACCCCCTCTCTGTTGCCCTCTCACTGCCCCCGCTCTCTCTGCCCCCCGTCCCCTCTCTCTGTCCCCCTCTCTCTGTTTCCCTCTCTCTGTTCTCCTCTCTCTATCCCCCTCTCTCTGCCCCCCCTCTCTCTCTTCCGCTCTCTGACCCCCTCTCTGTCACCCTTTCTCTCTGCCCCCTCTCTCCCTGCCCCCACTTTCTCTGCCCCCTCTCTGCCCCCCCACTCTCTGTCCCCCTCTCTCTGACCCCCTCTCTCTCCCCCACTCTGTACCCCTCTCTCTGTCTCCCTATCTCTGCCCCCCTCTCTGTCACCGTCTTTCTATCCCCCCTTCTCACTGTCCCCCGTCTCTCTGCCCCCCCTCTCTCTGACCCCATCTCTCTGTCCCCCTCTCTCTTTCCCCCTCTCTCTCTGACCCCCTCTCTCTCCCCGACTCTCTGTCCCCCGCTCTCTGTTGCCCTCTCTCTGACCCCCACTCTCTCTGTCCCCTCTCTCTCTGTCCCCCTCTTTCTCTGACCCCCTCTATCCCCCCGCTCCCTGCCCCCCTCTCTCTGTTACCCTCTCTTGCTGTCGCCCTCTCTCTGTCGCCCTCTCTCTGACCCCCTCTCTCACACCCGCCTCTCCCTGTACCACATCACTGTCCCCCCCTCTCTCTGTTCCCCCTCTCTCTATCCCCCCCTCTCTTTGCCCCTCCTCTCTGTCCCCCTCTCTCTCTGTCCCCCTCTCTCTGTCCCCTTTCTCTCTCCCCCGCTCTCTGACCCCTCTCTGTTACCCTCTCTCTGCCCCCACTCTCTCTGTCCCCTCTCTCTCTGTCCCCCTCTTTCTCTGACACCCTCTATCCCCCCACTCTGTACCCCTCTCTGTCCCCCACTCTCTGCCCCCCTCTCTCTGTCCCCTCTATCTCCCCCTCTCTCTGTCCTCCTCTCTCTGTCCCCTCTCTCTCTCCCCCGCTCTCTGACCCCCTCTCTGTTACCCTCTCTCTGCCCCCACTCTCTCTGCCCCCGACCCCTCTCTCTATCCCCCCCTCTCTCTCTGTCCCCCTCTCTCTGTCTCCCTCTCTCTGTCCCCTCTCTCTCTCTCCCCCACTCTCTCTGCCCCCTCTCTCTGTCCCGTCGATCTCTCCCTCGCTCTCTGCCCCCCTCTGTCGCCATCTCCCTGCTCCCTCTCTCTCTGTCCCCTCTCTCTCTCTGTCCCGCTCTCTCTCTGTCCCCCACTCTCTCCATCCCCCACTCTCTGTCTCTCTCTCTCTCTGACCCCCCTCTCTCCCCCCCACTCTGTACCCCTCTCTCTGTCCCCCTCTCTCTCTGTCTCCCTCTATATCCCCCTCTCTCTGTGCCCCTCTCTCTGTCACCCTCTCTCTGCCCCTTCACCCTCCCACCCGCCTCTCTCTTTCCCCCATCTCACTGTCCCCCTCTCTCTCTGTCCCTCTCTATCTTCCCCACACTCAGCCCATCCTCTCTCTCTGCCCTCCTCTGTCTCTGTCCCCTCTCTCTCTGTCACCCTCACTCTGTCGCCATCTCTCTGTCCCTCTCTCTCCCTGACCCCCCTCTATCTCCCCCACTCTCGGTGTCCCTCTCTCTGTCCCCCTCTCTCTGACACCCTCTATCTCCCCCACTCTCTGTGCCCCTCTCTCTGTCGCCCTCTCTATCTCCCCCCTTTCCCTGTCCCCCCTCTCTCTGTCCCCCTCTCTCTGTCCCCCCTCTCTCTGTCCCCCCTCTCTCTGCCCCCTCTCTCTGACACCCTCTATCTCCCCCACTCTCTGTGCCCCTCTCTCTGTCGCCCTCTCTATCTCCCCCCTTTCCCTGTACCCCCTCTCTCTGTCCCCCTCTCTCTGTCCCCCCTCTCTCTGTCCCCCTCTCTCTGTCCCCTCTCTCATTATGTCCTCCCCTATTTCTCTCTCTCCCTCCCTCACCTTATCTCTCCCTTTCCTCTCTCTCTCCCTCTGTCTCTCCCTGCTCCTTCGCTCCCTCTCCATCTTCTCCCACTCTCAATCCCCCTCCCTCGGTGTCTCTCTCTCTCCCCACCTCCCTCCGTTTCTCTCTGACTCAATCTCTCTCCCTCTATCCTGCCTTTCCTCTCTCTCCGACACACTCTGTCTCCCTAGTCCTTCCCTCTCCCTCTGACCCAGAGATGGGGGGTTGGTGGTGAGGCTGCGTGTGGGGGTGGGGGTGAGATGATTGAGAGATGTGGGAGGTGGGGAAAATGGTGTAGAGACGACATTGCGGGAGGGAGAGAGAGACGGCAGGAGAGAGAGAGAGTGAGGGTGAGGGGGAGAGAGAAGAATGGAGGCAGGTGGAGAAACTCATGTTGGGGGTGTGAGGGGGGAGAGGGAGAGTGAGGCAGAAAGAATAGTGGAGGCAGGTGGAGAATCCGGGGTTGGGGGGGTGTCTAAGAGGGGACCAGAGAGAGTGAAAGGGAGAGGTGGTGAGAGAGACACGGTGTGCAGAAAGAGAGAGAGAGAGGGAGAGAATTGAGGAGGAAGAGTCGGGGAGAGGAAATGGGGAGGCCAGGTTGGAGTGGGGGAGGGGACAGAGGGTATTAAATCCAGCTCCTGAGCTCAGGGCCCGGTGCCCTCCCCTTCCCTGAGGACCAGGACCTGGGGCTGAGTCTGTCTCTCTCCAACTCAGCTTCTCCAACACAAAGACACACAACAACATCGGTCACTCTGCTGCTCGGCACGCTTTAATCAACATTTTTATTGGTTACAAATGGAAGTAATGGATACAGTCAATGGGATGGCGCCTTTTCTCACTGGCCCCTGAGTTGTGAGAAACATTGAAATGTTTCCCTGTAACCCCATTGTGGGATAAGGATGGACAACCCAGCGCTACCCTCAGTCTGTTACCATAGCGACAGGCTGCTCCATCGCTGAAACACTGAACTGAAATGAGAAAATCCCGGATGGATTGATTAATGATGGAATTTGATTGATGGATGGATCTGGGTGAAGGGATATTTCAGCACATTCTTCAGCTGCTGCCTGAACTTAGTCTGGGTCACGGCATAAATCGCGGTGTTTGTGCAGCAACTGAGGAGCTGCAGCATGAAGCCCAATTCCTTCACAAACCAATCGAGATACACAGACTGATAACCAATATCATCCATCCGGTACCATATAGAATACAGCATTAACATTGACCATAACAGGATGAAATTGGCCGAGATCACAAACAGTAAAATGATGGATTTTTTTCGGTTTCTCATTTCTGTGTCAGACTGAGCATCCCCATTGGTGTGAGCACGGAGTCTCCTGCGGGCTCTGCTGGTCACTACAATGTGTCTGACGGTGAGAACATTGAGCAGCAGAACCAGGAGAAATGGGACACCCGGGGTTAGAATGTGGTGGAGGAACTCGATTGTGACCCAGACAATGGAGAATCGAACAGCGTCTGTTACCTCACAAAACCAGGGGCGGTTCACCAGCCAATACCGAGCCGTGAACATAAAATACCAGAAAATGGTATTTAAACAGCTGAGCACAGTCACTGCTCCCAGAACCACAGCCGCCGTCTTCTCACTGCAATATTTACTTTTCAGCTTCTGGCAACAAATGGCCACAAACCGATCAAAGGTGAAAGTGACGGTGAACCAGACAGAGCAGTCAGTGGCTGCATAAAGCAGGACGGCGTGGATATTACACACGGGGACGGAGTACAGGAAATAAAACTGTTCCCGATAAACAATGGGAATATGTCTCAGGATCAGGTCGAGGATAATGACCAGGAGATCCGCCGCTGCCATGGCCCCCAGGTAACGTCTGACACATGGAGACAATCCACAATCTTTGTAAAGCAGGACGTAGATGGTCACTACGTTAACTGTGAGGAAGGAAAACAAACCCATTATCCATCAGCCTGGAGGCAAAGGGACCCGTTTGATCGGGGATCCAGTGAGATTTTCAAATGTGTCCCTGTATTCAGGGATTTATTAAAATAATTGGTGCTGGAATAACAAATGGGAAGGTCGGAATTACTGACAAAAATGTGACATAAACCACAAGAAACCCTCCCTCCCCAAACACACAGAGACACATCCATAAGGACAGATGGTTTCTAGAACATTCCCACACACTCGATCACTCGAGAGCAGACACAGGTCACTCCGTCCCAATTCCTAATACGGAGGGTATCCTGAAGGATTCTCTCCCAGTTTCCTGAAGACAAACGGAGTTTGGGAATTCCTGTATTTTGGTCTAAATTGTGGTCGATCCTGTGTCGGGAAGAAATGTAAACGCTGGGAAAACGTATTCACCCTTTTAACTGCCTGAGGGGCCTTCGGAACAGTGTCTCCTTCTCCCTGGAACGGGATCTCTTCCCTCGGGATCTTATCGTTTGTTCAATTCACTGACGTCCGGCCGTTCACAAACAATGTCAGGGACAGAACGTTCTGGGGAATGTCAGTTATAGAATGTCAGGGACAGAACGTTCCGGGGAATGGCAGTTATAGAATGTCGGGAACAGAACGTTCCGGGGAATGTCAGTTATAGAATGTCAGGGACAGAACGTTCCGGGGAATGTCAGTTATAGAATGTCAGGAACAGAACGTTTCGGGGAATGGCAGTTATAGAATGTCAGGGACAGAACTTTCCGGGGAATGTCAGTTATAGAATGTCAGGAACAGAACGTTCCGGGGAATGTCAGTTATAGAATGTTGGGGACAGAACGTTCCGGGGAACGTCAGTTATAGAATGTCAGGGACAGAACGTTCCGGGGAGTGTCAGTTATAGAATGTCAGGGACAGAACGTTTCAGGGAATGTCAGTTATAGAATGATGGGGACGGAACGTTCCGGGGAATGTCAGTTATAGAATGTCAGGGACAGAACGTTCCGGGGAATGTCAGTTATAGAATGTCGGGGACAGAACGTTCCAGGGAATGTCAGTTATAGAATGTCGGGGACAGAACGTTCCGGGGAATGGCAGTTATAGAATGCCAGGGACAGAACGTTCCGGGAAATGTCAGTTATAGAATGTTGGGGACAGAACGTTCCGGGGAATGTCAGTTATAGAATGTCGGGAACAGAACGTTCCGGGGAATGTCAGTTATAGAGTGTCGGGGACAGAACATTTCGGGAAATGTCAGTTATAGAATGTCGGGGACAGAACGTTCCGGGGAATGTCAGTTATAGAATGTTGGGGAGAGAACGTTCCGGGGAATGTCAGTTAAAGAATGTCGGGGACAGAATGTTCCGGGGGAATGTCAGTTATAGAATGTCAGGGACAGAACGTTCCGGGGGAATGTCAGTTACAGAATGTCAGGGACAGAACGTTCCGGGGTATGGCAGTTATAGAATGTCGGGGACAGAACATTCCGAGGAATGTCAGTTATAGAATGTCAGGGACAGAACGTTCTGGGGAATGTCAGTTATAGAATGTTGGGGACAGAACGTTCCGTGGAATGGCAGTTATAGAATGTCGGGGACATAACGTTCCGGGGAATGGCAGATATAGATTGCCGGGGACAGAACGTTCCGGGGGATGTCAGTTATAGAATGTCAGGGACAGAACGTTCCGGGGAATGTCAGTTATAGAATGGCAGGGACAGATCGTTCTTGGGAATGTCAGTTATAGAATGTCGGGTACAGAACGCTCCGGGGAATGTCAGTTATAGAATGATGGGGACGGAACGTTCCGGGGAATGTCAGTTATAGAATGTCAGGGACAGAACGTTCCGGGGAATGGCAGTTATAGAATGTCGGGGACAGAACATTCTGGGGAATGGCAGTTATAGAATATCGGGGACAGAACGTTCCGGGGAATGTCAGTTACAGAATGTCGGGGACAGAACGTTCCGAGGAATGGCAGTTATAGAATGTCGGTGACAGGACGTTCCGGGGAATGGCAGTTATAGAATGTCGGGGACAGAACGATCCGGGGAATGTCAGTTATAGAATGTCGGGGACAGAACGTTCCGGGGACTGTCAGTTATACAATGTCGGGGACAGAACGTTCCGGGAAATGTCAGTTATAGAATGTCAGGGACAGAACGTTCCGGGGAATGTCAGTTATAGAATGTCAGGGACAGAACGTTTCGGGGAATGGCAGTTATAGAATGTCAGGGACAGAAGGTTCTGGGGAATGTCAGTTATAGAATGTCAGGGACCGAACGTTCCGGGGAACGTTAGTTATAGAATGTCAGGATCAGAACGTTCCGGGCAATGTCAGTTATAGAATGTCGGGGACAGAACGTTCCGGCGAACGTCAGTTATACAATGTCAGGGACAGAACGTTCCGGGGAGTGTCAGTTATAGAATTTCAGGGACAGAACGTTCTGGGGAATGTTTGTTATAGAATGTCGGGGACAGAACGTTCGGGGGAATGTCAGTTATAGAATGTCAGGGACAGAGGTTTCCGGGGAATGTCAGTTATAGAATGTCAGGGATAGAACGTTCCGGGGAATGTCAGTTATAGAATGTCGGGGACAGAACGTTCCGGGGAATGTCAGTTATAGAATGTCGGTGACAGAACGTTCCAGGGAATGTCAGTTATAGAGTGTTGGGGACAGAACTTTCCGGGAAATGTCAGTTATAGAATGTCGGGGACAGAACGTTCCGGGGAATGTCAGTTACAGAATATCAGGGACAGAACGTACCGGGGAATGGCAGTTATAGAATGTCGGGGACAGAACGTTCCGGGGAATGACAGTTATAGAATGTCAGGGACAGAACGTTCCGGGGAATGCTAGTTATAGAATGTCGGGGACAGAATGTTCCGAGGAATGGCAGTTATAGAATGTCGGGGACAGAACGTTCCGACGAATGTCAGTTATAGAATGTCAGAAACAGAACGTTCAGTGGAATGTCAGTTATAGAATGTTGGGGACAGAACGTTCCGGGGAATGGCAGTTATAGAATGTCGGGGACATAACGTTCCGGGGAATGGCAGATATAGAATGCCGGGGACAGAACTTTCCGGGGGATGTCAGTTATAGAATGTCAGGGACAGAACGTTCCGGGGAATGTCAGTTATAGAATGTCGGGGACAGAACGTTCCGGGGAATGTCAGTTATAGAGTGTTGGGAACAGAACGTTCCGGGGAATGTCAGTTATAGAATGTCAGGGACAGAACGTTCTGGAGAATGTCAGTTATAGAATGTCGGGGACAGAACGTTCCGGGGAATGGCAGATATAGAATGCCGGGGACAGAACTTTCCGGGGGATGTCAGTTATAGAATGTCAGGGACAGAACGTTCCGGGGAATGTCAGTTATAGAATGTCGGGGACAGAACGTTCCGGGGAATGTCAGTTATAGAGTGTTGGGAACAGAACGTTCCGGGGAATGTCAGTTATAGAATGTCAGGGACAGAACGTTCTGGAGAATGTCAGTTATAGAATGTCGGGGACAGAACGTTCCGGGGAATGACAGTTATACAATGTCGGGGACAGAACGTTCCGGGGAATGGCAGTTATAGAATATCGGGGACAGAACGTTCCGTGGAATGTCAGTTACAGAATGTCGGGGACAGAACGTTCCGAGGAATGGCAGTTATAGAATGTCAGTGACAGAACGTTCCGGGGAATGGCAGTTATAGAATGTCGGGGACAGAACGTTCCGGGGAATGTCAGTTATAGAATGTCGGGGACAGAACGTTCCGAGGAATGTCAGTTATAGAATGTCGGGGACAGAACGTTCCGGGGACTGTCAGTTATACAATGTCGGGGACCGAACGTTCCGGAGAATGTCAGTTATATAATGTCGGGGACAGAACGTTCCGGGGGATGTCAGTTATACAATGTCGGGGATAGAACATTCCGGGGAATGTCAGTTATAGAATGTCAGGGACAGAACGTTCCGGGGAATGTCAGTTATAGAATGTCAGGTACAGAACGTTCCGGGGAATGTCAGTAATAGAATGTCAGGGACAGAACTTTCAGGGGAATGTCAGTTATAGAATGTCGGGGACAGGACGTTCCAGGGAATGTCAGTTCTAGAATGTTGGGGACAGAACGTTCCGGGGAATGACAGTTATAGAATGTCGGGGACAGAACTTTCCGGGGAATGTCAGTTATAGAATGTCGGGGTCAGAACGTTCCGGGGAATGTCAGGTATAGAATGTCGGGGCAGAACGTTCCGGGGAATGTCAGTTATAGAATGTCGGGGACAGAACGTTCCGGGGAATGTCAGTTATAGAACATCTGGGACAGAACGTTCCGGGGAATGACAGTTATAGAATGTCGGGGACAGAACGCTCCGGGGAGTGTCGGTTTTCGAATGTCGGGGACAGAACGTTCCGGGGAATGTCAGTTATAGAATGTCGGGGACAGAACGTTCCGGGGAATGACAGTTATAGAATGTCGGGGACAGAACGTTCCGGGGAGTGTCAGTTATAGAATGTCAGGGACAGAACGTTCCGAGGAATGGCAGTTATGGAATGTCAGGGACAGAACGTACCGGGGAATGTCAGTTATAGAATGTCAGGGACAGAACTTTCCGGGGAATGTCAGTTATAGAATGTCAGGGACAGAACGTTCCGGGGAATGGCAGATATAGAATGCCGGGGACAGAACGTTCCGGGGGATGTCAGTTATAGAATGTCAGGGACAGAACGTTCCGGGGAATGTCAGTTATAGAATGTCGGGGACAGAACGTTCCGGGGAATGTCAGTTATAGAGTGTCGGGGACAGAACGTTCCGGGGAATGTCAGTTATAGAATGTTGGGACAGAACGTTCCGGGTAATGGCAGATATAGAATGCCGGGGACAGAACGTTCCGGGGGATGTCAGTTATAGAATGTCAGGGACAGAACGTTCCGGGGAATGTCAGTTATAGAATGTCGGGGACAGAACGTTCCGGGGAATGTCAGTTATAGAGTGTTGGGAACAGAACGTTCCGGGGAATGTCAGTTATAGAATGTCAGGGACAGAACGTTCCGGGGAATGTCAGTTATAGAATGTCGGGGACAGAACGTTCCGGGGAATGTCAGGAATAGAGTGTTGGGAACAGATCGTTCCGGGGAATGTCAGTTATAGAATGTCAGGGACAGAACTTTCCGGGGAATATCAGTTATAGAATGTCAGGGACAGAACGTTCCGAGGAATGGCAGTTATAGAATGTCAGGGACAGAACGTTCCGGGGAATGTCAGTTATAGAATGTCGGGGACAGAAAGTTCCGGGGAATGTCAGTTATAGAATGCCAGGGACAGAACGTTCTGGGGAATGTCAGTTATAGAATGTCGGGGACAGAACGTTTCGGGGAATGTCAGTTAAAGAATGTCAGGATCAGAACGTTCCGGGAATGTCAGTTATAGAATGTCGGGGACATAACGTTCCGGGGAACGTCAGTTATAGAATGTCAGGAACAGAACGTTCCGGGGAGTGTCAGTTATAGAATGTCAGGGACAGAACGTTCTGGGGAATGTTTGTTATAGAATGTCGGGGACAGAACGTTCCGGGGAATGTCAGTTATAGAATGTCAGGGACAGAAGTTTCCGGGGAATGTCAGTTATAGAATGTCAGGGACAGAACGTTCCGGGGAATGTCAGTTATAGAATGTCGGGGACAGAACGTACCAGGAAATGACTGTTATAGAATGTCGGGGACAGACCGTTCCGAGGAATGGCAGTTATAGAATGTCAGGGACAGAACCTTCCGGGGAATGTCAGTTATAGAATGTTGGGGATAGAACGTTCCGGGGAATGTCAGTTATAGAATGTCGGGGACAGAACGCTCCGGGGAATGGCAGATATAGAATGCCGGGGACCGAACGTTCTGGGGAATGTCAGTTATAGAATGTCAGAAACAGAACGTTCAGTGGAATGTCAGTTATAGAATGTTGGGGACAGAACGTTCCGGGAAATGGCAGTTATAGAATGTCGGGGACATAACGTTCCGGGGAATGGCAGATATAGAATGCCGGGGACAGAACGTTCCGGGGGATGTCAGTTATAGAATGTCAGGGACAGAACGTTCCGGGGAATGTCAGTTATAGAATGTCGGGGACAGAACGTTCCGGGGAATGTCAGTTATAGAGTGTTGGGAACAGAACGTTCCGGGGAATGTCAGTTATAGAATGTCAGGGACAGAACGTTCTGGAGAATGTCAGTTATAGAATGTCGGGGACAGAACGTTCCGGGGAATGACAGTTATACAATGTCGGGGACAGAACGTTCCGGGGAATGTCAGTTATAGAATGTCAGGGGCAGAACGTTCCGGGGAATGGCAGTTATAGAATGTCGGGGACAGAACGTTCTGGGGAATCTCATTTATAGAATGTTGGGGACAGAACGTTCCGGGGAATGGCAGTTATAGAATATCGGGGACAGAACTTTCCGGGGAATGTCAGTTACAGAATGTCGGGGACAGAACGTTCCGAGGAATGGCAGTTATAGAATGTCAGTGACAGAACGTTCCGGGGAATGGCAGTTATAGAATGTCGGGGACAGAACGTTCCGGGGAATGTCAGTTATAGAATGTCGGGGACAGAACGTTCCGAGGAATGTCAGTTATAGAATGTCGGGGACAGAACGTTCCGGGGACTGTCAGTTATACAATGTCGGGGACCGAACGTTCCGGAGAATGTCAGTTATATAATGTCGGGGACAGAACGTTCCGGGGGATGTCAGTTATACAATGTCGGGGATAGAACATTCCGGGGAATGTCAGTTATAGAATGTCAGGGACAGAACGTTCCGGGGAATGTCAGTTATAGAATGTCAGGTACAGAACGTTCCGGGGAATGTCATTAATAGAATGTCAGGGACAGAACTTTCAGGGGAATGTCAGTTATAGAATGTCGGGGACAGGACGTTCCAGGGAATGTCAGTTCTAGAATGTCGGGGACAGAACGTTCCGGGGAATGACAGTTATAGAATGTCGGGGATAGAACTTTCCGGGGAATGTCAGTTATAGAATGTCGGGGTCAGAACGTTCCGGGGAATGTCAGGTATAGAATGTCGGGGCAGAACGTTCCGGGGAATGTCAGTTATAGAATGTCGGGGACAGAACGTTCCGGGGAATGTCAGTTATACAACATCTGGGACAGAACGTTCCGGGGAATGACAGTTATAGAATGTCGGGGACAGAACGCTCCGGGGAGTGTCGGTTTTCGAATGTCGGGGACAGAACGTTCCGGGGAATGTCAGTTATAGAATGTCGGGGACAGAGCGTTCCGGGGAATGACAGTTATAGAATGTCGGGGACAGAACGTTCCGGGGAGTGTCAGTTATAGAATGTCAGGGACAGAACGTTCCGAGGAATGGCAGTTATAGAATGTCAGGGACAGAACGTACCGGGGAATGTCAGTTATAGAATGTCTGGGTCAGAACTTTCCGGGGAATGTCAGTTATAGAATGTCAGGGACAGAACGTTCCGAGGAATGGCAGTTATACAATGTCAGGGACAGAACGTTCCGGGGAATGTCAGTTATAGAATGTCGGGGACAGAAAGTTCCGGGGAATGTCAGTTATAGAATGCCAGGGACAGAACGTTCCGGGGAATGTCAGTTATAGAATGTCGGGGACAGAACGTTCCGGGGAATGTCAGTTATAGAATGTCAGGATCAGAACGTTCCGGGAATGTCAGTTATAGAATGTCGGGGACATAACGTTCCGGGGAACGTCAGTTATAGAATGTCAGGGACAGAACGTTCCGGGGAGTGTCAGTTATAGAATGTCAGGGACAGAACGTTCTGGGGAATGTTTGTTTTAGAATGTCGGGGACAGAACGTTCCGGGGAATGTCAGTTATAGAATGTCAGGGACAGAAGCTTCCGGGGAATGTCAGTTATAGAATGTCAGGGACAGAACGTTCCGGGGAATGTCAGTTATAGAATGTCGGGGACAGAACGTTCCAGGGAATGACAGTTATAGAATGTCGGGGACAGACCGTTCCGAGGAATGGCAGTTATAGAATGTCAGGGACAGAACCTTCCGGGGAATGTCAGTTATAGAATGTTGGGGATAGAACGTTCCGGGGAATGTCAGTTATACAATGTCGGGGACAGAACGTTCCGGGGAATGGCAGATATAGAATGCCGGGGACAGAACGTTCCGGGAGATGTCAGTTATAGAATGTCAGGGACAGAACGTTCCGGGGAATGTCAGTTATATAATGTCAGGGTCAGAACGTTCCGGGGGAATGTCAGTTAAGAATGTCAGGGACAGAACGTTCCGGGGAATGGCAGTTATAGAATGTCGGGGACAGAACGTTCCGGGGAATGGCAGTTATAGAATGTCGGGGACAGAACGTTCCGGGGAACGTCAGTTATAGAATGTCGGGGACAGAACGTTCCGGGGAATGTCAGTTATAGAATATCTGGGACAGAACGTTCCGGGGAATGACAGTTATAGAATGTCTGGGACAGAACGCTCCGGGGAGTGTCGGTTTCCGAATGTCGGGGACAGAACGTTCCGGGGAACGTCAGTTATAGAATGTCGGGGACAGAACGTTCCGGGGAGTGTCAGTTATAGAATGTCAGGGACAGAACGTTCCGAGGAATGGCAGTTATAGAATGCCAGGGACAGAACGTACCGGGGAATGTCAGTTATAGAATGTCAGGGACAGAACTTTCCGGGGAATGTCAGTTATAGAATGTCAGGGACAGAACGTTCCGAGGAATGGCAGTTATAGAATGTCAGGGACAGAACTTTCCGGGGAATGTCAGTTATAGAATGTCGGGGACAGAACGTTCCGGGGAATGTCAGTTATAGAATGTCGGGGACAGAACGTTCCGGGGAGTGTCAGTTATAGAATGTCAGGGACAGAACGTTCCGAGGAATGGCAGTTATAGAATGTCAGAGACAGAACGTACCGGGGAATGTCAGTTATAGAATGTCAGGGACAGAACTTTCCGGGGAATGTCAGTTATAGAATGTCAGGGACAGAACGTTCCGAGGAATGGCAGTTATAGAATGTCAGGGACAGAACGTTCCGGGGAATGTCAGTTATAGAATGTCGGGGACAGAACGTTCCGGGGAATGTCAGTTATAGAATGCCAGGGACAGAACGTTCCGGGGAATGTCAGTTATAGAATGTCGGGGACAGAACGTTCCAGGGAATGTCAGTTATAGAATGTCAGGATCAGAACGTTCCGGGGAATGTCAGTTATAGAATGTCGGGGACAGAACGTTCCGGGGAACGTCAGTTATAGAATGTCAGGGACAGAACGTTCCGGGGAGTGTCAGTTATAGAATGTCAGGGACAGAACGTTCTGGGGAATGTTTGTTATAGAATGTCAGGGACAGAACGCTCCGGGGAATGTCAGTTATAGAATGTCAGGGACAGAAGTTTCCGGGGAATGTCAGTTATAGAATGTCAGGGACAGAACGTTCCGGGGAATGTCAGTTATAGAATGTCGGGGACAGAACGTTCCAGGGAATGACAATTATAGAATGTCAGGGACAGACCGTTCCGAGGAATGGCAGTTATAGAATGTCAGGGACAGAACCTTCCGGGGAATGTCAGTTATAGAATGTTGGGGATAGAACGTTCCGGGGAATGTCAGTTATAGAATGTCGGGGACAGAATGTTTCGGGGAATGGCAGATATAGAATGCCGGAGACAGAACGTTCCGGGGGATGTCAGTTATAGAATGTCAGGGACAGAACGTTCCGGGGAATGTCAGTTATATAATGTCAGGGACAGAACGTTCCGGGAGAATGTCAGTTAAGAATGTCAGGGACAGAACGTTCCGGGGAATGGCAGTTATAGAATGTCGGGGACAGAACGTTCCGGGGAATGGCAGTTATAGAATGTCGGGGACAGAACGTTCCGGGGAATGGCAGTTATAGAATGTCAGGGACAGAACGTTCCGGGGAATGGTAGTTATAGAATGTCGGGTACAGAATGTTCCGGGGAATGGCATTTATAGAATGTCGGGGACAGAACGTTCCGGGGAATGGCAGTTATAGAATGTAGGGGACAGAACGTTCCGAGGAATGTCAGTTATAGAATGTCAGAAACAGAACGTTCTGTGGAATGTCAGTTATAGAATGTTGGGGACACAACGTTCCGGGGAATGGCAGTTATAGAATGTTGGGGACATAACGTTCCGGGGAATGGCAGATATAGAATGCCGGGGACAGAACGTTCCGGGGGATGTCAGTTATAGAATGTCAGGGTCAGAACGTTCCGGGGAATGTCAGTTATAGAATGTCGGGAACTGAACGTTCCGGGAAATGTCAGTTATAGAGTGTCGGGGACAGAACGTTCCGGGGAATGTCAGTTATAGAATGTCAGGGACAGAACGTTCTGGGGAATGTCAGTTATAGAATGTCGGGGACAGAACGTTCCGGGGAATGACAGTTATAGAATGTCGGGGACAGAACGTTCCGGGGAATGTTATTTATAGAATGTCAGGGACAGAACGTTCCGGGGAATGACAGATATAGAATGTCGGGGACAGAACGTTCTGGGGAATCTCAGTTATAGAATGTTGGGGACAGAACGTTCCGGGGAATGGCAGTTATAGAATATCGGGGACAGAACGTTCCGGGGAATGTCAGTTACAGAATGTCGGGGACAGAACGTTCCGAGGAATGGCAGATATAGAATGTCAGTGACAGAACGATCCGGGGAATGGCAGATATAGAATGTCGGGGACAGAACGTTCCGGGGAATGTCAGTTATAGAATGTCGGGGACAGAACGTTCCGGGGAATGTCAGTTATAGAATGTCTGGGACAGAAAGTTCCGGGGAACGTCAGTTATTAGAATGTCAGGGACAGAACGTTCCGGGGAATGTCAGTTATAGAATGTCGGGGACTGAACGTTCCAGGGAATGTCAGTTCTAGAATGTCGGGGACAGAACGTTCCGGGGATTGACAGTTATAGAATGTCGGGGACAGAACGTTCCGGGGAATGTCAGTTATAGAATGTCGGGGTCAGAACGTTCCGGGGAATGTCAGTTATAGAATGATGGAGACAGAACGTTCTGGGGAATGTCAGTTATAGAATGTCGGGGACAGAACGTTCCGGGGAATGTCAGTTATAGAATGTCAGGGACAGAACGTTCCGGGGAATGGCAGTTATAGAATGTCGGGAACAGAACGTTCCGGGGAATGTCAGTTATAGAATGTCAGGGACAGAACGTTCCGGGGAATGTCAGTTATAGAATGTCAGGAACAGAACGTTTCGGGAATGTCAGTTATAGAATGTCAGGAACAGAACGTTCCGGGGAATGTCAGTTATAGAATGTCAGGAACAGAACGTTTCGGGGAATGTCAGTTATAGAATGTCAGGAACAGAACGTTTCGGGGAATGTCAGTTATAGAATGTCAGGAACAGAACGTTCCGGGGAATGTCAGTTATAGAATGTCAGGGACAGAACGTTCCGGGGAATGTCAGTTATAATATGTCAGGAACAGAACATTTCGGGGAATGTCAGTTATAGAATGTCAGGAACAGAACGTTCCGGGGAATGTCAGTTATAGAATGTCAGGGACAGAACGTTCCGGGGAATGTCAGTTATAGAATGTCAGGAACAGAACGTTCCGGGGAATGTCAGTTATAGAATGTCTGGGACAGAACGTTCCGGGGAACGTCAGTTATAGAATGTCAGGGACAGAACGTTCCGGGGAGTGTCAGTTATAGAATGTCAGGGACAGAATGTTCTGGGGAATGTTTGTTATAGATTGTCGGGGACAGAACGTTCCGGGAATGTCAGTTATAGAATGATGGGGACGGAACGTTCCGGGGAATGTCAGTTATAGAATGTCAGGGACAGAACGTTCCGGGGAATGTCAGTTATAGAATGTCGGGGACAGAACGTTCCAGGGAATGTCAGTTATAGAATGTCGGGGAGAGTACGTTCCGGGGAATGGCAGTTATAGAATGCCAGGGACAGAACGTTCCGGGAAATGTCAGTTATAGAATGTTGGGGACAGAACGTTCCGGGGAATGTCAGTAATAGAATGTCGGGAACTGAACGTTCCGGGGAATGTCAGTTATAGAGTGTCGGGGACAGAACGTTCCGGGGAATGTCAGTTATAGAATGTCAGGGACAGAACGTTCTGGGGAATGTCAGTTATAGAATGTCGGGGACAGAACGTTCCGGGGAATGACAGTTATAGAATGTCGGGGACAGAACGTTCCGGGGAATGTCAGTTATAGAATGTCAGGGACAGAACGTTCCGGGGAATGGCAGTTATAGAATGTCGGGGACAGAACGTTCTGGGGAATCTCAGTTATAGAATGTTGGGGACAGAACGTTCCGTGGAATGGCAGTTATAGAATATCGGGGACAGAACGTTCCGGGGAATGTCAGTTACAGAATGTCGGGGACAGAACGTTCCGAGGAATGGCAGATATAGAATGTCAGTGACAGAACGATCCGGGGAATGGCAGATATAGAATGTCGGGGACAGAACGTTCCGGGGAATGTCAGTTATAGAATGTCGGGGACAGAACGTTCCGGGGACTGTCAGTTATACAATGTCGGGGACCGAACGTGCCGGAGAATGTCAGTTATATAATGTCGGGGACAGAACGTTCCGGGGGATGTCAGTTATACAATGTCAGGGATAGAACATTCCGGGGAATGTCAGTTATAGAATGTCAGGGACAGAACGTTCCGGGGAATGTCAGTTATAGAATGTCAGGTACAGAACGTTCCGGGGAATGTCAGTTATAGAATGTCAGGGACAGAACGTTCAGGGGAATGTCAGTTATAGAATGTCATGGACAGAATATTCCGGGGAATGTCAGTTATAGAATGTCGGGGACAGAACGTTCCAGGGAATGTCAGTTATAGAATGTCGGGGAGAGTACGTTCCGGGGAATGGCAGTTATAGAATGATGGGGACGGAACGTTCCGGGGAATGTCAGTTATAGAATGTCAGGGACAGAACGTTCCGGGGAATGTCAGTTATAGAATGTCGGGGACAGAACGTTCCAGGGAATGTCAGTTATAGAATGTCGGGGACAGTACGTTCCGGGGAATGGCAGTTATAGAATGCCAGGGACAGAACGTTCCGGGAAATGTCAGTTATAGAATGTTGGGGACAGAAAGTTCCGGGGAATGTCAGTAATAGAATGTCGGGGACAGAACGTTCCGGGGAATGTCAGTTATAGAGTGTCGGGGAAAGAACGTTCCGGGAAATGTCAGTTATAGAATGTCGGGGACAGAACGTTCCGGGGAATGTCAGTTATAGAATGTCAGGGACAGAACGTTCCGGGGAATGTCAGTTATAGAATGTCTGGGACAGAACGTTCCGGGGAACGTCAGTTATAGAATGTCAGGGACAGAACGTTCCGGGGAGTGTCAGTTATAGAATGTCAGGGACAGAATGTTCTGGGGAATGTTTGTTATAGATTGTCGGGGACAGAACGTTCCGGGAATGTCACTTATAGAATGATGGGGACGGAACGTTCCGGGGAATGTCAGTTATAGAATGTCAGGGACAGAACGTTCCGGGGAATGTCAGTTATAGAATGTCGGGGACAGAACGTTCCAGGGAATGTCAGTTATAGAATGTCGGGGACAGTACGTTCCGGGGAATGGCAGTTATAGAATGCCAGGGACAGAACGTTCCGGGAAATGTCAGTTATAGAATGTTGGGGACAGAAAGTTCCGGGGAATGTCAGTAATAGAATGTCGGGGACAGAACGTTCCGGGGAATGTCAGTTATAGAGTGTCGGGGAAAGAACGTTCCGGGAAATGTCAGTTATAGAATGTCGGGGACAGAACGTTCCGGGGAATGTCAGTTATAGAATGTTGGGGAGAGAACGTTCCGGGGAATGTCAGTTATAGAATGTCGGGGACAGAATGTTCCGGGGGAATGTCAGTTATAGAATGTTAGGGACAGAACGTTCCGGGGGAATGTCAGTTACAGAATGTCAGGGACAGAACGTTCCGGGGTATGGCAGTTATAGAATGTCGGGGACAGTACGTTCCGGGGAAAGACAGTTATAGAATGTTGTGGACAGAACGTTCCGGGGAATGGTAGCTGTAGAATGTCGGGGACAGAATGTTCCGAGGAATGGCAGTTATAGAATGTCGGGGACAGAACGTTCCGGGGAATGGCAGTTATAGAATGTCGGGGACAGAACGTTCCGAGCAATGTCAGTTATAGAATGTCAGGGACAGAACGTTCTGGGGAATGTCAGTTATAGAATGTTGGGGACAGAACGTTCCGTGGAATGGCAGTTATAGAATGTCGGGGACATAACGTTCCGGGGAATGGCAGATATAGAGTGTCGGGGACAGAACGTTCCGGGGGATGTCAGTTATAGAATGTCAGGGACAGTACGTTCTGGGGAATGTCAGTTATAGAATGTCGGGGACAGAACGTTCCGGGGAATGTCAGTTATCGAATGTCGGGGACAGAACGTTCCGGGGAATGTCAGTTATAGAATGCCAGGGACAGATCGTTCTGGGGAATGTCAGTTATAGAATGTCTGGTCCAGAACGCTCCGGGGAATGTCAGTTATAGAATGTCAGGGACAGAACTTTCCGGGGAATGTCAGTTATAGAATGTCAGGGACCGAACGTTCCGGGGAATGGCAGTTATAGAATGTCGGGGACAGAACATTCTGGGGAATCTCAGTTATAGAATGTTGGGCACAGAACGTTCTGGGGAATGGCAGTTATAGAATATCGGGGACAGAACGTTCCGGGGAATGTCAGTTACAGAATGTCGGTGACAGAACGTTCCGAGGAATGGCAGTTATAGAATGTCGGTGACAGAACGTTCCGGGGAATGGCAGTTATACAATGTCGGGGACAGAACGTTCCGGAAAATGTCAGTTATAGAATGTCAGGGACAGAACGTTCCGGGGACTGTCAGTTATACAATGTCGGGGACAGAACGTTCCGGGGAATGTCAGATATAGATTGTCAGGGACAGAACGTTCTGGGGAATGTCAGTTATAGAATGTCAGGGACAGAACGTTCAGGGGACTGTCAGTTATAGAATGTCAGGGACAGAACGTTCCGGGGAATGTCAGTTATAGAATGTCGGGGACAGAACGTTCCGGGAAATGTCAGTTATAGAATGTCAGGGACAGAACGTTCCGGGGAATGTCAGTTATAGAATGTCAGGGACAGAACGTTTCGGGGAATGGCAGTTATAGAATGTCAGGGACAGAACGTTCAGGGGAATGTCAGTTATAGAATGTCAGGGACAGAACGTTCCGGGGAATGTCAGTTATAGAATGTCAGGATCAGAACATTCCGGGGAATGTCAGTTATAGAATGTCTGGGACAGAACGTTCCGGGGAACGTCAGTTATAGAATGTCAGGGACAGAACGTTCCGGGGAGTGTCAGTTATAGAATGTCAGGGACAGAACGTTCTGGGGAATGTCAGTTATAGAATGTCAGGGACAGAACGTTCCGGGGAATGTCAGTTATAGAATGTCGGGGACAGAACGGTCCGGGGTGTGTCAGTTATAGAATGCCAGGGACAG
This sequence comes from Chiloscyllium plagiosum, assembly GCF_037043375.1. NCBI lineage: Eukaryota > Metazoa > Chordata > Chondrichthyes > Orectolobiformes > Hemiscylliidae > Chiloscyllium > Chiloscyllium plagiosum. The sequence goes on along the minus strand of NW_028270177.1, from coordinate 102,054,977 downwards.
AATGTTCCGGGAATGTCAGTTATAGAATGTTCGGGACAGAACGTTCCGGGGAATGTCAGTTATAGAATGTCGGGGACAGAAGGTTCCAGGGAATGTCAGTTATAGAGTGTCGGGGACAGAACTTTCCGGGAAATGTCAGTTGTAGAATGTTGGGGACAGAACGTTCCGGGGAATGGTAGTTATAGAATGTCGGGGGCAGAATGTTCCGAGGAATGGCAGTTATAGAATGTCGGGGACAGAACGTTCCGGGGAATGGCAGTTATAGAATGTCGGGGACAGAACGTTCCGAGGAATGTCAGTTATAGAATGTCAGGGACAGAACGTTCCGAGGAATGGCAGTTATAGAATGTCAGTGACAGAACGATCCGGGGAATGGCAGATATAGAATGTCGGGGACAGAACGTTCCGGGGAATGTCAGTTATAGAATGTCGGGGACAGAACGTTCCGGGGACTGTCAGTTATACAATGTCGGGGACCGAACGTTCCGGGGAATGTCAGTTATATAATGTCGGGGACAGAACGTTCCGGGGGATGTCAGTTATACAATGTCATGGATAGAACATTCCGGGGAATGTCAGTTATAGAATGTCAGGGACAGAACGTTCTGGGGAATGTCAGTTATAGAATGTCAGGGACAGAACGTTCCGGGGAATGTCAGTGAAAGAATGTCAGGATCAGAACGTTCCGGGGAATGTCAGTTAGAGAATGTCTGGGACAGAACGTTCCGGGGAACGTCAGTTATAGAATGTCAGGGACAGAACGTTCCGGGGAGTGTCAGTTATAGAATGTCAGGGACAGAACGTTCTGGGGAATGTCAGTTATAGAATGTCAGGGACAGAACGTTCCGGGGAATGTCAGTTATAGAATGTCGGGGACAGAACGGTCCGGGGTGTGTCAGTTATAGAATGCCACGGACAGAATGTTCCGGGAATGTCAGTTATAGAATGTTCGGGACAGAACGTTCCGGGGAATGTCAGTTATAGAATGTCGGGGACAGAAGGTTCCAGGGAATGTCAGTTATAGAGTGTCGGGGACAGAACTTTCCGGGAAATGTCAGTTGTAGAATGTTGGGGACAGAACGTTCCGGGGAATGGTAGTTATAGAATGTCGGGGGCAGAATGTTCCGAGGAATGGCAGTTATAGAATGTCGGGGACAGAACGTTCCGGGGAATGGCAGTTATAGAATGTCGGGGACAGAACGTTCCGAGGAATGTCAGTTATAGAATGTCAGGGACAGAACGTTCCGAGGAATGGCAGTTATAGAATGTCAGGATCAGAACGTTCCGGGGAATGTCAGTTATAGAATGTCGGGGACAGAACGTTCCGGGGACTGTCAGTTATACAATGTCGGGGACCGAACGTTCCGGGGAATGTCAGTTATATAATGTCGGGGACAGAACGTTCCGGGGGATGTCAGTTATACAATGTCAGGGATAGAACATTCCGGGGAATGTCAGTTATAGAATGTCAGGGACAGAACGTTCTGGGGAATGTCAGTTATAGAATGTCAGGGACAGAACGTTCCGGGGAATGTCAGTGAAAGAATGTCAGGATCAGAACGTTCCGGGGAATGTCAGTTAGAGAATGTCTGGGACAGAACGTTCCGGGGAACGTCAGTTATAGAATGTCAGGGACAGAACGTTCCGGGGAGTGTCAGTTACAGAATGTCAGGGACAGAACGTTCTGGGGAATGTCAGTTATAGAATGTCAGGGACAGAACGTTCCGGGGAATGTCAGTTATAGAATGTCGGGGACAGAACGGTCCGGGGTGTGTCAGTTATAGAATGCCAGGGACAGAATGTTCCGGGAATGTCAGTTATAGAATGTTCGGGCCAGAACGTTCCGGGGAATGTCAGTTATAGAATGTCGGGGACAGAACGTTCCAGGGAATGTCAGTTATAGAGTGTCGGGGACAGAACTTTCCGGGAAATGTCAGTTATAGAATGTTGAGGACAGAACGTTCTGGGGAATGATAGTTATAGAATGTCGGGGACAGAATGTTCCGAGGAATGGCAGTTATAGAATGTCGGGGACAGAACGTTCCGGGGAATGGCAGTTATAGAATGTCGGGGACAGAACGTTCCGAGGAATGTCAGTTCTAGAATGTCAGGGACAGAACGTTCCGAGGAATGTCAGTTATAGAATGTCAGTGACAGAACGATCCGGGGAATGGCAGATATAGAATGTCGGGGACAGAACGTTCCGAGGAATGTCAGTTATAGAATGTCAGGGACAGAACGTTCCGAGGAATGTCAGTTATAGAATGTCAGTGACAGAACGTTCCGGGGAATGTCAGTTATAGAATGTCGGGGACAGAACGTTCCGGGGACTGTCAGTTATACAATGTCGGGGACCGAACGTTCCGGAGAATGTCAGTTATATAATGTCAGGGACAGAATGTTCCGAGGAATGGCAGTTATAGAATGTCGGGGACAGAGCGTTCCGGGGAATGGCAGTTATAGAATGTCGGGGACAGAACGTTCCGAGGAATGTCAGTTATAGAATGTCAGGGACAGAACGTTCTGGGGAATGTCAGTTATAGAATGTTGGGGACAGAACGTTCCGTGGAATGGCAGTTATAGAATGTCGGGGACATAACGTTCCGGGGAATGGCAGATATAGATTGCCGGGGACAGAACGTTCCGGGGGATGTCAGTTATACAATGTCAGGGACAGAACGTTCCGGGGAATGTCAGTTATAGAATGTCGGGGACAGAACTTTCCGGGGAATGTCAGTTATCGAATGTCGGGGACAGAACGTTCTGGGGAATGTCAGTCATAGAATGTCAGGAACAGAACGTTCCGGGGAATGTCAGTTATAGAATGTCAGGGACAGAACGTTCCGGGGAATGGCAGTTATAGAATGTCGGGGACAGAACGTTCTGGGGAATGGCAGTTATAGAATATCGGGGACAGAACGTTCCGGCGAATGTCAGTTACAGAATGTCGGGGACAGAACGTTCCGAGGAATGGCAGTTATAGAATGTCGGTGACAGAACGTTCCGGAAAATGGCAGTTATAGAATGTCGGGGACAGAACGATCCGGGGAATGTCAGTTATAGAATGTCGGGGACAGAACGTTCAGGGGACTGTCAGTAATAGAATGTCAGGGACAGAACGTTCCGGGGAATGTCAGTTATAGAATGTCAGGGACAGAACGTTCCGGGAAATGTCAGTTATAGAATGTCAGGGACAGAACGTTCCGGGGAATGTCAGTTATAGAATGTCAGGGACAGAACATTCTGGGGAGTGTTAGTTATAGAATGTCGGGGACAGAACGATCCGGGGAATGTCAGTTATATAATGTCGGGGACAGAACGTTCCGGGGAATGTCAGTTATAGAATGTGGGCGACAGAACGTTCCGGGGATTGTCAGTTATAGAATGTTGGGGGCAGAACGTTCCGGGGAATGTCAGTTATAGAATTTCGGGAACACAACGTTCCGGGGAATGTCAGTTATAGAATGTCGGGGACAGAACTTTCCGGGGAATGTCAGTTATAGAATGTCGGGGACAGAACGTTCTGGGGAATGTCAGTTATAGAATGTCGGGGACAGAACGATCCGGGGAATGTCAGTAATATAATGTCGGGGACAGAACGTTCCGGGGAATGTCAGTTATAGAATGTGGGGGACAGAACGTTCCGGGCAATGTCAGTTATAGAATGTTGGGGACAGAACGTTCCGGGGAATGTCAGTTACAGAATGTCGGGGGCAAAACATTCCGGGGAATGTCAGTTATAGAATGTCGGGGACAGAACGTTCCGGGGAATGTCAGTTATAGAATGTCGGGGACAGAACGTTCCGGGGAATGTCAGTCATAGAATGTCGGGGATGGAACGTTCCGGGGAATGTCAGTTATGGAATGTCAGGGACAGAACGTTCCGAGGAATGTCAGTTATAGAATGTCAGGGACAGAACGTTCCAGGGAATGGCAGTTATAGAATGTCAGGGACAGAACGTTCCGGGGAATGTCAGTTATAGAATGTCAGGGACAGAACGTTCTGGGGAATGTCAGTTATAGCATGTCGGGGACGGAACGTTCCGGGAAATGTCAGTTAAAGAATGTCGGGGACAGAACGTTCCGGGGAATGTCAGTTATAGAATGTCTGGGACAGAACGTTCCGGGGAATGTCAGTTATAGAATGTCAGGCACAGAACGTTCCGGGGAATGACAGTTATAGAATGTCGGGGACAGAATGTTCCGGGGAATGTCAGTTATAGAATGTGGGGGACAGAACGTTCCGGGGAATGTCAGTTATAGAATGTTGGGGACAGAACGTTCCGGGGAATGTCAGTTATAGAATGTCGGGGACAGAACGTTCCGGGGAATGTCAGTCATAGAATGTCGGGGATGGAACGTTCCGGGGAATGTCCGTTATGGAATGTCGGGGACAGAACATTCCGGGGAATGCCATTAATAGAATGTCAGGGACAGAACGTTCCGGGGAATGACAGTTATAGAATGTCAGGGACAGAACGTTCCGGGGAATGTCAGTTATAGAATGTCCGGGACAGGACGTTCCGGGGAATGTCAGTTATAGAATGTCAGGGACAGCACGTTCCGGGGAATGTCACTTATAGAATGTCGGGGACAGACCATTCTGGGGAATGTCAGTTATAGAATGTCGGGAACAGAACGTTCCGGGGAATGTCAGCTCTGGAATGTCATGGACAGAACGTTCCGGGGAATGACAGTTATAGAATGTCAGGGACAGAACTTAACGGGGAATGTCAGTTATAGAATGTCGGGGACAGAACGTTCTGGCGAGTGTCAGTTATAGAATGTCAGGGACAGAACGTTCCGGGGAATGACAGTTATAGAATGTCGGGGACAGAACGTTCCGGGGAATGTCAGTTATAGAATATCAGGGATAGAACGTTCCGGGGAATGATAGTTATAGAATGTCAGGGATAGAACGTTCCGGGGAATGACAGTTATAGAATGTCGGGGACAGAACGTTCCGGGGAATGTCAGTTATAGAATGCCCGGGACAGGACGTTCCAGGGAATGTCAGTTATAGAATGTCAGGGACAGAACGTTCCGGGGAATGTCAGTTATAGAATGTCAGGGACAGAACGTTCCGGGGAATGTCAGTTATAGAATGTCCGGGACAGGACGTTCCGGGGAATGTCAGTTATAGAATGTCAGGGACAGATCGTTCCGGGGAATGTCAGTTATAGAATGTCTGGGACAGAACGTTCCGGGGAATGTCAGTTATAGAATGTCGGGGACAGACCATTTTGGGGAATGTCAGTTATAGAATGTCGGGAACAGAACGTTCCGGGGAATGTCAGCTCTGGAATGTCAGGGACAAAACGTTCCGGGGAATGACAGTTATAGAATGTCAGGGACAGAACTTAACGGGGAATGTCAGTTATAGAATGTCGGGGACAGAACGTTCTGGCGAGTGTCAGTTATAGAATGTCAGGGACAGAACGTTGTGGGGAATGTCAGTCATAGAATGTCGGGGAAAGAACGTTCCGGGGAATGTCAGTTATAGAATGTCGGGGACAGAATGTTCCGGGGAATGTCAGTTATAGAATGTCAGGGACAGAACGTTCCGGGGAATGTCAGTTATAGAATGTCCGAGACAGAACGTTCCTGGGAATGTCAGTTATAGAATGGCGGGGACAGAACGTTCCGGGGAATGTCAGTTATAGAATGTCAGGGTCAGAACGTTCCGGGGAATGTCAGTTATAGAATGTCGGGGACAGAACATTCCGGGGAATGTCCGTTATGGAATGTCGGGGACAGAACATTCCGGGGAATGACAGTTATAGAATGTCAGGGACAGAACGTTCCGGGGAATGTCAGTTATAGATTGTCAGGGACAGAACGTTCCGGGGAATGTCAGTTATAGAATGTCGGGGACAGACCATTCTGGGGAATGTCAGTTATAGAATGTCGGGAACAGAACGTTCCGGGGAATGTCAGCTCTGGAATGTCAGGGACAGAACGTTCCGGGGAATGACAGTTATAGAATGTCAGGGACAGAATTTAACGGGGAATGTCAGTTATAGAATATCGGGGACAGAACGTTCTGGCGAGTGTCAGTTATAGAATGTCAGGGACAGAACGTTCCTGGGAATGACAGTTATAGAATGTCGGGGACAGAACGTTCCGGGGAATGTCAGTTATAGAATATCAGGCACAGAACGTTCCGGGGAATGATAGTTATAGAATGTCAGGGATAGAACGTTATGGGGAATGTCAGTTCTAGAATGTCAGGGACAGAACGTTCCGGGGAATGTCAGTTATAGAATGTCAGGGACAGAACGTTCCGGGGAATGTCAGTTATAGAATGTCGGGGACAGAACGTTCCGGGGAATGTCGGTTTTAGATTGTCAAGGACAGAACGTTCCGGGTAATGTCAGTTATAGAATGTCGGGGACAGAACGTTCTGGGGAATGTCAGTTATAGAATGTCGGGGCAGAACGTTCCGGGGAATGTCAGTTATAGAATGTCGGGGAGAGAACGTTCCGGGGAATGTCAGTTATAGAATGTCAGGGACAGAACGTTCTGGGGAATGTCAGTTATAGAATGTCGGGGACAGACCGTTACGTGGAATGTCAGTTATATTATGTCGGGGACAGAACGTTCCGGGTAATGTCAGTTATAGAATGTCGGGGACAGAACGTTCCGGGGAATGTCAGTGATAGAATGTTGGGGACAGAACGTTCCGGTGAATGTCAGTTATAGAATGTCGGGGACAGAACGTTCCGGGGAATGTCAGTTATAGAATGTGGGGGACAGAACTTTCCGGGGAATGTCAGTTATAGAATGTTGGGGACAGAACGTTCCGGGGAATGTCAGTTATAGAATGTCGGGGACAGAACGTTCCGGGGAATGTCAGTCCTAGAATGTCGGGGATGGAACGTTCCGGGGAATGTCAGTTATGGAATGTCAGGGACAGAACGTTCCGAGGAATGTCAGTTATAGAATGTCAGGGACAGAACGTTCCGGGGAATGGCAGTTATAGAATGTCAGGGACAGAACGTTCCGGGGAATGTCAGTTATAGAATGTCAGGGACAGAACGTTCTGGGGAATGTCAGTTATAGCATGTCGGGGACGGAACGTTCCGGGGAATGTCAGTTAAAGAATGTCGGGGACAGAACGTTCCGGGGAATGTCAGTTATAGAATGTCTGGGACAGAACGTTCCGGGGAATGTCAGTTATAGAATGTCAGGGACAGAACGTTCCGGGGAATGACAGTTATAGAATGTCAGGGACAGAACGTTCCGGGGAATGTCAGTTATAGAATATCAGGGACAGAACGTTCCGGGGAATGTCAGTTATAGAATGTCCGGGACAGGACGTTCCGGGGAATGTCAGTTATAGAATGTCAGGGACAGAACGTTCCGGGGAATGTCAGTTATAGAATGTCAGGGACAGAACGTTCTGGGGAATGTCAGTTATAGAATGTCGGGGACAGACCATTCTGGGGAATGTCAGTTTAAGAATGTCGGGAACAGAACGTTCCGGGGAATGTCAGCTCTGGAATGTCAGGGACAGAACGTTCCGGGGAATGACAGTTATAGAATGTCAGGGACAGAACTTAACGGGGAATGTCAGTTATAGAATGTCGGGGACAGAACTTTCTGGCGAGTGTCAGTTATAGAATGTCAGGGACAGAACGTTCCGGGGAATGACAGTTATAGAATGTCGGGGACAGAACGTTCCGGGGAATGTCAGTTATAGAATATCAGGGACAGAACGTTCCGGGGAATGATAGTTATAGAATGTCAGGGATAGAACGTTCCGGGGAATGACAGTTATAGAATGTCGGGGACAGAACGTTCCGGGGAATGTCAGTTATAGAATGTCCGGGACAGGACGTTCCAGGGAATGTCAGTTATAGAATGTCAGGGACAGAACGTTCTGGGGAATGTCAGTTATAGAATGTCGGGGACAGAACGTTCCGGGGAATGTCAGTTATAGAATGTCCGGGACAGGACGTTCCGGGGAATGTCAGTTATAGAATGTCAGGGACAGAACGTTCCGGGGAATGTCAGTTATAGAGTGTCTGGGACAGAACGTTCCGGGGAATGTCACTTATAGAATGTCGGGGACAGACCATTCTGGGGAATGTCAGTTATAGAATGTCGGGAACAGAACGTTCCGGGGAATGTCAGCTCTGGAATGTCAGGGACGGGACGTTCCGGGGAATGACAGTTATAGAATGTCAGGGACAGAACTTAACGGGGAATGTCAGTTATAGAATGTCGGGGACAGAACGTTCTGGCGAGTGTCAGTTATAGAATGTCAGGGACAGAACGTTGTGGGGAATGTCAGTTATAGAATGTCGGAGACAGAACGTTCCGGGGAATGTCAGTTATATAGTGTCAGGGACAGAACGTTCCGGGGAATGTCAGTTATAGAATGTCGGGGACAGAATGTTCCGGGGAATGTCAGTTATAGAATGTCGGGGACAGAACGTTCCGGGGAATGACAGTTATAGAATGTCAGGGACAGAACTTAACGGGGAATGTCAGTTATAGAATGTCGGGGAAAGAACGTTCCGGGGAATGTCAGTTATATAGTGTCAGGGACAGAACGTTCCGGGGAATGTCAGTTATAGAATGTCGGGGACAGAATGTTCCGGTGAATGTCAGTTATAGAATGTCGGGGACAGAACGTTCCGGGGAATGTCAGTTATAGAATGTCGGAGACAGAACGTTCCTGGGAATGTCAGTTATAGAATGTCGGGGACAGAACGTTCCGGGGAATGTCAGTTATAGAATGTCGGGGACAGAACATTCCGGGGAATGACAGTTATAGAATGTCAGGGACAGAACGTTCCGGGGAATGTCAGTTATAGAATGTCAGGGACAGAACGTTCCGGGGAATGTCAGTTATAGAATGTCGGGGACAGACCATTCTAGGGAATGTCTGTTATAGAATGTCGGGAACAGAACGTTCCGGGGAATGTCAGCTCTGGAATGTCAGGGACAGAACTTTCCGGGGAATGACAGTTATAGAATGTCAGGGACAGAACTTAACGGGGAATGTCAGTTATAGAATGTCGGGGACAGAACGTTCTGGCGAGTGTCAGTTATAGAATGTCAGGGACAGAACGTTCCGGGGAATGACAGTTATAGAATGTCGGGGACAGAACGTTCCGGAGAATGTCAGTTATAGAATATCAGGGACAGAACGTTCCGGGGAATGTCAGTTTTAGAATGTCAGGGACAGAACGTTCCGGGGAATGACAGTTATAGAATGTCGGGGACAGAACGTTCCGGGGAATGTCAGTTATAGAATGTCGGGGACGGAACGTTCCGGGGAATGTCAGTTAAAGAATGTCGGGGACTGAACGTTCCGGGGTTTGGCAGTTATAGAATGTCAGGTACAGAACGTTCCGGGGAATGTCAGTTATAGAATGTCAGGGACAGAACGTTCCGGGGAATGTCAGTTATAGAATGTCAGGGACAGAACGTTGTGGGGAATGTCAGTTATAGAATGTTGGGGAAAGAACGTTACGGGGAATGTCAGTTATATAGTGTCGGGGACAGAACGTTCCGGGGAATGTCAGTTATAGAATGTCGGGGACAGAACGTTCCAGGGAATGTCAGTTACAGAATGTCGGGGACAGAACGTTCCGGGGAATGTCAGTTATAGAATGTCGGAGACAGAACGTTCCTGGGAATGTCAGTTATAGAATGTCGGGGACAGAACGTTCCGGGGAATGTCAGTTATAGAATGTCGGGGACAGAACGTTCCGGGGAATGTCAGTTATAGAATGTCAGGGTTAGAACGTTCCGGGGAATGTCAGTTATAGAATGTCGGGGACAGAACGTTCCGGGGAATGTCCGTTATGGAATGTCGGGGACAGAACATTCCGGGGAATGACAGTTATAGAATGTCAGGGACAGAACTTTCCGGGGAATGTCAGTTATAGAATGTCAGGGACAGAACCTTCCGGGGAATGTCAGTTATAGAATGTCGGGGACAGACCATTCTAGGGAATGTCTGTTATAGAATGTCGGGAACAGAACGTTCCGGGGAATGTCAGTTATAGAATGTCGGGGACAGAACGTTCCGGGGAATGTCAGTTACAGAATGTCGGGGACAGAACGTTCCGGGGAATGTCAGTTATAGAATGTCGGAGACAGAACGTTCCTGGGAATGTCAGTTATAGAATGTCGGGGACGGAACGTTCCGGGGAATGTCAGTTAAAGAATGTCGGGGACAGAACGTTCCGGGGTTTGGCAGTTATAGAATGTCAGGTACAGAACGTTCCGGGGAATGTCAGTTATAGAATGTCAGGGACAGAACGTTCCGGGGAATGTCAGTTATAGAATGTCAGGGACAGAACGTTGTGGGGAATGTCAGTTATACAATGTCGGGGAAAGAACGTTCCGGGGAATGTCAGTTATATAGTGTCGGGGACAGAACGTTCCGGGGAATGTCAGTTATAGAATGTCAGGGACAGAACGTTCCGGGGAATGACAGTTATAGAATGTCGGGGACAGAACGTTCCGGGGAATGTCAGTTATAGAATATCAGGGACAGAACGTTCCGGGGAATGTCAGTTATAGAATGTCCGGGACAGGACGTTCCGGGGAATGTCAGTTATAGAATGTCAGGGACAGAACGTTCCGGGGAATGTCAGTTATAGAATGTCAGGGACAGAACGTTCTGGGGAATGTCAGTTATAGAATGTCGGGGACAGACCATTCTGGGGAATGTCCGTTTAAGAATGTCGGGAACAGAACGTTCCGGGGAATGTCAGCTCTGGAATGTCAGGGACAGAACGTTCCGGGGAATGACAGTTATAGAATGTCAGGGACAGAACTTAACGGGGAATGTCAGTTATAGAATGTCGGGGACAGAACGTTCTGGCGAGTGTCAGTTATAGAATGTCAGGGACAGAACGTTCCGGGGAATGACAGTTATAGAATGTCGGGGACAGAACGTTCCGGGGAATGTCAGTTATAGAATATCAGGGACAGAACGTTCCGGGGAATGATAGTTATAGAATGTCAGGGATAGAACGTTCCGGGGAATGACAGTTATAGAATGTCGGGGACAGAACGTTCCGGGGAATGTCAGTTATAGAATGTCCGGGACAGGACGTTCCAGGGAATGTCAGTTATAGAATGTCAGGGACAGAACGTTCTGGGGAATGTCAGTTATAGAATGTCGGGGACAGAACGTTCCGTGGAATGTCAGTTATAGAATGTCCGGGACAGGACGTTCCGGGGAAAGTCAGTTATAGAATGTCAGGGACAGAACGTTCCGGGGAATGTCAGTTATAGAGTGTCTGGGACAGAACGTTCCGGGGAATGTCAGTTATAGAATGTCGGGGACAGACCATTCTGGGGAATGTCAGTTATAGAATGTCGGGAACAGAACGTTCCGGGGAATGTCAGCTCTGGAATGTCAGGGACAGAACGTTCCGGGGAATGACAGTTATAGAATGTCAGGGACAGAACTTAACGGGGAATGTCAGTTATAGAATGTCGGGGACAGAACGTTCTGGCGAGTGTCAGTTATAGAATGTCAGGGACAGAACGTTGTGGGGAATGTCAGTTATAGAATGTCGGGGACAGAACGTTCCGGGGAATGTCAGTTATAGAATGTCGGGGACAGACCATTCTGGGGAATGTCAGTTATAGAATGTCGGGAACAGAACGTTCCGGGGAATGTCAGCTCTGGAATGTCAGGGACAGAACGTTCCGGGGAATGACAGTTATAGAATGTCAGGGACAGAACTTAACGGGGAATGTCAGTTATAGAATGTCGGGGACAGAACGTTCTGGCGAGTGTCAGTTATAGATTGTCAGGGACAGAACGTTGTGGGGAATGTCAGTTATAGAATGTCGGGGAAAGAACGTTCCGGGGAATGTCAGTTATATAGTGTCAGGGACAGAACGTTCCGGGGAATGTCAGTTATAGAATGTCGGGGACAGAATGTTCTGGGGAATGTCAGTTATAGAATGTCGGGGACAGAACGTTCCGGGGAATGTCAGTTATAGAATGTCGGAGACAGAACGTTCCTGGGAATGTCAGTTATAGAATGTCGGGGACAGAACGTTCCGGGGAATGTCAGTTATAGAATGTCGGGGACAGAACGTTCCGGGGAATGTCAGTTATAGAATGTCAGGGTCAGAACGTTCCAGGGAATGTCAGTTGTACAAAATTTCGGGGACAGAACGTTCCGGGGAATGTCCGTTATGGAATGTCGGGGACAGAACATTCCGGGGAATGACAGTTATAGAATGTCAGGGACAGAACGTTCCGGGGAATGTCAGTTATAGAATGTCAGGGACAGAACGTTCCGGGGAATGTCAGTTATAGAATGTCGGGGACAGACCATTCTGGGGAATGTCAGTTATAGAATGTCGGGAACAGAACGTTCCATGGAATGTCAGCTCTGGAATGTCAGGGACAGAACGTTCCGGGGAATGACAGTTATAGAATGTCAGGGACAGAACTTACGGGGAATGTCAGTTATAGAATGTCGGGGACAGAACGTTCTGGCGAGTGTCAGTTATAGAATGTCAGGGACAGAACGTTCCGGGGAATGACAGTTATAGAATGTCGGGGACAGAACGTTCCGGGGAATGTCAGTTATAGAATATCAGGGACAGAACGTTCCGGGGAATGTCAGTTATAGAATGTCCGGGACAGGACGTTCCGGGGAATGTCAGTTATAGAATGTCAGGGACAGAACGTTCCAGGGAATGTCAGTTATAGAATGTCAGGGACAGAACGTTCCGGGGAATGTCAGTTATAGAATGTCGGGGACAGACCATTCTGGGGAATGTCAGTTATAGAATGTCGGGAACAGAACGTTCCGGGGAATGTCAGCTCTGGAATGTCAGGGACAGAACGTTCCGGGGAATGACAGTTATAGAATGTCAGGGACAGAACTTAACGCGGAATGTCAGTTATAGAATGTCGGGGACAGAACGTTCTGGCGAGTGTCAGTTATAGAATGTCAGGGACAGAACGTTCCGGGGAATGACAGTTATAGAATATCAGGGACAGAACGTTCCGGGGAATGATTGTTATAGAATGTCAGGGATAGAACGCTCCGGGGAATCAGTTATAGAATGTCAGGGACAGAACGTTCCGGGGAATGTCAGTTATACAATGTCAGGGACAGAACGCTCCGGGGAATCAGTTATAGAATGTCAGGGACAGAACGTTCCGGGGAATGTCAGTTTTAGAATGTCGGGGACAGAACGTTCTGGGGAATGTCAGTTATAGAATGTCGGGGACAGAACGATCCGGGGAATGTCAGTAATATAATGTCGGGGACAGAACGTTCTGGCGAGTGTCAGTTATAGAATGTCAGGGACAGAACGTTCCGGGGAATGACAGTTATAGAATGTCGGGGACGGAACGTTCCGGAGAATGTCAGTTATAGAATGTCCGGGACAGGACGTTCCGGGGAATGTCAGTCATAGAATGTCAGGGACAGAACGTTCCGGGGAATGTCAGTTATAGAATGTCGGGGACAGAACGCTCCGGGGAATGTCAGTTATAGAATGTCCGGGACAGGACGTTCCGGGGAATGTCAGTTATAGAATGTCAGGGACAGAACGTTCCGGGGAATGTCAGTTATAGAATGTCTGGGACAGAACGTTCCGGGGAATGTCAGTTATAGAATGTCGGGGACAGACCATTCTGGGGAATGTCAGTTATAGAATGTCGGGAACAGAACGTTCCGGGGAATGTCAGCTCTGGAATGTCAGGGACAGAACGTTCCGGGGAATGACAGTTATAGAATGTCAGGGAGAGAACTTAACGGGGAATGTCAGTTATAGAATGTCGGGGACAGAACGTTCTGGCGAGTGTCAGTTATAGAATGTCAGGGACAGAACGTTCCGGGGAATGACAGTTATAGAATGTCGGGGACAGAACGTTCCGGGGAATGTCAGTTATAGAATGCCAGGGACAGAACGTTCCGGGGAATGACAGTTATAGAATGTCAGGGACAGAACGTTCCGGGGAATGTCAGTTATACAATGTCAGGGACAGAACGCTCCGGGGAATCAGTTATAGAATGTCAGGGACAGAACGTTCCGGGGAATGTCAGTTTTAGAATGTCGGGGACAGAACGTTCTGGAGAATGTCAGTTATAGAATGTCGGGGACAGAACGATCCGGGGAATGTCAGTAATATAATGTCGGGGACAGAACGTTCCGGGGAATGTCAGTTATAGAATGTGGGGGACAGAACGTTCCGGGGAATGTCAGTTATAGAATGTCGGGGACAGAACGTTCCGGGGAATGTCAGTTATAGAATGTCGGCGACAAAACGTTCCGGGGAATGTCAGTTATAGAATGTTGGGGACAGAACGTTCGGGGGAATGTCAGTTATAGAATGTTGGGGACAGAACGTACCGGGGAATGTCAGTTATAGAATGTCAGGGACAGAACGTTCCGGGGAATGTCAGTTATAGAATGTCGGAGACAGAATGTTCCGGGGAATTTCAGTTACAGAATGTCGGGGACAGAACGTTCCGGGGAATGTCAGTTATAGAATGTCGGTGACAGAACGTTCCGGGGGATGTCAGTTATAGAATGTCGGGGACTGAATGTTCCGGGGAATGTCAGTTACAGAATGTCAGGGACAGAACGTTCCGGGGAATGGCAGTTATAGAATGTCAGGGACAGAACGTTCCGGGGAGTGTCAGTTATAGAATGTCAGGGACAGAACGTTCCGGGGAATGTCAGTTATAGAATGTCGGGGACAGAACTTTCCGGGGAAAGTCAGTGATAGAATGTCGGGGATAGAACGTTCCGGGGGATGTCAGTTATAGAATGTCGGGAACGGAACGTTCCGGGGATTGTCAGTTATAGAAAGTCAGGGACAGAACGTTCCGGGGAATGACGGTTATAGAATGTCGGGGACAGAACGTTCCGGGGAATGTCAGTTATAGAATGTCGGGGACAGAATGTTCCGGGGAATGTCAGTTATAGAATGTCGGGGACAGAACGTTCCGGGGAATGTCAGTTATAGAATGTCAGGGACAGAACGTTCCGGGGAATGACAGTTGTAGAATGTGGGGGACAGAACGTTGTGGCGAATGTCAGTTATAGAATGTCGGGGACAGAACGTTCCGGGGAATGACAGTTATAGAATGTCGGGGACAGAACGTTCCGGGGAATGTCAGTTATAGAATGTCGGGGACAGAACGTTCCGGGGAATGACAGTTATAGAATGTCAGGGACAGAACGTTCCCGAAAATGTCAGTTATAGAATGTCGGGGACAGAACGTTCCAGGGAAAGTCAGTTATAGAATGTCGGGGACAGAACGTTCCGGGGAATGACAGTTATAGAATGTCGGGGACAGAACGTTCCAGGGAAAGTCAGTTATAGAATGTCGGGGACAGAACGTTCCGGGGGATGTCAGTTATAGAATGTCGCGGACGGAACGTTCCGGGGAATGTCAGTTTTAGAATGTCAGGGACAGAACGATCTGGGGAATGACAGTTATAGAATGTCGGGGACAGAACTTTCCGGGGAATGTCAGTTATAGAATGTCAGGGACAGAACGTTCCGGGGAATGTCAGTTATAGAATGTCCGGGACAGAATGTTCCGGGGAATGTCAGTTATACAATGTCAGGGACAGAACGTTCCGTGGAATGTCAGTTATAGAATGTCAGGGACAGAATGTTCCGGGGAATGTCAGTTATAGAATGTCAGGGACAGAACGTTCCGGGGAATGTCAGTTATAGAATGTTGGGGAACGGAACGTTCCGGGGAATGTCAGTTATAGAATGTCGTGGACAGAACGTTCCAGGGAATGTCAGTTATAGAATGTCTGGGACAGAACGTTCCGGGGATTGTCAGTTATAGAATGTCAGGCACAGAACGTTCCGGGGAATGACAGTTATAGAATGTCAGGGACAGAACGTTCCGGGGAATGTCAGTTATAGAATGTCGGGGATGGAACATTCCGGGGAATGTCAGTTATTGAATGTCAGGGACAGAACGTTCCGAGGAATGTCAGTTATAGAATGTCAGGGACAGTACGTTCTGGGGAATGTCAGTTATAGAATGTCAGGGACAGAACGTTCCAGGGAATGTCAGTTATAGAATGTCGGGGACGGAACGTTCCGGGGAATGTCAGTTAAAGAATGTCGGGGACTGAACGTTCCGGGGTTTGGCAGTTATAGAATGTCAGGTACAGAACGTTCCGGGGAATGTCAGTTATAGAATGTCAGGGACAGAACGTTCCGGGGAATGTCAGTTATAGAATGTCAGGGACAGAACGTTGTGGGGAATGTCAGTTATAGAATGTTGGGGAAAGAACGTTACGGGGAATGTCAGTTATATAGTGTCGGGGACAGAACGTTCCGGGGAATGTCAGTTATAGAATGTCGGGGACAGAACGTTCCGGGGAATGTCAGTTACAGAATGTCGGGGACAGAACGTTCCGGGGAATGTCAGTTATAGAATGTCGGAGACAGAACGTTCCTGGGAATGTCAGTTATAGAATGTCGGGGACAGAACGTTCCGGGGAATGTCAGTTATAGAATGTCGGGGACAGAACGTTCCGGGGAATGTCAGTTATAGAATGTCAGGGTTAGAACGTTCCGGGGAATGTCAGTTATAGAATGTCGGGGACAGAACGTTCCGGGGAATGTCCGTTATGGAATGTCGGGGACAGAACATTCCGGGGAATGACAGTTATAGAATGTCAGGGACAGAACTTTCCGGGGAATGTCAGTTATAGAATGTCAGGGACAGAACCTTCCGGGGAATGTCAGTTATAGAATGTCGGGGACAGACCATTCTAGGGAATGTCTGTTATAGAATGTCGGGAACAGAACGTTCCGGGGAATGTCAGTTATAGAATGTCGGGGACAGAACGTTCCGGGGAATGTCAGTTACAGAATGTCGGGGACAGAACGTTCCGGGGAATGTCAGTTATAGAATGTCGGAGACAGAACGTTCCTGGGAATGTCAGTTATAGAATGTCGGGGACGGAACGTTCCGGGGAATGTCAGTTAAAGAATGTCGGGGACAGAACGTTCCGGGGTTTGGCAGTTATAGAATGTCAGGTACAGAACGTTCCGGGGAATGTCAGTTATAGAATGTCAGGGACAGAACGTTCCGGGGAATGTCAGTTATAGAATGTCTGGGACAGAACGTTGTGGGGAATGTCAGTTATACAATGTCGGGGAAAGAACGTTCCGGGGAATGTCAGTTATATAGTGTCGGGGACAGAACGTTCCGGGGAATGTCAGTTATAGAATGTCAGGGACAGAACGTTCCGGGGAATGACAGTTATAGAATGTCGGGGACAGAACGTTCCGGGGAATGTCAGTTATAGAATATCAGGGACAGAACGTTCCGGGGAATGTCAGTTATAGAATGTCCGGGACAGGACGTTCCGGGGAATGTCAGTTATAGAATGTCAGGGACAGAACGTTCCGGGGAATGTCAGTTATAGAATGTCAGGGACAGAACGTTCTGGGGAATGTCAGTTATAGAATGTCGGGGACAGACCATTCTGGGGAATGTCCGTTTAAGAATGTCGGGAACAGAACGTTCCGGGGAATGTCAGCTCTGGAATGTCAGGGACAGAACGTTCCGGGGAATGACAGTTATAGAATGTCAGGGACAGAACTTAACGGGGAATGTCAGTTATAGAATGTCGGGGACAGAACGTTCTGGCGAGTGTCAGTTATAGAATGTCAGGGACAGAACGTTCCGGGGAATGACAGTTATAGAATGTCGGGGACAGAACGTTCCGGGGAATGTCAGTTATAGAATATCAGGGACAGAACGTTCCGGGGAATGATAGTTATAGAATGTCAGGGATAGAACGTTCCGGGGAATGACAGTTATAGAATGTCGGGGACAGAACGTTCCGGGGAATGTCAGTTATAGAATGTCCGGGACAGGACGTTCCAGGGAATGTCAGTTATAGAATGTCAGGGACAGAACGTTCTGGGGAATGTCAGTTATAGAATGTCGGGGACAGAACGTTCCGTGGAATGTCAGTTATAGAATGTCCGGGACAGGACGTTCCGGGGAAAGTCAGTTATAGAATGTCAGGGACAGAACGTTCCGGGGAATGTCAGTTATAGAGTGTCTGGGACAGAACGTTCCGGGGAATGTCAGTTATAGAATGTCGGGGACAGACCATTCTGGGGAATGTCAGTTATAGAATGTCGGGAACAGAACGTTCCGGGGAATGTCAGCTCTGGAATGTCAGGGACAGAACGTTCCGGGGAATGACAGTTATAGAATGTCAGGGACAGAACTTAACGGGGAATGTCAGTTATAGAATGTCGGGGACAGAACGTTCTGGCGAGTGTCAGTTATAGAATGTCAGGGACAGAACGTTGTGGGGAATGTCAGTTATAGAATGTCGGGGACAGAACGTTCCGGGGAATGTCAGTTATAGAATGTCGGGGACAGACCATTCTGGGGAATGTCAGTTATAGAATGTCGGGAACAGAACGTTCCGGGGAATGTCAGCTCTGGAATGTCAGGGACAGAACGTTCCGGGGAATGACAGTTATAGAATGTCAGGGACAGAACTTAACGGGGAATGTCAGTTATAGAATGTCGGGGACAGAACGTTCTGGCGAGTGTCAGTTATAGAATGTCAGGGACAGAACGTTGTGGGGAATGTCAGTTATAGAATGTCGGGGAAAGAACGTTCCGGGGAATGTCAGTTATATAGTGTCAGGGACAGAACGTTCCGGGGAATGTCAGTTATAGAATGTCGGGGACAGAATGTTCTGGGGAATGTCAGTTATAGAATGTCGGGGACAGAACGTTCCGGGGAATGTCAGTTATAGAATGTCGGAGACAGAACGTTCCTGGGAATGTCAGTTATAGAATGTCGGGGACAGAACGTTCCGGGGAATGTCAGTTATAGAATGTCGGGGACAGAACGTTCCGGGGAATGTCAGTTATAGAATGTCAGGGTCAGAACGTTCCAGGGAATGTCAGTTGTACAAAATTTCGGGGACAGAACGTTCCGGGGAATGTCCGTTATGGAATGTCGGGGACAGAACATTCCGGGGAATGACAGTTATAGAATGTCAGGGACAGAACGTTCCGGGGAATGTCAGTTATAGAATGTCAGGGACAGAACGTTCCGGGGAATGTCAGTTATAGAATGTCGGGGACAGACCATTCTGGGGAATGTCAGTTATAGAATGTCGGGAACAGAACGTTCCATGGAATGTCAGCTCTGGAATGTCAGGGACAGAACGTTCCGGGGAATGACAGTTATAGAATGTCAGGGACAGAACTTACGGGGAATGTCAGTTATAGAATGTCGGGGACAGAACGTTCTGGCGAGTGTCAGTTATAGAATGTCAGGGACAGAACGTTCCGGGGAATGACAGTTATAGAATGTCGGGGACAGAACGTTCCGGGGAATGTCAGTTATAGAATATCAGGGACAGAACGTTCCGGGGAATGTCAGTTATAGAATGTCCGGGACAGGACGTTCCGGGGAATGTCAGTTATAGAATGTCAGGGACAGAACGTTCCAGGGAATGTCAGTTATAGAATGTCAGGGACAGAACGTTCCGGGGAATGTCAGTTATAGAATGTCGGGGACAGACCATTCTGGGGAATGTCAGTTATAGAATGTCGGGAACAGAACGTTCCGGGGAATGTCAGCTCTGGAATGTCAGGGACAGAACGTTCCGGGGAATGACAGTTATAGAATGTCAGGGACAGAACTTAACGGGGAATGTCAGTTATAGAATGTCGGGGACAGAACGTTCTGGCGAGTGTCAGTTATAGAATGTCAGGGACAGAACGTTCCGGGGAATGACAGTTATAGAATATCAGGGACAGAACGTTCCGGGGAATGATTGTTATAGAATGTCAGGGATAGAACGCTCCGGGGAATCAGTTATAGAATGTCAGGGACAGAACGTTCCGGGGAATGTCAGTTATACAATGTCAGGGACAGAACGCTCCGGGGAATCAGTTATAGAATGTCAGGGACAGAACGTTCCGGGGAATGTCAGTTTTAGAATGTCGGGGACAGAACGTTCTGGGGAATGTCAGTTATAGAATGTCGGGGACAGAACGATCCGGGGAATGTCAGTAATATAATGTCGGGGACAGAACGTTCTGGCGAGTGTCAGTTATAGAATGTCAGGGACAGAACGTTCCGGGGAATGACAGTTATAGAATGTCGGGGACGGAACGTTCCGGAGAATGTCAGTTATAGAATGTCCGGGACAGGACGTTCCGGGGAATGTCAGTCATAGAATGTCAGGGACAGAACGTTCCGGGGAATGTCAGTTATAGAATGTCGGGGACAGAACGCTCCGGGGAATGTCAGTTATAGAATGTCCGGGACAGGACGTTCCGGGGAATGTCAGTTATAGAATGTCAGGGACAGAACGTTCCGGGGAATGTCAGTTATAGAATGTCTGGGACAGAACGTTCCGGGGAATGTCAGTTATAGAATGTCGGGGACAGACCATTCTGGGGAATGTCAGTTATAGAATGTCGGGAACAGAACGTTCCGGGGAATGTCAGCTCTGGAATGTCAGGGACAGAACGTTCCGGGGAATGACAGTTATAGAATGTCAGGGAGAGAACTTAACGGGGAATGTCAGTTATAGAATGTCGGGGACAGAACGTTCTGGCGAGTGTCAGTTATAGAATGTCAGGGACAGAACGTTCCGGGGAATGACAGTTATAGAATGTCGGGGACAGAACGTTCCGGGGAATGTCAGTTATAGAATGCCAGGGACAGAACGTTCCGGGGAATGACAGTTATAGAATGTCAGGGACAGAACGTTCCGGGGAATGTCAGTTATACAATGTCAGGGACAGAACGCTCCGGGGAATCAGTTATAGAATGTCAGGGACAGAACGTTCCGGGGAATGTCAGTTTTAGAATGTCGGGGACAGAACGTTCTGGAGAATGTCAGTTATAGAATGTCGGGGACAGAACGATCCGGGGAATGTCAGTAATATAATGTCGGGGACAGAACGTTCCGGGGAATGTCAGTTATAGAATGTGGGGGACAGAACGTTCCGGGGAATGTCAGTTATAGAATGTCGGGGACAGAACGTTCCGGGGAATGTCAGTTATAGAATGTCGGCGACAAAACGTTCCGGGGAATGTCAGTTATAGAATGTTGGGGACAGAACGTTCGGGGGAATGTCAGTTATAGAATGTTGGGGACAGAACGTACCGGGGAATGTCAGTTATAGAATGTCAGGGACAGAACGTTCCGGGGAATGTCAGTTATAGAATGTCGGAGACAGAATGTTCCGGGGAATTTCAGTTACAGAATGTCGGGGACAGAACGTTCCGGGGAATGTCAGTTATAGAATGTCGGTGACAGAACGTTCCGGGGGATGTCAGTTATAGAATGTCGGGGACTGAATGTTCCGGGGAATGTCAGTTACAGAATGTCAGGGACAGAACGTTCCGGGGAATGGCAGTTATAGAATGTCAGGGACAGAACGTTCCGGGGAGTGTCAGTTATAGAATGTCAGGGACAGAACGTTCCGGGGAATGTCAGTTATAGAATGTCGGGGACAGAACTTTCCGGGGAAAGTCAGTGATAGAATGTCGGGGATAGAACGTTCCGGGGGATGTCAGTTATAGAATGTCGGGAACGGAACGTTCCGGGGATTGTCAGTTATAGAAAGTCAGGGACAGAACGTTCCGGGGAATGACGGTTATAGAATGTCGGGGACAGAACGTTCCGGGGAATGTCAGTTATAGAATGTCGGGGACAGAATGTTCCGGGGAATGTCAGTTATAGAATGTCGGGGACAGAACGTTCCGGGGAATGTCAGTTATAGAATGTCAGGGACAGAACGTTCCGGGGAATGACAGTTGTAGAATGTGGGGGACAGAACGTTGTGGCGAATGTCAGTTATAGAATGTCGGGGACAGAACGTTCCGGGGAATGACAGTTATAGAATGTCGGGGACAGAACGTTCCGGGGAATGTCAGTTATAGAATGTCGGGGACAGAACGTTCCGGGGAATGACAGTTATAGAATGTCAGGGACAGAACGTTCCCGAAAATGTCAGTTATAGAATGTCGGGGACAGAACGTTCCAGGGAAAGTCAGTTATAGAATGTCGGGGACAGAACGTTCCGGGGAATGACAGTTATAGAATGTCGGGGACAGAACGTTCCAGGGAAAGTCAGTTATAGAATGTCGGGGACAGAACGTTCCGGGGGATGTCAGTTATAGAATGTCGCGGACGGAACGTTCCGGGGAATGTCAGTTTTAGAATGTCAGGGACAGAACGATCTGGGGAATGACAGTTATAGAATGTCGGGGACAGAACTTTCCGGGGAATGTCAGTTATAGAATGTCAGGGACAGAACGTTCCGGGGAATGTCAGTTATAGAATGTCCGGGACAGAATGTTCCGGGGAATGTCAGTTATACAATGTCAGGGACAGAACGTTCCGTGGAATGTCAGTTATAGAATGTCAGGGACAGAATGTTCCGGGGAATGTCAGTTATAGAATGTCAGGGACAGAACGTTCCGGGGAATGTCAGTTATAGAATGTTGGGGAACGGAACGTTCCGGGGAATGTCAGTTATAGAATGTCGTGGACAGAACGTTCCAGGGAATGTCAGTTATAGAATGTCTGGGACAGAACGTTCCGGGGATTGTCAGTTATAGAATGTCAGGCACAGAACGTTCCGGGGAATGACAGTTATAGAATGTCAGGGACAGAACGTTCCGGGGAATGTCAGTTATAGAATGTCGGGGATGGAACATTCCGGGGAATGTCAGTTATTGAATGTCAGGGACAGAACGTTCCGAGGAATGTCAGTTATAGAATGTCAGGGACAGTACGTTCTGGGGAATGTCAGTTATAGAATGTCAGGGACAGAACGTTCCAGGGAATGTCAGTTATAGAATGTCGGGGACGGAACGTTCCGGGGAATGTCAGTATAGAATGTCGGGGACAGAACGTTCCGGGGAATGTCAGTTATAGAATGCTAGGCACAGAACATTCCGGGGAATGACAGTTATAGAATGACAGGGACAGAACGTTCCGGTGAATGTCAGTTATAGAATGTCGGGGACAGAACGTTCCGTGGAATGTCAGTTATAGAATGTTGGGGACAGAACGTTCCGGGGAATGTCAGTTATAGAATGTTGGGGACAGATCGTTCCGGGGAATGTCAGTTATAGAATGTCGGGGACTGAACGTTCCGGGGAATGTCAGTTATAGAATGTCGGGGACAGAACGTTCCGGGGAATGTCCGTTATAGAATGTCGGGGACAGAACGTTCCGGGGAATGTCAGTTATAGAATGTCGAGGATAGAACTTTCCGGGGAATGTCAGTTATAGAATGTCGGAGATGGAACGTTCCGGGGAATGTCAGTTATAGAATGTTGGGGACAGATCGTTCCGGGGAATGTCAGTTATAGAATGTCGGGGACAGAACGTTCCAGGGAATGTCAGTTATAGAATGTCAGGGACAGAACGTTCCGGGGAATGTCAGTTATAGAATGTCGAGGACAGAACTTTCCGGGGAATGTCAGTTATAGAATGTCGGAGATGGAACGTTCCGGGGAATGACAGTTATAGAATTTCAGGGACAGAACGTTCCCGAAAATGTCAGTTATAGAATGTCGGGTTCAGAACGTTCCAGGGAAAGTCAGTTATAGAATGTCGGGGACAGAACGTTCCGGGGAATGACAGTTATAGAATGTCGGGGACAGAACGTTCCGGGGAATGTCAGTTATAGAATGTCGGGGACGGAACGTTCCGGTGAATGTCAGTTATAGAATGTCGGGGACAGAACGTTCCGGGGGATGTCAGTTATAGAATGTCGCGGACGGAACGTTCCGGGGAATGTCAGTTTTAGAATGTCAGGGACAGAACGTTCCGGGGAATGACAGTTATAGAATGTCGGGGACAGAACGTTCCGGGGAATGTCAGTTATAGAATGTCAGGGACAGAACGTTCCGGGGAATGTCAGTTATAGAATGTCGGGGACAGAACGTTCCGGGGAATGTCAGTTATAGAATGTCGGGGACAGAACGTTCCGGGGAATGACAGTTATAGAATGTCAGGGACAGAACGTTGTGGGGAATGTCAGTTATAGAATGTCGGGGACAGAACGTTCCGGGGAATGTCAGTTATAGAATGTCGGGGACAGAACGTTCCGGGGAACCCCTTGACCTGTCCATGACCTTTCCACCTACCCACCCCACCAACATGATGTACTGTGCCTGGACACACTGTAAATTAATGGGGTGAGAGACGGAGGCTCCAGTCACAGGAATGGGAACTAAAAGCATTGCCAGATCAGCTGAAATAGTTAGATATACCACATTCTCAATCCAGCTCCCAGAACCAGCCCAGACCCCATAAAGCCAGAGGAGATATCTGTTCACCTTGGAACACTGTGCAGACCAGGCCAGTGTCCTGCTCAGTACAACCCAGCAATCTGTCCAGAGTGGAGCACTTCACAGAGCAGATCAGGGCATTGACCTATAATCCCAGACCACTTATCTGTCCAGCGCAGTGAGAAGTGCAGACCACAGCAGTGCATTGATCTATAAGTCCAGATTAGATATCTGTCCAACACGCGGAGCTGTGCAAACCACAGCAATGCATTGATCTTTCACCCCCTAGTAGATATCTGTCCAGCAGCGGTAGAAGTGCAGACCACAGCAGGACATTATCTATAAACCTCAACCAGAATGACTGACCAGCACAGTGATCTGTGCAGTGGTCACCCGTGAATTAATCTGTAAATCAGGAGCAGTTACCCTCCCAACATGTAGGACTGTGTACCCCACCCCAGTGCACTATCTGTAAACTAGGAGCAGTTACCCTCCCAGCATGTAGGACTGTGTACATCACCCCAGTGCATTTATCTGTAACACTGTGATAGATCACTGCCCAGCGTGGGGAAACTTTCAGCCCGCGATGGAAGTGACAGGATGTGCAGCTCACGTCCATTTACAACTCCATATCTCCATTGTGCCCTGACAAGGGGGTGCTGTGAGTGTGAACATCACTGCCACAGAGATACAGAGATGGAGGGGGAATCAGTTTAAACAATAACAAATGGGAGGGATATGGGAAATAGACAGAGATGGTGACACTGAGAGACAGTGTTATGAAAGGATGTGTTCCCAGGTTTTAGAATGCAGAAATGAAAACATTTTAACAGCATCCTGTAACATAAGTGTTTCCAGGAATTTAAGGCGAACATGATATTGGTGGGAGTTCAGATGATGCAGAGTTTTAGATGAGTATTTGTTCTGCAGCTTTGTATCTGGGTGTAGGGTCAACAGAGTCTTTGACTCATTGAGCTAAATCTAACAATAATTTGTCTCAGTGCCATTTCCATTGACTGTGACGGAGGGATCATCTACACTGGGCCGAACTAGTTTCTTGGTGCTATCTTATCGAACTCACCTCATTAACCACCCACCCCATGGTGTCCCTCTCATTCAATACCAGCCCGATTCTCCAACCCAATATGGCTGGAGGTACTCACCACCGCCCGGGTGTCCCTGGATATTCCATGATCCATGACGCTGGCGCCATCTTTAAAAGGCCACTGAGCACACGGTTGAGCTTTCTCCGTTTAGAGCTGCCCTGCACAGTTTACCCCGAGCCTGGCAGATAAGGGGTAATTACACCACGGTTTGTCAACAGGAGCACGGAGGTCCTGGTGAATGGGCTAGTACAGAGGGGGACCATTCTCTTCCCAGAGTGGGCCACACCACCAGACCCACCGAGCATGGTCTGACCTCCCCACCCAGCTCAGTGCAGTATCTGTGGTCTGAAGAAATGTTCAGCAATACAGGACAAGCATCAATAACCTTCCCCGCTCTGTCAGGATAAGGGTCACGGTATTGTCTCTGCTCCCTCACACTCACTGTATATCTGTTATAGCACTGACCCCCGAACAAGGCTCATGGTCCATCACTCTCACTGCTGCATGCTGCACCTTCTCTCTCTCTGTCTGTCTCTGTCTCTCTCTGTCTCTGTCTGTCTCTTTCTCTCTCTCTCTCGCTCCACTTTACCCCCCCCCCCCCCCACCCCCATTAATAACACTGCATGGATACAACACTGTGGACTGATTCCCTCCGGACACCTCACCATGACCATGTCCCCACCTACACATCGTCACCACCACCTCCCAGGAAGGGAGCATGGAGACTCCCTCCTACACCTCCCCCTGTAAACAGCTCAGATACTGAAACTAATCTGTGAAAGTTACTGCTCTCCCCACTTGTCCTGACATCTTCAACAATCTGTGCTCATATACACCCAGGACTCTCTGCTCCCGCACCCCCTTTATAATGGCACAGCCTGTTTTAAACTGTCTTTCATTGTCTTTCCTACCAAAGTGTATCACCTCAAACTGCTCTGCATTAATCCCCATCTGCCATACACCTGAACACTGCACCAACGTGTGACTGTCCTGTTAGAGTTCCACACTGTCATCCATAGACTGCAGACTTCTTCCAGGTTCGGTGCCATCTACAAACATTGAGATTGTTACAGTGTCACAGTCCCCATGAAACAACTGAAATCCTGCCCCACATACACGAGTGTGAGCAAGTGAAATACTGATATATTCCTATGGACAGTCGAATAATGACATGCTGTCAATGGAGCAACAAAAGTCCTGACACACACCAGACGGGGAAAATGAAATATTGACAAACCACAGAGCAACAGAAATCTGGATAGGTCCCACTTATCAATATTCATCAGGGTATAATGTGATGAAGTTGAAAGCGTGTACTGGACCTTTAAGCGAGGGTGAATTCTGTTCTGAACTGAAAGCTTACAAGCACCTGTGATACGAGAGGATGGCAGACCCAGAAACAATATATTGCTATAGAGCTGGAGTCGGGAAATAAGCAGTTAAGAGAAAGGGGGGTCCCAGAGTTGTGAATAGTCCATGTAAAATATTCACTTTCAGAGTTAAAAAATAAATTGATGTTTTTATTTTAACAGTGGGAATTGGTAGATCTGACACTCATATTTTAACAGTTTACGAGGCGAATTGAGCATTTCTTTATGCTTCATTTAAGTTACCAGATGAGCTTCACGTAGTGCCCTAACCATCCCCGTGTGTGTATCTGTGTGTCTCTGTGTGTGGCAGGTCTGGTAGTCTCTGTGGTGCTTAAAGTGATGCAATGCCACCCTCTGCTGGCCTCCACACGCCACTGCACAGGCATTGGCGGAGGGTGAAAACCAACAGGGATTCATTCAGAGAGGGGGAGGGAGAGGGCAGCTGCTCACAGCACCATCCAAACTGATGTCTTATCCATGGACTGATCTAAATGTCCTTTAAACATTGTAACTGTCCCTGCTTTCACCACTTCCTCTGGAAGTTCATTCCACACACAAGCCAGATTCTATTTCAAATAATTACCTCTCATGACTTATGCAAATCATTTTCCTCGCACCTTAAAATATCCCTCAGTTTTGAATCCCCACCTTGAGGGAAAAGACATCAGCCCTTCAGCTTATCTGTACCCCTCATGATTTTATAAACCTCTGTAAAGCTACCCCTTAATCTCGTACTCTGCAGTGAAAAAAGTCCCAGCCTACCAGCCTCTACTTATAGCTCACTCCCTTCCATTCCCAGAAACATCCAGGTTAATCTGTTCTCAACCCTCTCCATCTTAATTATATCTAGGTCAATAATATCAAAGTGAACAGTCAAGGTGTTTTCGAAGGGTACAGGGAGACCAAAGCTAGAGAACATAGGTTTAAGGTGAGAGGGGAAACATTTAAAAGTGACCTAAGGGGCAGCTTTTTCACCCAGAGGGTGGTGTGCCTATGGAATGAGCGGGCAGGATGACCAGACTTGACACAGTATTCCAGAAGAGGTCTCACCAATGTCCTGTACAACCACAACATGACGTCCCAATTCCGATACTCAAAGGTCTGACCAATGAAGCCAAGTGTGTTAAACAGCTTCTTAACCACACTATCTGTATGAGATGCAAATTTTAAAGGACTATGCCTGATGGCCTAGGTCTCTGTTCTGCAACACTACCAAAGGCCCTGCTTTTAATTGTATAGATCCTGCCCTTGTTTGATTTACCAAATCCAATAGCTCGCATTAATACAAACTAAACTCCATCTGCCACCCCTCAGTCCAGTGTGTGATATTATTGCCCCCTCTCCAGGAGGCCTGCACACTCCGGCCTTGATTTTCACAAAGACCCCGAGCTTGGGTTGCCTTGTGTGGATAGGGGGTGGGGGGGGTGGGGGGGGCGGGGGGCAGATCGAAGACACAGTCAGTGAGGAGGAGAGGCTGGACAGTAATAACCGGCCTGGTATCATTTCATTGTTTTAGGAAGAAGGCAGTCGCACGTTAGAGTTGGTTAACAGTGATCGGTGTTTTGGGACCAGAAATTAAGCACTTCCTTCGTCTCTGGTGTTCAGTAATAAATATCGATTTGAGACCCTTCATTGGGCAGAGTGTGTCTGCAGGATTTCTTTCCCTAATATTGCAGACTACAGATAATAGCGATTAAAGATGGTCATAGTTAATTTCGATGGCACAGCACGTACCCTCAATATCCTACAGTTGAGACAAATATCTTGCATTTGTTTAATAATACACAGTGTTTTTTGTAATTCAGTAATGGTAACCTGATTATAATAAATCCACACCAAGCTGAAAGTGGCCACTAAAATATGATCCAAAATCTGGGTATGGTAGTGTGGTGGGTAGTGTCTCTGCCTCTGAGCCACATCTCTGGATTTGATTCCAATTCCTGAACTTGTGTGGTAGTGCTCCAAGCTCTGGACTAGAAGGTCTGGATTCAAGTCCTGCCTATTGCAGAGGTATGTCACAGCATGTCAGAACAGGCTGATGAACAAACACACAGGAGAATAATGTTACAGCTTTTTGGGTATTGCTGAGTGAGTCTAGTGTCCCTACCTCTAGGCACAAAGGTCTAGGGGCAAATCCCACAGAAGTGTCTCATAATACATCTGAACAAACTGATTAAAATGGATTTAGAATTGTGACTTGATGGATAAGGAAGAGGTGTCAGCATTGCATTTCAGAATTTAGGCCCAGGATGACTGAAAGTCCAGCCATTCGTGTTGATTGGAGTCACATTTCGCAGCAGTAAAGGTTTATAAAATCAAAATGGTCATGGATAGGGTGAGTAGTCAGGGTTTTTCCCCAGGTTCGGGGCGTCCAATACGAGAGGGCATTGTTTGAAAGTGAGAGGGGAAAGGTTTTGATGAGGCCCAAAGGGCACCTTTTCACACAGAGAGTGGTGTGTGTATAGAATGAGCTGCCAAAGGAAGTGGTGGAGGCTGGTACAAATATAGCATGTAAAAGGAGCTTTTCCAGAAATATCTGTATTTATTTAAAAAATGCGTTCATTTTAACACAGGTATTCTGAATAAATTAAACAATTTATTTTTTTAATGACGCAGGGACATGTAAACATATTTCAAATTGACCGAGACCATTTTCTGCTAAGCGTATGGCTCTGTGTATGTATGACAGCAGCAATGGTGCACCTACATGGAACAGGGAATGTGATGGGGACATAGTTTGGACAATGTACAAGGAGACCTCACATGGTACAGTTTTGTGCGAGATATGTGGCTGTCTGGCCCCATCTCCGGCACTTTTATTTCCCTTCCCAGGAACAAAGACACGGAGGAGTCTGTCCAAAACTTTTTCATTCAACTTTTCAAATTCGGGTGTTGTTCCCGTGGGTACACACACAAGCATAGTAATCTCCACGCATTATATACACGTATATGTGGGCTGGGTCTCCTACTGCTGTCTTGACCAATGAGTGCTAGGGTTCCCCACCGTTTTCCTTATTTGGGTTCTGGTCCCTGCGATTATTTTGTTATTCACTTGGCCAATCAGTGTTCGAGGTCCCCGTTCTTTCCTTATATGGATGATGTTGTACAACTGTGGTTAAGGGCGGTCTCTCAACTATCGAGGAAAGCTGTTACAATTGTTTCATTCATTAAAAACATGGGGGAGGTCCGGCAACAGTTTCGAGTGTCTGCTTGCGTTTACTATAAGGTAGAAAAGACTAAAATGCAGCTAACCATTTAAAAATTACACTATCCCCTACAGTTTGGGAGAGGATGACATTCCTGTGTGATTCAGCTCAGAGAGGGAGAAAATGTAATCTGCCTGAGAAGGAACGGCCTCTTGCACTCTCACTCCTTCATTGTTCCTCATCACAGCAATGTGTGCGAGCTAAAAAAAAACTCTAAAGTCATCGTTACCATTCTTATTTTAATGGAATCCCTGCAGTGTGGAAACAGGCCTTTCGGGCCAACAAGTCCATATCCACCTTCCCAATCCATTTCCCTATATTTACCTCTGACGAATGTACGTAACCTAGATATCCCTGAACACTACAGATAATTTAGCATGACCAATCTACCGAACCTACACAGTTTGTGGTAGGAAACTGGATCACCCATTAGAAGTTCACACAGACAAGGGGCGAATGTGCAAACTCCACATAGACAGTCACCCAAGGCTGGAATCAAACCCAATTCCCTGGTGCTGTGAGGCAGCAGTGCTACCCTTTGGGTGATCCCTGACCAGAATTCACTGGAATCTCCTCACTGCCTAAAGCAAAGGGAATTCAGCCAAATCCAACTCTCCCAGGATGTTGGTGAGGCCACTTTAAGAATACTGCGTACAACTCGGTTGTCTGCAGAAAAGATTTAGTCAGATGACCCAGGACTGGAAGTTTGAGCTTCGAGGAGAGGTTGATTAGGTTGAGGTGTTTCCCCCTGGAGTGTAAGAGGCTGAGCGGTGACATGAAAGAGGTGTATAAAATCATCAGGGGCATGGATATTCTGAATAGCCACGTTCTAATCCCAGTATAGGGGAGTCCAGAACAAGAGAGCATAGGTTGAAGGCGAGAGGGCGAATGATTTAGAAAGGACCTGAAGATAAATGTTTCACAGAGAGTGTTGTGTGTACAGAAATTGCTGTCAGAGGAAGTGGTCAAGTTGGGTACAACCACAGGAGGAATATTGGCCAAATGCTGGCAAATGGGACTAAATCAGATTTGATATCTGACCGGAGTGAACAGATGGACTAACGGGTCTGTTTCCGTTCTGCAGGGCTCTCTGCAGGATTCGATAAGAAGAATGACGAAAAATTCTTAAAGGACCTTTCAAGTGGGAAATCCCTTCACTGGAAGTTTTTATTGTGCCTCGATGTTCACATGGACCGAAAACTGCGTTAGTTAAATATTTCACAGGGAAGTGAGTCACGGATAATGGGATACAGTCAGGAAAGTGGAGCTGAGACCACAACCTGATCAGCCACAGTCTTAGTGCCTGGTGGAGATGGCTCAAAGTATCTAATGACCCACTCCTGCTCCTCAGTCCCATGTTTCTGTGTTCTATTCAGGCCCTCAAACCTGCTAGACAGGAGCAGTTGGAGGCTACTTACATCTATAACCTGATGCACAGAAACAGAGAAGACCATTCAGCCCTTCAAGACAGTCCCACACACTTTGAGGTGATTTGGGAAATGTAATTGGAAAACCCAGGCTGGGTATGAAAGAGGCGCCTCATCTCGCTTTACAAAAGTTTCCCTCTCTGCAACTTGTGCTTCATTTGTTGGTCATGTTGTAGACCCAAATTCACTGAGAATACAGAAAACTTACCTCACCCACAGATGACTCACAAAATCCTCTGGTCTCCCTGGCTGCAATATTCAGTAATTGTACATTCATGAAAATAACACCCACTAACTTTTCAATCACAGGATGTGAGTACATCAGAAACAGGGGGAGGTCGTTCACTCCCCAAGCCTGCCTTGCCCTTCCCTAAGATCGTGGCTGATCTGCTCTTGGTCTCAAATCCTCTTTCATTCCCAATTCTTCATAGCCCTCAATTCTCTGGCAGGTCAATATCCATCGACCTTGTCTTGAAACACTTTCAGTCATCTAGCTCCCCGAACAGTGTTGAGAACAGAAATCCTGACATTCAATACCACCTGTTTGAAGAAAACACTTGCTGCTCCTATACCATGACCTCTTGATATGAACAAAAGAGGCTGATACAAGGGTTCAGACAAAAATGACTGGCCCTGATATCAAGGCAGTGGTTAACTTCTGCTGGCATCAAGGAACTTAACAAAACTGGACTTAATGGGAATCAGAGTAAACTCTCCAGTGTTTGGGGTCAAACATGGCACAAAGGAAGATGTTCATCATCTCAGTCCTGGGTCACCTCTGTGCGAGATCCTCAGGGTAGCTTCCTCTTCACAAACATATTCAGCTTCTTCATCAATGTCTCCCCGCCCCCACCCTCCCCACCATAAGATCAGAAGTGGGGATGGTCACTGAAGATTCCACAATGTTCAGAACATTTTGTCCCTCGTCAGCTCCTGAACTGGTCTCTGTCCATGTGCAGCAAGACCCAGACACAAATCAGGTTTTTTCTGTTAAAGTGTCTGTAACATTCATGTAACAGCACTGCCTGACACTGCACATTGCCACAGTAAAACAAGAGTTCATTCAGCAACTCACGCTGGTTTCACAGGAATATGAGGAAATCATTCAGCCCATTGACACTATTGGAGAAGAACAGTGACAGCCCATTCAGTGCCTCCAGCCTATTACTCAGGAAGAGAATGAGTCTAGTGTGATGGACCACGCCAGAGCACTTCAAAAATATTTGAGGGCGGTAACCTAGACTCTAATATTTTCATATTTTAAATGAAATGTAAACTGTCTGTTCCAGATGCAACGTGAATGGTCAAACTACTCGTTGTGAAGCAAAACACCATTTATTTAAACACGGAAGATAAAATGAAACCAAGGAAAGGGAAATTTAGAATAACTTAATTCTATTGGCCAAGTTAATAGAATAATAGAACGTGGAGCTATTTCTAATGAACTGTTCCAATACAGGAAAATCGCATAAACACAGCCCTTGGCAAAAAGGAATATTCAGACACAGAATGTCACAAATATATCTCCAATCCAGGAATTAAAAACAGCAGCAAGAGAAAATTAAGAGAGCGTAGCAGCCAGGAGACATTCACTGAAGCTTCCAACTCTGTGGAGACCCCAATAGTTTCTGTTATTACTGAGAAAGCAAAACCCAGAGATCCTAATCTATGAGAGCTGGCCACACCCATTCAGTCTTCATTAAAATAAACCCAAGGCCTCCCTCGCTGTTTACTCAAGTGATCTTAACTAGCCAACTTGGTAACGATCATTCAATCTCTCTCTTAAAAGAAACCAGGACAAAATAACCTCTTAAAGCTGCAACATCATCACACTTGTCAGCACATCGAGCTGTCAAACAGGAACCAGGGGTAACCCAATCAGGCTCTTGGCCCTGTCCAATCGACAATGAAGAAGCCATTCAATCCCTTGAGTCACTTACACAGGAACAGCAGGAGGCCATTCCCACCTCAATGCACTTACACGGGGACAGAATGAGATAATTGATGCTGATCCTGATGAATGGCTTATGCCCAAAACGTCGACTTTCCTGCTGTGCTTTTCCAGCCATCCACTGTCTACTCTGATCTCCAGCACCCACAGTCCGCACTATCTCCTAATGATGCTCTAATATGATGACCAAGTGGAGCAGAGGCTGCACAGACAGATTGCTCCACGTTGTTCCTCGTGGCGCCATCGCTCATGATACACACTTAACGTGGTTTTCTAGTGGTGAGGAGGGAAGCCATATGTCTTGTGTGAAGTCTCAAGAAGGCATCTTTCATCTCGGAGAAGACAGCCTGGTGTTTCTATGTAGGGCGGATGCTGGTGGGAATAGCTACCTGTTTCAGATGGAAGGTTAGACTGTTTAATGGACTCTCTAAGTTCAAATAATGATGGCATTATTCATGTTGATCTTGTCTAGTGCACGTCCTGTTCAGTGTAACCTGAACGCCTTCTTCTGTCCAAGCCTATTTCCACCCTATGATCTGCCAGTTCATCCTTACTATGACCTGCCTCCACTGCTCATAAATAAAGTGTTTCCCTGTACTGAGGTACACATGACAATAAATCAAACCAATCAATCCTAGGTAAAGTATGGAATTTCTCACCCCATCAATGTCTCTTTTGGAAATAAGTGATCGCTGCCACTCCTCGCATCACCATTTCTTCATCTCTCACAGTTCTACAGATCAAACACTCAGCGTCTTCACTC
The DNA here is from genome assembly GCF_037043375.1 of Chiloscyllium plagiosum. Lineage (NCBI taxonomy): Eukaryota > Metazoa > Chordata > Chondrichthyes > Orectolobiformes > Hemiscylliidae > Chiloscyllium > Chiloscyllium plagiosum. The sequence continues at coordinate 102,020,857 of NW_028270177.1, read as the reverse complement.
TATCCTCATGTTACCATCACCCGTATCTGTGGTAAGGAGATAATTCCTTACAAAGGAGATCAACTCTGTAGAGAGTGTCCCTAATGCTCTCTCAGCAAGGCTCTACAACTGCAGGAAGATGGCTTTACTTATGTACTCGAATCATCGTGCAATGAAGGACATCACACCATTGTCTGCACCCATTACATACACAGGGTTTGATTCGGAGCAGTCAACATAGACCTGTAAGTGGGAGATCATGCTTCCCAAATTTGTTAGAGTTCTTTGATGAAGTGACCAAGAAAGTTGACGAAGGCAGAGCAGCAGCCATAGTCTCTATGGATTTCAGTAAGACCTTTGATAAGTTTCCACATGGCAGGCTGCTCAGGAAGGTTACATCATATGGAATGCTGGGGAAACTGGCCAATTGGATACACAGTTGGCTTGATGGTAGGAAGCAGAGGGTTTAGTGGAAGGGTGCTTGTCAGACTGGAGGCTAGGTCCATTGCTGTTTGTTATCTATGATTTGGTTGAGAATGTACAAGATATGATTAGTAAGTTTGCAGATGACACTAAAGTGAGTGGGAGCATGTTCAGTGAGGAAGTTTATCAGAAATTGCAGCAGGACCGTAATCAGGTGGGGAAGTGGGCCGAGAAATGGCAAATGGAATTCAATATAGAAGTGTGAGGTCTTGCATTATGGAAAATCAAATCAAGGTAGGAGTTTCACGGTGAATGAGAGGGCCTTAATGGGTGTAGTGGGCAGAAAGACCTTGGTGTTCAGGTGCACTGTTCTCTCAGAGTGGAGTCACATGTAGAGAGGGCAGTGAAGAAGGCTGTTGGCACACTGGCCTTCATCAGGCAGGATATTGAGTAAAGAAGTTGGGAATTTATGTTGCAGTTACACAGGACTTTAGTAAGGCCGCACTTGGAGTATTGTGTTCAGTTTTGTCACCTTTGTTATCAGGAGGATGTTATTAAACTAGAAATAGTGCAGAAGAAATTCACAAAGAAGTTGCCAGGACCCGATGGTTTGAGTTATAGGGAGATGTTGGACGAGCTAGGACATTTTCCTTAGCGTGTAGGGTGTCCTAATAGAGCTATATAAGATCACGAGGGATATGAACAGGGTCAATGCTCTTCTTCCAAGGTGTCGAGAATTGAGGACTGGATGGGATCAGTTTAAGATTAAAGTGGAAGGAATAAAAGGGAACCTGGGGGGTCACTTCTTTACCCAGAGATGGTACGTGGTTGAGCTGCCAGCAGATGGGGCTGAGGGGGTACATTAACAATATTTCAAAAGCATTTGGATAAATATGTGGATAGGAAAGGACTGGAAGGATATGGGCCAACTGCAGGGAAATGGGGTGAGCGTGGGTGGACATTTACAAAGTAGAGTTGAACCCCTCTGTTAATTAAAGCCAAACACCCACAAAAGCTCGTAATCTTGTAAAATATGAGCAACACAGATCTCCTACATTCCACTATTTAAACAAAAAATAACAAGTTAGTTTCTTATCTTTAATAGTGAATACTAAATAACAACTATTCACGAATACACGCCCCTCTTTTCTTAGCTACTTACTATCTGACTCCAACTCTGTAAAAATATGCTGTTCCAACAACCCACATATTAAACATTACAATCTCAAGACCACACAGAATCTATCTTCCCTGCTGTGTTCACTCTGCCAGCTGCTGATCTCCCTGGGTCATGTTTTTTTTATATATTGCAAGTAGCTTTTAAATGGACATGTATATTTGATAGAAAGTGTTTGAGATGAGCAGTTAGCACTCCTGCTCTACAGCAGTTGCACTGCTGTTGGATGGCAGTGGCTCTCCCTCTAGAGTTCAAAATGCTGGGTTTATATACTCCCGATGATACAATAATTCTCATAATTTGATTGCTTTCCAGGTGTCCAAACAATAATATTCAAATTCCGTTGGCTTCTGGTATCCTGAGCGTTATTTAAACTCTTTGGTTTTATTTGAATTGTTGTCAAAACAGAAACCAAAACTCAGGTATCCATTTCCCAGCTAATGGTGACATGTGGAACAGAGTGAACTTTAGCTGGCATCTGTGGCTGTACTTTCTATTCAGCAAAACCCGTTCTGTCTGAAAGTGACTGGACATGCTTTCGGCTTCATAACACCTCCCCACTTCAGAGAAAAAAAAACATGAATCAGCAGAATGAAAAAAATGGTTTCATTTCTTTTCCTCTAATTCTTAATCCCATTATTATGAATTCCAAAAGTATTAATCTCAGCCATACATATTATTTCTGCTCACATATATAACACTGCAATAGGTCAAATCTTATCGAAACTTTTTCCTTTAAATCTAGCATAACACATCTACTATTGCATTTTAGGACCCACTGCATGTACGTTTTGTAAGGTTAAAGTCGGTAACATAAGACTCCAATGAAATAGTCTCATATTCTGTTCTTTAAATATTAAAAAAAAAGCGAGAGGGTTGTCGTTGCCCACAACCATCTCTGACAATTTGTTTGTCATATAAACATCAAAATATTGAGGTAAAAACAATGACTGCAGATGCTGGAAACCAGATTCTGGATTAGTGGTGCTGGAAGAGCACAGCAAATCAGGCAGCATCCAAGGACAGGCAAAATCCTCGGACTGCCTGAATTGCTGTGCTCTTCCAGCACCACTAATCCAAACATCAAAATATTGTCAGTCCCGTGCGAAACTTAATCATTCTTTTACAATAAGGGAGATTTTGTATTTTTTTTTCTGGTGGATATTGTTTTTTCCGACAAGTAGCTAATTGGCCATTCAATTCCAACATCATCTTGCTGTATCAATACTTCTCCAACACCTATACCCCTAGCATCAAATACAATTTTCAAATTTTTCAAAATATTTGGTGCAGCTAAAACTAGTGCGATGATTAATCCGGCTTTAAAATTCTCGAATGCCTCCTGGCATTGTTCTGTCCACCACAATTCTGTGTCTTCTTTAATAAATCCAGCAGTGGTGCCAATACGCTGCTGAGGTTTGCAACAAACTTCCGATAGAATCCACTCAGTTCCAAAAATCGAAGCACCTCTTTCTTCGAGAATGGTCGTGGAAATTCCTCAAAGCCCTTCGTCTTTGTGTTCCATGGGGTCAACCTTCCATGTCCAATGTAATGTCCCAAGAACATCACCTCTGCCTTCGCGAATTCTGTTTTCTTTAAGTTTATTACCAAGTTTGCTTCTTGCAATCATTCAACATTCTCTGCCAACTGTAACATGTGAACTTTCAATCACTTGCTAAAGATCACTACATCATACAGATAAACTGCACAATTTATTCAGCTGGCCACAACTCTGTTCCGGAGTCTTCAATGTATCTGGAGCATTATTCATTCACATGACATTCTCTGGCATTTTTTGTCATATCCAGTACCTTTACCAGATAGATTAACTGACTCAACATTTTTTTTAATTTGAAAGGGGCCACTAAACCTGGCTTTGAAGGGATTTCCTACCACTGCTGGCAATACTAATATGTCATCCCACGGGAAATCGTCAAAGTTTCAGCGTTTTTATCTGTCACCTGCTTCATTACATGCTGTGCCCTCTTTAGGTGTTGTTTAGCTAACTCACCTACTCCATCTAATTTCTCCCTTACCTCAGATACATCATCCAAGTGTGAGATCTCCGACTTCAGTCTGCCAATTTAAATTTAATTAATTTCAAAGGACCTCTCACTTCATATATGAATATTAACTCAAAGGATGTAAAGTGAGCAGATTTATTTGGGGCATCTCCAATGGCAAACAATATAATGAGACGCATTTATTCCAATCATTTGGGTAATTCTGACAGTACGCTGTTAATATTGTCTTCAGCTTCTGATGCCAACTTTCCAAGGCCCCCTGGGATTCGCGATGGGATGCACTTGATTTAAACTGCTGCGTGCCGAAGCTATCCATGACGTCCTTAAACAGCTGAGCGGGAAAATGAGACCCTTGGTCTGTCTGAATTACACTGCGTAGCTCACAGTGAGTAAAGGTACCAACAACTCCTCTACCTCCCTTTTTGCCTTAACACCCCATAATGGAATTATCCATGGAAATCTGGTAGACACATCCATTATGATCAGCAAATATTGGTTTCCACTTTTACTTTAGAAAGGGGAGCTCCACAATTAATCATAAGCCACGTGAAAGGTTCTACGAATACAGGAATTGGCAAGAATATTGGAAAGTTATCTTTTAACTCCAATTGCCCCACTTGCAATTTAAGTTTTTTTCCAACTCGACTGCAGTTTCCTGCTTCTCTGATACACCAAAGTGCTTGACCAACTCCATTATGGTGACAGCTTTCCTTTTGACCCTGGTGAAACCCAATTCTAATCTACATGTTAATTCTAAAAGTATGCCCTTCCTTTGTCTTTCTAAACTTTGTCGGCAAACTTGTGAATCATCTTCAAATCTCAGAACCTTTTTACTAATGTTAAAAGCCATTTCTTTTCATTTAACCAACCACAAGGAAGCAAAATTAAATGAATTTTGTCACCTGTTTTATTTGAAGATCTAGGTCACTAACTACCAAGTGATGGAATCTGCTGGACCTTTTGTATCCCAAATCTGTTCAAATCCCATACGACAAGCCCTCAAACCGTTATGATGTCGATGTCTAACCCCTCTGTTAATTAAAACCACACAGCCAAAAAAGCTCACCTCGCCTCGTAATCTGTTAAAAGCTGAATAACAGAGAAGTCCCAAATTCCACTATTAAGAGAAAAATAACCATATATAAGTATGTAAGTGAGCTCGCTGAGCTTGAAGGTTTGTTTCCAGATGTTTCGTCACCATGACTAGGTAACATCATCAGGAAGATGCTCTGGTGACGCACTGTTGGTATGTCCTGTCTTTCTATTTATAGGTCTTGGTTTCTTAAGGCGCATGATGTTATTTTCAGTTTTTTCAAGGGAAGGTAGATAGGATCTAAATTGATATGTTTATTGATGTACGTCTGGCTAGAATGTCATGCCTCTCAGAAGTTTCGTGCGTGGCTTTGTCCTAGGAAGTGTGTGTTGTCACAATCAATGTGGTGTCCTTCTTTATGATAGTGGGTCATGTCTTTTGATGGCCAGTTGGTGTTCATATGTCCTACTAGCACGACAACAGGACAGTTTGAAATGGAGGAAAAATGATTTTATATACACTGTTTAATCAGTGTGTGTTCACATAAATGCAATTTTTCATATGTGTACAACACATTCTGAATGAACAACGGAGACACAGTTAACGAAAAATGATGCACATGATGTACAACATTTATAAAGCATTAAAACATTATTTGATCCTCATCTGAAGTGATACCTTCCCTTTCTCTCAACTTTCCCCCTTTTCTGATATTCCCAACTCTAGTCTCATTCTTATCAGGATGTGTGTTATAAATTCTTGCTTCTCATATCCCAACTTATTTTAGTTAATCCTCTTTCTTCCGGGAATTCAATATATTGGCCTGCTAGGTTCTTTCCAAAGTTAGTGTCTGTCATATTATTGGAAAGAAAAGTTCTGGCATCAGACCCAGCATTTGAACATATTGTATGTGCACTGTACAAAGGACCACAGCACACAGGAATTGCCAAACATTGAGGGACAAGGCAGCCATGAGTGATAAGGCCTCAGACCAAAAGAGAAAACATGCAATGTGGTGAAGATGATTGGGAATCCAGGGAATTCAATGGCTCTGAAACTACATAAGGCTGGCATCATTGACACTACAGGGTCCAAGGAAGTTCCTGTGGAGTGAAGAGTGAGGCTTTTGCTCAGAAGTCTTTGACAAGGAGGTTGAGTGAAGTGATTACGCCACAGTTGAAGAGGATGAAGACATGACTGCCCAGCTGGTTCAGTGCGCTACGTGCTTGATGTGGGAGGTCAACGACTCTGGTCTGTGTGGCTCGTTTAAGTGTGGAAAGTGTGTGCACATTCAGCTACTGACCGAGCATGTTGCAGCGCTGATGAAAGAACTCAAGGACCTTAGGCTCATCCGAGAGAACGATATCTTTCTGGGCAAGACCTTCAGTGAGGTTATTACACCGACCATACCAGAAGAGAGCAGAAGAGAGCAGACGATGTGGAAGGCAGAGAGGAGACAGGTGCAAGAGACTCCGGGGAAAGTACCTGTCAGGAACAAGTTGAATCTTTTGGAAACAGTAGAGACAGATGACACTGCCAGTCCACCAGGCGGCCAGGTCTGTCAATCAAAAGTTGGCGTGGAGACAGAGCGGTAGAGTCGGACATCGCACAGAGCGGTGGTAATAGGGGACTCCACAGTGAGAGGAACTGACGGGGTTTTGTGGCAGCAGGCGGGACTTAAGGATAGTGTGTTGCCTTCCTGGTGCCAGGGTTAAATACATCACAGACAGAGTGCAGGAAATCCTCAAGGACTAAGGTGAAGAGCCAAACGTGGTGGTACATGTTGGCACAAATGATGTTGGGAAGAAGAGGAGGAACATACTACAGCGGGACTTCGGAGAACTAGGAAGAAGGCTGAAAAGCAGGATGTCCAGGATGGTTATCTCCGAATTGTTTCCAGTTCCTCAGTCTGATGAGGCCAGAAACAGGGAGATAATGGACTTGAACGTGTGGCTGGGGAACTGGTGCAGGAAGCAAGGATTTAAATTCTTGGATCACTGGGGTATGTTTTGTGGTAAGCATAAATTATACAAGAGAGACAGTTTGCACCTTAATAGGTTGGAGACCAGCATTTTGGCAGGCAGGTTTGCGACTGCAACACAGCTGCGTTTAAACTAAGTGGGGGGTGGGGGGTGGTGGAGGGTGGAGGGGACAAACTGGATGTTGAAGAAGGAAATTGAAGGGAAAGTTAGAACAAGGGAAGTCAAGAAAGACAACTGTATCAATGAAGCAGAAAACGCAAAAAGGGATCATACTGTCAGGTTGCGTGAAATAGGAGTTGATGAGAAGAGTGAGGGCAGTAACAAATTAAACAAATACTTTAAATATGAATGCATGAAGTATGATAAATAAGATGGATGAGCTTGAGGCTCTTTTGAAAATTGGCAGATACCATATTCTAGTGATAACTGAGACGTGGCTTCAAGTGGACAGTGCTTGCAAAATGACTATTCAAGGCTACACGTGCTATCGTAAGGACAGACTGACGGGCAGAGGGGGTGGGATGGCCCTGTTGGTAAGAGGTGATATTCAGTCCCTTGTGCGGGTGGAACCTAGAGTCAGGGGATGTAGAGTCAGTGTGGATAGAGCTGAGAAATTCTAAGCGTAAAAAGACCATCTTGGGAGTTATCTACAGGCCCCCAAACAGTAGTCTGGATGTCGGATATAAGTGAAATCAGGAGCTGAAATTGGCCTGTCGCAAAGATATTACTACAGTTGTTATTAGGGATTTCAACATGCAGGTAGACCGGGAGAATCAGGATTGTATTGGACCCCAAGAAAGAGACTTTGTGGAGTGCCTCAGAGATGGATTCTTCGAACAGCTGGTGCTAGAGCCGACCAGGGAGAAGGCAATTCTGGATCTGGTATTGTGCAACGAACCAAAATTGATCAGGAACTTCGAAGTGAAGGAGCCATTGGGAAGTAGTGACCATAATCCAATAAGTTTCAATCTGCAATTTGAGAGGGAGAGAGTACAATCGGAAGTGACAATATTTCTGTTGAATAAAGGGAATAATGGAGCTATGAGGGAGGAGCTGACCAAAGTTCAATGGTGCAATACCATGGCAGGGATGACAATGGAGGAATAATGGCAGATACTTCAGTGTATAATGCAGAAGATGCAGGATCAGTTCATTCCAAAAAGGAAGAAAGATCCTAGGAGGAGTCATGGGTGGCCGTGGCTGATGAGGGAAGTTAAGAAACATATAAAGTTAGAACAGAAAAAGTATAACTCAACAAAGATAAGTGGGAAAACTGAGGACTCGGAAGCTTTTAAAGAACAAAAGAGGATTACTAAGAAGGAAATATGCGGTGGAAAAAAAATGAGGTACGAAGTTAACTGGCCAAAAATATAAAGGGGGATAGTAAGAGCTTTTTTAGGTATGTGAAAGGCAAAAAACAAAATGGTTAAGACTAAAATTGGGCCATTGAAGACAGAAACAGGGGAATACATTATGGGGAACAAAGAAATGGCAGAAGAATTGAATTGGTACTTCTGATCTGTGTTCACTGGGCAAGACACAAACAATCCCTGAGGTAACAGTGGCTGAAGGACCTGAACTGAAGGGAATTTATATTTGCCAGGAATTGGTGTTGGAGAGACTGTTAGATCTGAAGGTTGATAAGTCCCCGGGGCCTGATGGTCTAGAACCCAGGTACTGAAGGAGGTGGCTCGAGAAATCGTGGATGCGTTGGTAATTGTTTTCCAGAGTTCGAAAGATTAGGGATCAGTTCCTGCGGATTGAAGGGTGACGAATGTTGGACCACCTTTTAAGAAAGGTGGGAGAGAGAAAGCAGGAAATTATAAACCAGTCAGTCTGACATCAGTGGTGGGAAAGATGCTGGAGTCGATTATAAAGGATGAAATTACGACACATCTGGATAGTAGTAACAGGATAGGTCAGAGTCAGCATGGATTTATGAAGGGGAAATCATGCTGGACTAATCTTCTGAATTTTTTTGAGGATGTAACTCTGAAGATGGACATGGGAGATCCAGTAGATGTAGTGTACCTGGACTTTCAGAAAGCTTTTGATGAAGTCCCACACAGGAGGTCAGTGAGCAAAATTAGGGCGCATGGTATTGGGGGCAAAGTACTAACTTGGACTGAAAGTTGGTTGGCTGACAGGAAACAAAGAGTAGTGATAAACAGCTCTATTTTGGAATGGCAGGCAGTGACCAATGGGTATCGCAGGGATCAGTGCTGGGACCGCAGCTTTTTACAATATATATTAATGATATAGAAGATGGTATTCGTAATAACATTAGCAAATTTGCTGATGATACTAAGCTGGGTGGCAGGGTGATATGTGAGGAGGGTGTTAGGAGATTACCGGGTGACCTGAACAGGTTAGTTGAGTGGGCAGATGCATGGCAGATGCAGTTTAATGTGGATAAATGTATGGTTATCCACTTTGGTGGCAAGAACAGGAAGGCAGACTAGTACATCAATGGAATCAATTTAGGTAAAGGGGCAGTACAAAGAGACCTGGGTGTTCTTGTACACCAATCAATGAAGGTAAGCATGGATGTACAGCAGGTAGGGAAGAAGGCTAATACATTGCTGGCCTTCGTAACAAGAGGGATTGAGTATAAAAGCAAAGAGGTTCTTCTGCAGCTGTACAGGGCCCTGGTGAGACCACACCTGGAGTATTGTGTGCAGTTCTGGTCTCTAAATTTGAGGAAATACATTCTGGCTATTGAGGGAGTGCAGCGTAGGTTCACAAGGTCAATTCCTGGAATGCGGAACTACCTTACGCTGAAAGACTGGAGCGACTGGGCTGGTATACTCCTGAGTTTAGAAGACTGAGAGGGGATCTGTTTGAGACATGTAAGATTATTAAAGGATTGTACACTCTGGAGGCAGGACACAGCTTAAAAATATGGGGTAGACCATTTAGGACAGAGATGAGGAGAAACGTCTTCACCCAGAGAGTGGTGGCTGTGTGAAATGCTCTGCCCCAGAGGGCAGTGGCGGCCCAGTCTTCAGATTCATTTAAGAAAGAGTTGGATAGAGTTCTTAGGGATAGTGGAATCAAGGGTTATGGAAATAAGGCAGGAACAGGATACTGATTAAGGATAATCAGCCATGATCATATTGAATGGTGGTGCAGCCTCGAAGGGCAGAATGGCCTACTCCTGCACTAATGGTCTATTGTCTACAGAGATGTTAATCATGGTCAGGGAGAGAAACAGAGGAAACACATTCACTTTAAACACAGAAGATGGCATTTCGCAAGGAAAAAGATTCAGCTGAATTAAACATTTGAATTAAACATTTAAATTAAGATCAGTTAAATGTTTTTGTGGAATGTGTCAGATTGGAAGCAAGACCCAGGGAGACAGACCCTCAGCAGAATGAGTGTTTGAAAATGGAAGTATTTCCACATCAGAAACCAGGTTAGGTCACTGAGTGCAGGGCTGATGGGTGAATAGGTTTCTGAGAATTGGGGAACAGACAGCAGAATTGCATTGCAGATATTGCAGCTCGAAACTGCGTATTTATGTAGTTCTGTAAACCACAGCATCAGGAGAAGCAGAACAGCATTCAACCACAACCTGTAACATTTTGCCAGGATGACACCTCAGTCTGTCATTACCATCAACACCATCTATGGTTCGGTGACGAGTGTGGGTGAACATGTCAGAGTCAGTATCACATGAACCTTAACCTGATGCTAACTCATTAAAGCTACGGGACTTGACCTAAAGATCTGAACGAAGCCCAGCAGTTCTGCCACAGTCAGTCATAAATGGTGATGGACAATTAAACAAATGACTGGAGGCGAGGGCTCCACAAACGTCCCCGTCCTAAATAATGGAACTGACCTGCACATCAGTGTAAAAGAGAAGGATGTTTTATCTGCACCATCCTCTGCCAGAAGTGTTGAGTCGATGATACACTTCACTCTCATCATCATGCCAACAAAATCACAGATGGCAGTCTTCAGCCAATTTGATTCGCTGCACGTGACATGAAGAAACAGCTGAACACAATAGATACGACACAGACAATGGGTCCTGACCCCATTCCTGCAATGGGACTGAAGATTTGTGCTGTGTTAACAAGCCGTGTCCCTGGGGAAGCTGTTTCATTCCAGCTCCAACTCTGACATCTCCCTGGCAATGTGGAAAATTATTCAGCTGTGTCCTGTCCACTAAGACGGGAAATATTACAAACTGACCAATTGCTCCCCCCTCAGTCCCATCATAACAGCCAAATTGGTGGGACTGAGTGTCAAGCAGCACAGAAGTAACCAGTTCAGTGTGGTTTCCGATAGATCCCCATGTGGAGATGGTGCTGTAGAAATGTCACTGGATTACTAATCCAGACCAGGCTAATACTCTGGCAGCGGGTGGAAGTTAAAAGCAATTAATAAAATATCGAGATCTAAAATCTGGTGTCAGTAACAGTGACCTTGAAGCCAATATGGATACAGAATTTCCTTCTCCAATATACTTTTAGGAAGTGAATCTCCCGTGATTTCCTGGGCTGGCCTAAAACTGACTCCAAAGACCCTGACATGTGATAAACATGTCAATGGTCTCTGAAACGGTCAATCAAGGCACTCATTTGTATCAAACTACTCCGAGGTCTGAAAGGATGAAACCGGACAGAACACCCGGACTCAGCATCAGTGTCGGAAAAGGGAATGGCAACACAGTCCTGTCGACCCTGCAGAAACCTCATTCCTAACATCTGAGAGCTTGTGACAACATTTACCGAGCTTTCCCACAGACTGCACAGAAACATCGGGAAAGGAGTAGATCATGCAACACTTTGAGCCTCCCCATTCTAGTTCATGAAAAAAAATGTTCGCAATGCACTTACCCCACACAATATACATATCCGTTAATGTGAGTAACCTTGGGAAGCTATAAAACAGGCGGTGCAATAGTACGTTTGGTCCATCGAGTTTGCAACCCATTCAATGAAATGATGGTTGGCCCTTCATTTCCACACCGTGCTCCTGCTCTCCCACCATCCCTTAACTGTCTCTAAATCCTTATTGATAATCAGTGTCTCGGTTTCCAGGTGCGAGTGAATTCCCCAGGTTCCCCAGTCAGTGAGTACATGCATTTATTCTCATCTCAATGCAGAGTGACCTGCCTGTACCAGCCAGGGGAATTATCATTCCTGCTTCCAATCTGTCTCACCCTGTCAGAGTTTTGTATATTTCACTGATTTCTCCACTCATTTTCCCAAACCCCATGGAATACTGGCTCAGTCACCACAAACTCTGCTCCCACAACAAGCTCGCCCGCCGTCCCAGATATCAGTCTGGTCATTCTTCACTGCTCTCTGTCAATGTCAGGTTTGTCCTTCATTAGATATGGAGATGAGAACTGTCCACAATACTGCACAATGTTTGAGATGATGTCTCACCAAGTCCCTGTACAGCTACAGTAAGACACCCTTTATCCTGGACTCACATCCCCCTGAATTGAAGGTCAGCACACCATTTATCTTCTTTCCTGCTTTCTTTCCTGCAATATGCTTTCAGTGACTGGTGTACAAGGAGATCCAGATCCTTTTCAATGTTATAGCTCCCCACTTGCTGGTTGTATATACACTGGTCAGCGTGCCAATGCCATGCCCAGTATTGACTTCTGGTTGCAGGACTCACTGCGCTGCAGGGGCCTCAGAGGTTTATGCAGAAGGAAACAACAAAAAGGAGCATACGTCCCTTTGTAGATCAATATGTTTCAACCAATCCCTTTCAAATGGTAGGCTGCCAATTTATCGTTTCCACCAAAGGGCACACCGTCACCTCTATCCACATTGTTTTCTCTCTGTCACGTATTTACCCATTCACTCCACTTGTCTTAGTCTTCTCGGTGCTTTTTTACATCCTCCTCACCCACTCACAATCCCACATCCGTTAGTGCTGTCAGCAGGCTGGGATATATTGTATCTGATTCCAGTAACCAAATGTTTAATGGGCGTTGTGAACAGCTGGGCCCCAAGCACCGATCCCTACGACACCTCAGCAACCTTCCTCTGTTCATTTCTATTTATTTATTTCGTGAATATGGGTGTCACTGGCTGGGCCAGCATTTATTACCTGACCCTAGTTGCCCTTGAGAAGGTGGTGGTGAGCTGCCTTGTTGAACGCTGCAGTCCACCTGCTGTGGTTGACCTCCAATGCCATTAGCAAGGGAATCTCAGGATTCTGATCCAGTGACAGTGAAGGAGCGGTGATATATTTCCAAGTCAGGATGATGAATGGCTTGGAGGGAACCTAAAGATGATTGTATTTCCATACATCTGCAGCCCTTGTCCTTCTAGATAGACTTGGTCGTGTGTTGGGAAGATGGTCTCTGAGGATCTTTGGTGAATCATTTCACTGCAGCATATAGATAGTAAAACACTGCTGCTGATGAGCGTTGATGGTGGAGCATTGTGGGTGTAGGGACAATCAAACTGGCTGCTTTGGCCTGGATGGTAAAAAGGTTCTTGAGTGTTGTTGGGGCTGCAGTCATCCAGGCAAATTGGGAGTCTTCTATCACACTTCTGACTTATGCATTGTAGATGATGGACAGACTTTTGGAAATCAGGATGTGAGTTTCTCGCCACAGTATTCCCAGCTTCGGACCTGCTCTTGTAGTTACTGTGTTTATGTGGCGAGACCAGTGAGTTTCTGAGCAATGATTACCCACCAGGACTTTGATACTGGGGGATTCACTGATAGTAACACCATTGAATACCAAGGGGCAGGTTAGATTGTATTTTATTGGTGATGGTCAAGGTCTGGCATTTGTGTGGCCTGAATATCACTTGCCACTTGCCAGCCTGGATACTATCCAGATCTTGTCGCATTTGAACATGGACTGCTTCAGTATCTGAGGAGCCATAAATGTTGCAGAACATTGTACAATCATTGGTGAACATCCCCACTTCTGACCTTAAAATGGAGGGAAGGTCATTGATGAAGCAGCCCTGAAGAAGTTTTCGGCCACTGCTCGAGGGACTCCTACAGACTTGGAGCTGAGTTGACTGACCTTTATCAACCATGACCACCTTCCTACGTGTCAGGTATGATTCTAACCAGCAGGAAGTTTGCCTCTGATTCACATTGATTCCAGTTTTGTTTACGCCCCTTGATGCCACACTTGGTCGAAGGCAGCCTCGTTTTAAAGGACTGTCACTCTCACCCCACCTCTGGAATTCAGCTCTTTTGTCCATGTTTGAACAACGGTACTGAGGTCAGGAGCTGAGTGGCCCTGGTGGAGCCCAAACTGGTATTCATTGAGCAGGTTATTGCTGAGCAGGTGCTGCTTAAAAGCACTGAGACCTTCCACCACTTTACTGATGATCGAGAGTAGACTGATGAAGTGGTAGTTGGCCGGATTGTAGTTGTTTTGCTTTTTATATACAGGAGATACTTGGGTAATTTTCTACATAATCGGGGAAAGCCATTGTTGTAACTGTATTGAAACAGTTTGGCTAGGGGAGTGGCAAGTTCTGGAGCACAAGTATTCAGTACTATTGCCAGAATGTTGTCAGAGTATGGACCCTTTGGAATATCCAGTATCTCCAACCATTTCTGGATATCGCGTGGACTGAATCAAATTGGTTGATGACTGGTAACTGAATTGCTGAGGACCACTAGAGGAGGCTGAAATGGATCATCCACTCAGCACTTCTGACTGAAGATTGTTGCGAATGCATCAGCCTTATCTTATACACTGAAGTGCTGGGCTCTTCCACCATGGAGGAAGGGGTTATTTGTGGAATCTCTTCCTCCAGTGAATTGTTTAATTGTCTCCAACGTTTCTCGACTAGATGTGGAAGGACTGCAGAGCTTAGATCTGAACCGTTGCTTGTGGGATCATTTAGCTCTGTGTATCACTTACTGCTTATGCTGTTTGGCGCACAAGTCGTCCTTTTTGGTGGTTTCACCAGGCTGAGACCTCATTGTCAGGTATGCCTGGTGCTGCTCCTGCCGTCCTGCACACTCCATTGAACCAATGTTGATCCTCTGGATTGATGGTAATTATTGCGAGGGGTATATGCCAGGCCATGCGGTTATGCGGGAGTACAATTCCACTGCTATTGATGACCCACAACACCTTATGGACATCCAGATTTGAGTTGCTAGATCTGTTCGAAGTCTGCCCTAATAAGCACCGTGATAGTACCACCCAAAATGGTGGAGATGATTCTCAATGTGTAGGTGTGACTTTGTCTCCACAATGACTATGCGGTGGTCACTCTTACCGATACTATCATGGACAGATACTTCTGCAACTGGCAGATTAGTAAGGCTGTGGTCAAGTATGTATTTTCCTCTTATTGGTTCCTTCACCACCTGCCGCCAGTTATCTCCTTTAGGACCCGGCCAGCTCGATTAGTAATGCTGTAGCTGAGATACTGTTGGTGGTGAACATTGAAATCTCCCACCCGGAGTAGATATTGCGTATGTGCTACCCTCCGTGCTTCCTCCAAGTGTTGGTCAGCATGGAGGAGTACTGATTCATCAGTTGAGAGAGGCTGGTACATGGTAATCAGCAGGAGGTTTCCTTTCCCATGTGCAAACTAATGCCATGAGACTTCATGTGATACGGAGTCACTGTTGAGGACTCCAAGAGCAATTCCTTCCAACTGTATCCCACTGTACCTCCACTTCTGCTGTTTCCGTCCTGCTGATGAGACAGGAGATATTCAGGGTAGGTGATGGGGAATCTGGGACATAGTCATACTCACAAAACCATACCTTTCAGAAAATGTCAGGCTATTACTTGCCGAGTCTGTTTATTTCTATTCACTGTTTCCTGCCAGCTGTCCCATTCTAGAAACATGTCCATATATTAGTCCCAATCCACTCAGATTTGATTTTGCAAATTCGGCTTGGAGCTTTACCAACATTTTTCTAAAAATCAAAATGTTTTACATGCACTGCTTCTCTTTCATTTGTCTCCCAGTTTGTTTCTCAAACATAATTCCCATTTCATAAATCTATGTTAGTGTTGTCTATGACCATTACTTTCAGCCACAATAATTTCTGCTGAACCATTCACTTACTATGTTTATTGTTCCATGTACTCTACCATTTTCCCACACCAGACTCGGTTTTCCTTGTATTGTTAGAAAGTTTTATGAAGACAGAACTGAAGTAGTGGCTTCATAGTTCTGCCATTTCCCTGTTCCCCATTTTCCATTCTCTGGTTTCAAACTGTAAGGAAACTGCACGTGTTTTCTCATAGTTCTTACATTGACATAATTTAACAAGCTAATACAGTTCACTCTTATAACCCTTATGAATATAACTCTTCAGAAATCCATCAATTCCTGTCTTAAACTGCTCAATAATTGACCTTCCACACCATACACTCACAGGAGCATAGACTCTGTGCCAACAGAAATACAGCACGATCTATAATAGTCCCACTTTCCTACAGCAGGCCTCTAGCCTGGAATGTTCTCACTTGCAATTGCTCATCCAAGTACTTTTTAACGATTGTGAGGTGACATTCCCCTCTCAGGAAGTAATCCCAGAACCCCACACCTCGAGGTGAAAAAATGTTAAATCATCTCTGAACCTCAAACCCTTCACTTTAAAAGTGTTCTCCTTTGTTCTTGACCCTCTCACTAAAAGGAACAGCTGCTGTCTATCCACCCTGTCCATATCGCTTATAATCTTATCCTTCTGAATCACTGAACCCTCAGCTTTCTCTGCTCCAAACTAAACAACCCGAGCTTATCCAGCCTCTCTCCATAGCTGATATGCTCCATCCCAGGGAGCATCCTGGTGAATCACCTCTGTACTCTATCCAGAACAATTACATCCTTCCTGGAATGTGGTTCCCGGAGCTACACGTTAGGAGGCATGGGATAGAAGGAAATTTGGCCAATTGGATAGAAAACTGGCTAACCGGTCAAAGTCAGAGAGTGGTGGTAGATGGTAAATATTCAGCCTGGAGCCCAGTTGCAAGTGGAGTTCCACAGGGATCAATTTTGGGTCATCTGATGTTTGTAATTTTTATTAACGACTTGTATGAGGGAGTCGAAGGGTGGGTCAGTAAATTTGCAGATGATACGACGATTGGTGGAGTTGTGGATAGTGAGGAGGGCTGTTGTTGGCTGCAAAGGGACTTAGATTTGATGCAGAGCTGGGCTGAGGAGTGGCAGATGGAGTTCAACCCTGCGAAGTGTGAGGTTGTCCATTTTGGAAAGACAAATAAGAGTGCGGAATACAGGGTTAACGGTAGGGTTCTTAGTGAGGTGGAGGAACAGAGGGATCTTGGGGTCTATGTTCATAGATCTTTGAAAGTTGCCACTCAGGTGGATAGAGTTTGTAAGAAGGCCTATGGTGTATTAGCGTTCATAAGCAGAGGGATTGAATTCAAGAATCGTGAAGTGATGTTGCAACTGTACAGGACTTTGGTTCGGCCACATTTGGAGTACTGTGGGCAGTTCTAGTCGCCTCACTTTAGGAAAGATATGGAAGCTTTGGAGAGGGTGCAGAGAAGATTTACCAGGATGTTGCCTGGAATGGAGAATAGGTCGTATGAGTATAGATTGAGAGTGCGAGGCCTTTTCTCGTTGGAACGGCGAAGGATGAGGGGTGACTTGATAGAGGTTTATAAGATGATCAGAGGAATAGATAGAGTAGACAGTCAGAAACTTTTTCCCCCGGGTACAACAGAGCGTTACAAGGGGACATAAATTTAAGGTGAAGGGTGGAAGGTATAGGGGAGATGTCAGGGGTGAGTTCTTTACCCAGAGAGTGGTGGGGGCATGATATGTGCTGCCTGTGGGAGTGGTAGAGTCAGAATCATTGGTGACCTTTAAGCGGCAATTGGATAGGTACATGGATGGGTGCTTAAGCTAGGATAAATGTTCGGCACAACATCGTGGGCCGAAGGGCCTGTTCTGTGCTGTATTGTTCTATGTTCTATGTTCCACATACAGTACTCCATTTTGGCCGAACCAAAGCCTTGTATTGCTCTTATAGTCTACACCCTGATTAGGAAACGCTACACCCAAGGGCCAATTCTTAACTAGTCCATTAACCTGTCCAGGAGAAAGTGAGGAATGCAGATGCTAGAGATCAGAGCTGAAAAAATGTGTTGCTGGAAAAGCGCAGCAGGTCAGGCAGCATCAAAGGAGCAGCAGAATCAACGTTTTGGGCATAAGGCTTCTTCAGGAATCTGCCAGAATCATCGATTCTCCTGTTCCTTTGATGCTGCCTGACCTTCTGCGCTTTTCCAGTAACACATTTTTAAGCATTAACCTGTCCAGTCACATTCAAGGATGTGTGGAGAAGCACAATCTGAGCTTTCCAGTGTGCTGCCATTCATTGAGTCCTCCCCTGCCAGGTTCCATCTCCCAAAGTGCATCGCCTCATATTTATTAGGGTTACATTCCATCTGCCATTGATCTGCCCATCTGACCATTCCATCTGCATCTTCCTGTAACTTAAGGCCTTCCTCCTCACTGCGAACCACCTAGTCAATCTTTATGTCAAACATACACTTACTTATCACACCTTCCCTCCTCTCCACCTAGCTCCCTCCACATTCAGATCTATATTTTGTTATAAATAACACAAACAATAAGGGACACAACACTGATCTCTGTGGTACACCAGGGGACACTAGTCTCCAGTCACACAAACAGCCTTCTCCCACCATCCTCTGTCTCCTGCTACTAAGACAATTTTCGTTGTAACTTGTCAAGTTATCCATCATATTGTGAGATTTTACTTTATTTTTCAGTTTCCCAGGTGGAAATTTGTCAAAGGCCTTCCTACAAAACTAAATAATCGACCTCCTCAAACTAATTCAATCAAATCCATGAGATGTGACTTCCTCCTGATAACGTCATGATGATTATCCCTGATCAAACCTTGCGACTCTGATTGGAGTTCGATTTTCTCCTTCCCTATTTTCTCCAGTAGTTTCCTTAACGGTGATCTAATACTCGCTCGTATATAGTTCCCTGGTCTATCTCTCCCACCCTTACTGTGAAGTGGAATCGTATTAGCAGTTCTCCAGTTCTCTGGCACCTCCCCTATGGTCAGATTCTAATTGAAATATTCAGTCAGGGTCTTTCCTCCTTTGACCCCAACAGCCGCCTGTGATACAACTCATTCAGACATGGAGATTGGTCCAAATTTGGACAGAACAAAGCCTCAAATCCCTGCTCGTATTTTACATCAATCTGTTCAAGAGCTTCCCAGTCCATCTTCTTGAATTCTGTACCTGCCTCCTCCTTCTCCCAAGTAAAATAGATGTGAAGGTCTCATGTAACAATCCATCAATGTTATCCAGCTTGACACACAGATTGCCCCTTTGGTTTCTAATGGACACTAACTGTTTGCTGATTATTCTGTTCGACTTGTCCGTGTAGAATATCGTGGGATTCTCCCTGATCTCGCCTACTTGTACTTCTTCATGTCCCTCTGTTATTCAGTCCTTTCGATGTTTCTAAATGTACGACAATCACCTCTTATGTTCTGAAACTCGAGATTACAGGCTGAGGTTCCCCAGCAGACAATCTTGGCATTTAACGGATTAATCCAGATAATACCTTTTGCAGTTCCTCTGTAGTCAATATGTTCTTTTTGAGATTGGGACTCCGAACGATACACAATACTCTAATTTTAGTCTCACCAACGCTCAATGCAACTGGTGCACGACATCCTCTATCTTCCAATTACATTCACATGACTGTAAACCGAATTTTTACTTTCCCAGTGGCATATTTTCTTCCCAATACCTCTCGGTTTAACTTTTCTTATGAACTTGCTGTGTGTATTCTTTAGAAAAATCTCAGGAATATCCAACTATACGTTATCCAATGGTTCATCATTGCCTATGTCCACAAGAATCATCTTCAAACCATTCCAAAAAAATGTTTGCCACTTCTGGGTTTCCTTTCATCGATACATTCTCACACTCCCCAGTTATGTTATTACCTTCTAAATATCTAGTAGCATGTTCTTTGTTATCGAGTCCAACAGATACCCGGCTGCGGATGACAAGATAACTGGTCTGTCGTTCACCATTCTCCAAATTCACCCTTTCTTGAACTGTTGGATAATATTTATAACCTTTGCCTTATCCAGATTGGCTAAATGACTTTCGGGAATATGACAGAAAATAAAGTGAAAATCCGCGATGCAATCAAACAGGTCAATTGCTGCTTCCTCTGAAATTCTTGTATGAAGTACATCTCGTCTGTCAGATTAATAAATACTCAATCCAGCTTTCTTTTCAAAGATGATCTCAACACTGATAAGAATGACCTTAGACTTTACTTACACAAGTTCCAGGGTCACTTGGTATTTCTGGAAGAATTATCTGGACATTCTTCCATGAAGATAGACAGAAAGAAACTGTTTCTTTCCCCTGCGATTTCTCTGTTCTCTGCAATAAATTATCCTGAACGCGCACCAACTGTTCCACATTTGGCCTTGTTTTTTTTTTTTCAGACATTGGTAGACGCTTTTTAGCAGTCTCTATGTTTTTCTTTCATTTGCACGCTTTTTCTCTTTGTGATTTTCTTCTCAGTTTCTTTGTCATCCTTTGCTGGTCCTACATTTCTCTGAATCCACTGGCTTACTGCAACACTTGGCATTTTTCTAAGCTGCCTCCTTTCATCTAATAGGTAGATGAAGGTGGGGTTGAAAGTGATAGTCGGAGATAAGGGCGGACCAGATTGATAGGAAGGAAGGTGGACACATGGGAACATTCAAAAGGACTGACTTAGAAGGTTGGAGTGGGATAAGGTGGGATAGGGGAAATGGGGAAATCCACTATGATCCCCTGTGGTTGGAGGGTCCCAAGGCAGAAGGTGAGGTTTTCTTTCTCCAGGCTTCTGGTGGCTCCGGTTTGGTGATGGAGCAGGCCCAGGACCCTCATGTCCTTGGCAGAGCGGGAAGGGGAGTTAAAGTCCTCAGCCACAAGGCGATGGAGTTGTTCAATATGGCTGTCCCAGAGATGTTCTCTGAAATAATCCACAAGTTGACCTCCTGCCTCGCCAATGTAGAGAAGACCACACTGGGTTTAATGGATGCAGTAGATGAGGCGTTCTGTCGCCCTTTGTCACCTATCACTTTCGACCTCACCTTCATCTACCTATCACAATCCCAGCTACCTCCCCCATGCCGCACCCCCTTCTCATAATTATCTCTTAGCCCCTTTGGCCCATAAACTTCATTCCTGATGAACGGCTTATGCCAGAAACATCGATTTATCTGCTCCTAGTATGCTGCCTGACTGTGATTTTCCAGCACCATACTCTTCGTCTCTGATCTCCAGCATTTGTAGTCCCCACTTTCTCCTCACACCTTCAGGACTTGCATGACTCAGATTTATAACGGTTACTTCAAATAAAACAAAAACTGTCGTGTACTCAAACAGCATAAAAGAAAACCAATACATTGTGGACACTGTTCCTAAAAGGTCCTTTCCAGCAAAATTGTCAATTAGCTCTTCTGATCACTCAATACCAATTCCTAAATAACCTGATTCTCGAGCTCAGTGCTTGACATCATGTTCATGTAAACCATCTCACACTTGGTCATGAAATCCATTTTTCCCAGCATGAGCATTCAATTGGGTTAACACAGTTTAGATATAATTTAAGCAGTACATTATTACTGCAGTACTCACAAATGTGTATATCTCATTTCCTGTTTTATAACATGTCCAGCATTTGTATTGCAGCTTTCACTTTGATATATAACTCCCATCAATGTTTGCTCCTCCTTGCTCTTTTTGTACTCCACCTTTATAGATTCTGTGGAATCTGAGCGACGTGGGCTTTGGTGAGATTAATGGCAGAGATCATCTCGCCACATCATTTATGATCTTCTCAAACTTTAATTTCTCCAGATCTCCCGTTTTGCTCATGGAGTAGAGAAGGATAATGATCTTCCAACAATGCTCTGTATTCCCCCAGAGAGCGGAGACAGTTCTAAGCTGGGTGGGAACCTTACAGCAGGCTGGTAATGTGCTGCTGCTGCTGTAAAGTGAGATCACATCTGGAGTAGTGTGTACAGAGATAGCCTCTTCTATGAAGATAGGATGTTGTTATATTGGAAGCAGCTCAGAGATGGTTCCCTCACCTGATTCCTGCAATGAAGGTGCTAGCTTATAACGAAAGGATGATCAGGTTGACCCAGTAGCCATTGGAGTTTACAAAAATCAAAGATGAACTTATTTGAACATAGATGACAGAAGGAGTTAATAAGTGAAGTGAATTACACTGATAGTGGAGGAATCCATTCCATTCTCCAGCCTGTTACACAGGAACAACAGGAGGATATTCAGACCTTCGACCCTGTTACACCAAAACTGGACAAAGCTATTCAGCCCCTGGAGCCTGACATATATTTACAGAAGGAGGCCAATCAGCCACTCGAGCCTACAACACTGGTCCCAGAGTAGGCCATGCTGCACCAGTATCCTGTTAAACAGCAACAGGATCAGTCCATTCAGCCTCCTTAAGTCTGTAACATAGGAACTGGAAGAGGTCACACAGTGACTGGAGATTGTTACACTGGGATAACAGGAGACCATTCAGACCCGCCGAGCCTATTGCAAGGGAATTGGATAAGGATAAAAACAATATGAGACTTCTTTCATGAGAAAGGGAGAAGTAATTTAGACACGTGTCTGTTGTATGGGAGAAGAGAAGACCAATCAATCCCTCGGTCCCATCTCCGGGATACATGAGGAGACCGTTCAGTATATCCACCTGTTATGAAGACCCATCAGCCCCTCAAAATGTTACCCAGCAACAGGAAGATTCCATAATCTCCCAATCCTCTACAGCATCAACAGGAGGAGGTCATTCTGGTCTTGGAGAAGGCAACATGGGAACACCAGAAAGACGTCAGCCCTTCGATATTGTACACCAGCAGGATGATGAGTCCATTCAGCCACACATGGCTGTTACTCAGCAATTGGAGCAGATCTCTTAAAGTCTTGTGCCCATTTAAAAAGGAATTCAAAGAAAATGTGAAGGTTTTCGAAAGGGAAGAACTTGTAATAATGTTATACATCAGGGACTAATATGTAACAATAAACTATTGTAATTTAAGGCAAATTTTTAGAGTCCATTGTTCAGGACATTTGCAAACTCAAACCACAATTCGTCAGAGTCAACATGGTTTTACGAAGGCTAAATCGTGTTTGAGTTGTTTGCTTGAGTTATTTGAAGATGTCACAAACAAGGTGGATCATGGGAATCCTGGAGATGGAACATATCTGGTCTTCCTGAAGGCATCGGATATGTCGCTTCTCCAAAGAGTAAATGGTAAGATCAGACAACATGGGTTTAGGAGTAATTTATTAGCTTGGATGGAGGATTGGTTATCCAACAAAATGTAGTCAGATGGAATAAATGTGTCATTTTCTTTTTAACAAATGCAGTTTGTGCCATTGATTTCAGTACTCATGCCTCAACCATTTGCGATCGATGTTAATACTATACTTGGTTGACTGGAGAGAAAATACAATGCCACATTTTCAGATGTCACTAACACTGGTGGGAAATTACTTCGGAATGATGATGCAAGAGATTTTAAAACTATATGGATAGGTTGGGTGAATGGGCCAACATTTAGCAAGAGAAATTAAAGTGAATAAATATGGGGCTATTCAAGTTAGCCAGTTGAATAGAAAGACAAATTATTATCTAAATGGAGAAAAAGTTCAAAGTGCTTAGGTGCAGAGGGATCTGGGTGTCTGCTTGCATATCACAGAAAACCTGCATGCGGGTACTGCAAGTAATGAGAAATGCAAGCATAATTTCAGTGTTTATTTAGTAGGGAGGTAGGGAGTGTTGGTGCAGCTATGCAAGGCATTTGTGAGGATGCAACTGGAGGACAGTTTGGGTGTCCTGTGGAATGAGGTATTTCCATTGGAGGCAATTCAGAAGAGCTTCATTAGATTGATTCCATATTTGAAGTGTTTGTCTTATGAAGAGTAATTGAGCAGTTTAGGCCTATACTTTCGAGTTTACAAGAATGAAAGGAGATCTCATTGAGGTCTGTAAAATGCTACAAGTAATTGAAAGTGTAGATGTGAAGTGGATTTCTTTTTTCATGTGGCGCAATCTACAACAAGAGACTAGAGTTTTAGGATGGAGAGATGGCAGGAAAGTGGAACCGAGGCCGCGTCGACATCTGCCTCATCGAGGAGTTGGATACCTCACAGATGCTCCTTGTTCTTATTCAACTCTTCGACTGTGTTGGACAGGAATGGGGGAGGACTGGGTATCATACAGGAAGCAGGCGCTCAGGATAAATCAGTTAGCGAGAACGTTACCAGTAGGGTCACACAGTGACCAGCGCTGGGTCTCAATTATTTCCATTCTATATTAATTGTCAGGAGGATGGAACAGGTATACAGATGCCGAGTTTGGTGATGTCCATAAGAGCATAAGACCATAAGACATAGGAGTGGAAGTCCGGCCATTCTGCCCATCGAGTCCACTCCGCCATTTAATCATGGCTGTTGGGCATTTCAACTCCACGTACCCGCATTCTCCCCGTAGCCCTTAATTCCTTGTGACATCAAGAATTTGTCAATTTCTGTCTTGAAGACATTTAGCGTCCTAACCTCCACTGCACTCTGTGGCAATGAATTCCACAGGCCCACCACTGTCTAGCTGAAGAAATGTCTCCGCATTTCTGTTGTGAATTGACCGCCTCTATTTATAAGGCTGTGCCCACGGGTCGTAGTCTCCTCGCCTAACGGAACCAAAGTCATAGCGTCCACCCTTTCCAAGCCATGTATTATCTTGTAAGTTTCTATTAGATCTCCCTTAACATTCTAAACTCTAATGAATACAATCCCAGGATCCTCAACCGTTCCTCGTCTGTTAGACCTACCATTCCAGGGATCATCCGTGTGAATCTCCGCTGGACACGCTCCAGTGCCAGTATGTCCTTCCTGAGGTGTGGGGCCGAAAACTGGACACAGAACTCCAAATGGGGCCTAACCAGAGCTTTATAAAGTCTCAACAGCACATCGCTGCTTTTATATTGCAACCTTTTTGAGATAATTGACAACATTGTGTTCGCTTTCTTAATCACGGACTTAACCTGCATGGTTACGTTGAGAGAATCCTCGATTAGCACTCCCAGATCCCTTTGTACTACGGCTTTATTAATTTTCTCACCGTTTAGAAAGTAGTCCATGCTTGTATTCTTTTTTCCAAAGTGCAAGACTTCGCATTTGCTCACATTGAATTCCATCAGCTATTTCGTGGACCATTCTCCCAAACTGTGTAGATCCTTCTGCAGGGAGAAAGTGAGGTCTGCAGATGCTGGAGATCAGAGCTGAAAATGTGTTGCTGGAACAGCGCAGCAAGTCAGGCAGCATCCAGGGAACAGGAGAATCGACGTTTTGGACATAAGCCCTTCTTAGATCCTTCTGCATCCTCCCCACTTCCTCAGTACTACCTGCCTGTCCACCTAACTTCGTACCATTGGCAAACTTCGCTAGAATACCCCAGTCCCTTCATCCAGATCATTAATATATAACGTGAACATCTGCGGCCCCAACACTGAACCCTGCAAGACATCGCTTGTCACTTGGTGCCATTCCGAAAAATAACCTTTTATCCCAACTCTCTGCCTTCTGTCAGACAGCCAATCCTCAATCCATGCCAGTAGCTCACCTCGAACACCATGGGCCCTCACCTTACTCAGCAGCCACCCGTGTGGCACCTTATCAAAGACCTTTTGGAAGTCTAAATAGACCACATCCACTGGGTTTCCCTGGTCTAACCTACTTGTCACCTCTTCAAATAATTGATGTGTCGCTGTGATAAGCAAGAGATTAAATTATCAATAGAGGGTGGAGAGTCTGCAAATAGATTCAGAGAGGTAAAGACAATAGCTAATAGTTTGGCAGTTGGACTTTAACATGATTTAACCTGTCATTCAATTTACAGGAATAATGGAAGACAATATGTTACTGAAATGGAGAGGGATTACAGGACGTAATGATACTGTGTACTGGGGGCTTTCACTTAAATCCGTTCAGACATGGCAGGTTTTGCTCCATCCCTGATCGTCAGCTCCCAGACACTCCAAGTGACCCTATTGCTTTTCATACACATGGAATACTTTGATGTGGTTGATTGATGGTGGGGATGGTGTTTTGAAACGTGCATCAAGGGGACGGCCTTCATTCCGAGTTATATTCATTTCTTTCTAGGTGGAGACCCGATGACGATGGGAATGGCTGACTGCTTCTGAATGAAGAGGCCGGGACTGCTGCCAGGTCAGTGGGTATTCACCAACATGATGTACTGTGCATGGGTATAGTGTAACGTTAATGGAGAGAGAGCTCCTTCAGTTCCTCTACCTCTCCCCATTGACATGGGTACTCTGCAGATGCCATGTACACCATCGGGAATCCCACTATACTGGATACACCCGGCAGCTCCCTGCTGAGTTAGAAACAATCTATTTACCTCATCCACCATATATATCCTCCATCACAGAATGGTGACATTGATGTTGAGATACTGGGAAATGATGGATATGTCACCTCGTCCTGCCTGGAAAGGTCTGGTTCATAGACGTTGAATGAACCAGTGACCCTAACAGCCACTGGCAGCGCCATCCTCCCCCGGGTGTGAAGCTGCGGGTCATGTTGAAGGAGGTGACACCGCTCTGTGATCAGCTCCTTGTTCAGTCAGTGTCCCCTCACACTCTGCTCCTGGTTAAGTGAAGCTTGGGAAGCTGTTCATGGAAAACCCGATGTGGATACAGCAGATCCGTTTCATCATACACATTCACTGCGTGGTTTCAGAGCTTCCCGTCTCTGCAGCCTCTGCTCCGTTTGTTGATCATTTTACAGACCCAGATGTTGTAACTACAGTCTCCATGCTCCATCCAGAGTTGGGTCACCAAATCCTCAAGTCTCCTTGAATGTCTGAGGCAGCTCACAGCATAATCGCCAGCAACCCATCCCCAGCCCCTCCACTAAATTTTCAATTACAGGTGTCAGTCAGAAACCCCTTTGTACAAGTGTTGTTGACCAGACCAGATCCCCCCAGAATGGTTTAAGCAGCTGGGGATCATATATTGAAACTTCCAACCGTTTTGTGATCCCCAGCAACTTCTGAATGCTTCAGCTAAAAACAAAATGAGAAACCCTGGTCTGGGAGAGCTGGCCACTGCCCTTACATTGTTACAACCGTTTTAATAAAACCTAA
Organism: Chiloscyllium plagiosum; assembly: GCF_037043375.1. Classification (NCBI taxonomy): domain Eukaryota; kingdom Metazoa; phylum Chordata; class Chondrichthyes; order Orectolobiformes; family Hemiscylliidae; genus Chiloscyllium; species Chiloscyllium plagiosum. The sequence continues at coordinate 101,994,032 of NW_028270177.1, read as the reverse complement.
AGGCTTTCTCAGTTATTTACTTAAACTGTTTTCAGACAGCAGTTCTGCACCTCTGCCTTTAAAACCTCTATTCAAAAATAAACCCAAGAGAAAATAACCTTTTTACATTGATAGCATCTTCCAACTCAATTTTTAAGAAAATAATCCATCAATATACAACGTGGATTCTTTTTGACCTCCTAATCTTCTTCTATTAGTAGACTGAAATGCATATACTTTACATTGACTCTGAGCGTACAAATGTTCACAACTAGTTTCGATTTCAGTCATCTTACTCCTGCCACAGAATGCCTTTGTCTCTCTTCATCCAAGTCTCCACAACGTGTCAAAATTTCGGTTTCCTCGCCCTGTCACCTATATAATTTGAAACTGAATGGCAGCAATAATAAGCTCAGTTGAATCAGGCTGGTATTCTTCTCCCTAAACTTCTCCAAAAAAACTTTACCTGGTCACGATCAGTGATAAAGATTTTTCGCATGTATGGTGTTCTCAATTTAAATGCTGAAATATTGTAACGCCAACACCAAGCTCAAGGCCTCCTTCCCCATTGTGGAATTTCTGTTGATGTTTCCACTGGACACTCCAACCACACGTTACATAATGGAGCACTTCTCATCTCTCCAATACTCCCTCTGAATGAAATAGCTCCTCATGTTTCGGCATAAAAGAGTTACCTATTTCTGTACCTCTTAATGCTGTAACCTCTTTACCTGCTACTCCTGGCCTATGCCAGTAAACCTTACTCTCACAGATTTTAAGAAGATCTCGCACATTCTTCTCAATCCCTCACAGAAACCAAACTTTGATTTCTGAACTCAATCATCATCATCAGCCATTACAGTTTCTAATCTTGCCATTGTTTCTCTCTGCTCTTCCACACGAGTTCTCACGACTGCACGAAGTGAATTGTTGAACTTCTCCAAAATAAGAAACTCTCTAAGAGTGTCATAGGTTTGCTCTGTTTTAATACTCTTACCCACCTTTCAAAATTACTTTGTTTTATCCTTTCAAACTCAATGTGCGTTTAACCAGGGACCCTTTTTCTAGATTCCTGAAACGCTGACTGTCGGCATCTGGCCCAAGCTTATATGCACTTCAGACGGCTTTCTGCACCACCTCATACTCCCCAGATACCTCCTCCGATAGGGATGCAAATACCTATCAGCTTTGTTTGGATAAGCTAAATCCACATGGTTACTGGCCACTGCATTGGTTTAGCCACTTTCTCAAATGAAATTCAAAAGGCTTTCCCATCCTTCTCATCAAATTTAGATAATGGCTGGGTGTATTTAAATAGTAGGCCATTGGCTACTATAGGGTTACTCAACCTTACTAACCTCCTCATCCCGCCGACCGTCAACCTTCATCTCCGCCTTCTATGTCAACTTTCCTCTCTAATTGCTAACTTTTGAAGTTGGAACTCTCTGCTTTTCTTCTCTCCTTTTCCCTCTTTCTTCTTCATTTCCTTTTCTTTTATTTGTATTTTTCATCATAATTCAAACTGTTTCAATTATTCCTCATGTTCAAAGTACCTTATTTGAAATTGAGTTCTAGGCATTTCCAAAGAGTCTGATGGCGGTTCCACCAAATGTAATTGCCGAGCTATAGCTATAATTATCTCTCGTTTTCTCACAAACACAACCCAAACTCCAGCTTGTCTGTCAATTGCTACAGCTTTGCCTTCATTACCTTCTGTAAAACCCTCAACTTCACTTTTTCCACACCCAGAGAACTCTCAGTGACTGAAAGATTTTTTATACACAAAACACTGCTTAAACCAACCGAATTCAACATCTGGAACCAAAGACACTAACACATACCAGATGCGACCTTTGAACCCAATAGCCTACTGGTGCATACTCTCCAGTGTCTGCAGGAGCATATTCTGGATTTTCTGGTTTCCTCCTATAACCCAAAGATGTGCATGTCAGGTGTATTGGCCAATCTAAATTGTTCGTAGTTTTCAGGGCTGTGTGTGTTAGGTGCCTTGGGGTAAATGTGTAATAATAGAGTAGAGAAATGGGTCTGGGTTGGTTACTCCTCGGAGGGTCGGTGTGGCCTTGTTGGGTCGAATGGTCTGTTTGCGCATGTAGGGATTGTAATTCTAAATCCAATTTGGTGTTATCGATTTAGAACCAGACAAGGGCCTCCAGTTTAATATAGACCAACCAGAATGCCTCAAACTATTTTAAAAAGGTAGCTTGGATGCCAAACCTTTCTTATTTTAAAGGCAAATGGGAAGTGGGTGTTACAGATGTGATTCTACTAGTCAAACCACTCACCATTATGCAAAACACAATATATTTAAACACTCGAATGAAAAATCCATAGGAAATGAAGAGGAATTTAGAATAACTTAACTATTGGAAACCTTAACTGAATGATGGATACAGTACCTTCTACAAATGAACTGTTCCAATTTATTAACATCACCTAAACACAGGGCAGCACAGTGGGGTGGCACGGTGGCACAGTGGTTAGCTCTACTGCCTCACATGCTAAAGACCGGGGTTCAATTCCCACCTCAGACGACTGACTGTGTGGAGTTTGCACATGCCCACGTGTCCGCATGGGTTTCTTTTGGGTCCTCCCACAGTCCAAAATTGTGCAGGTTAGGTGAATTGGCCATGCTAAATTGCCCGTAGTGTTAGATGAAGGGGTAAATGTAGGGGAATGGGTCTGGGTGGGTTGCTATTCAGTGGGTCGGTGTGGACTTGTCGGGCCTGTTTCCACACTGTTTGTAATCCAATCTAATCTGAAACCCACCTTGGCAAAAAGGATCATTCAGACTTACATTCTAGCATACAGTCCTCCAATTCAGGAGGAAACAGCTTCAAGTGAGGTTTCAGAGTGAATAGCATCGAGGGGTAATTTGCTAAAACTTCAAGCCCTTCTGGGACCCCAAGCACCTGGTAACTGTTGCATCTACAAGAAAAAGCTGGAAAGCCTGTCTGTGTGAGCTGGCCATTGTTACTACTATTTATTAAAAATCCTAAAAGCCTCATAAGTTGTTTACTTGAGCCGTTTTCAGTAGGCAGTTTGGCCTTTAAGATCGCTTTCTAAAAAAAGGAGAAAATAACATTTTTTAAAAAAAGAAGTGACAGCATTGTCACACAATTTAGATTCCTGGTCGTTTACTCAAGGGGCTTCCTCGTGTTACTGATAGCAAGATGACCTGAAAGGGGAAAACACAGGTACAGACCAAGTTACAAGGATGTGTCTCATGACTTCTGAAACAAGCCTGTTCATAGATTATCACATGGGACATACCGAGAAGGGAACAACAGCTTGACACATCCCATCTCATTATTTCTGAGCTACACAATTCCAGCACTCGATACACTAGGGAGCCAAAACCCAGGGCCAGGGAAAGATACAGAGGGGCAGAGAGATTCACAGTAAAGACAGAAACAGACTGTTAATTAACTGAAAAGATGTGGAAATATGGGGAAAAAGACAGGGCAGTGGGACTAACTGGAGAAGTGAGATCTTTGTGAGTAAAATTACAAGAATGAGAACATTGTCAGATCAGCTGGAATGGTTTGTTACATCAAATTCTGAATCTGCTTCACAGAACACCACAAACAACATAAACTGGGACAAGATGACAGCCCAGCATGGAGAGCTGTGCACACCATGCTAGAGTGTTGTTCAGTAAACTGCACTATCTGCCCAGCATGGAGAGCTGTGCAGACCATTTTAGTGTGTTGTTCAGTAAACTGCACTATCTGCCCAGCATGGAGAGGTGTGCAGACCATCTTAGTGTGTTGTTCTGTAAACTGCACTATCTGCCCAGCATGGAGAGCTGTGCAGACCATGCTAGTGTGTTACTCAGTAAACTGCACAATCTACCCAGTATGGAGAGCTGTGCACACCATGCTTGTGTGTTACTCAGTAAACTGCACTATCTGCCCAGCATGGAGAGCTGTGCAGACCATGCTAGTGTGTTGTTCAGTAAACTGCACTATCTGCCCAGCATGGAGAGGTGTGCAGACCATGTTAGTGTGTTGATCAGTAAACTGCAGCATCTGCTCAGCATGGAGAGTATTGCAAACTTTATTATCATATGCTAACTATACTCGCATCAGATTACTGCCTACAACGGGAAGGTTTGCTCTCTCTGCGTGTGTGTGTGTGTGTGTGTGTGTGGTTGAACGTGAAACTCATTGTTTGAGAAGGAACACACATGGAGGAAACAATTTTAAATACCAACAACAGGCAGGCTTTTTGTTAATCAACAGAGAGAACGAGAGAATTTTCATGGACAGATGAGGTAAAGTGTTTGAGAATGTTTAACTAAAGTCATTGCCAGACACAACAGCAATATACATCGGTATACACATGAATGACGGATGGATGGGGGTTTGGTGTGAGTTCGAATCAGATTTGCTTCGGCAGGATTGAAGCCAGGAGCATCAGCAGCAGATTATTGGCTTCATTAAGACTGTATTTCATAGCTCATGATTCAAACAGCAGATGGAATAAGCAGTGAGATATATTCTGGAGTAGTGAGTATTTCAAGTGAGAAATGGTCAGGGAATGGTGTCAAGATACAGCTCATGGTCAAAGGGATGTCCCACAGTTGTGTCTTGTGTTCTTCAGCCGCAGATATTGGCCAGGGAATGGGATGGAAACAGTGGAAGGAAGTGGAATTTGTAACCAGAACAGTGGACAGTGACGTCCATGCTCTTAATATTTAAATAACAAAGGCAATGATGCAATGCATTGTGATTCTCCGCTGAAACTGAGTAGGTCAAGATAGAGACCCGTGAATAACACTGCCAGAGCAGAGATTAAAAAACTGATAGAGGGTTCCATGATGCTAATCATGGTTCCATTGTTTGTAGATCGTGAGCTACTTTAACAAGGTTTGCTGGCAGTGAGGAGGGAAGCCAAGTGATTTGTGCCAAGTCTCAAGGAGGCAATTTCCATCTCGGAGAAGACACATCCATGTTTTCCATGGGGTCAGAATCTGGTGGGAAAAGGTAACTGTTTTAGCATGAACGTGTTGTGGCTGCTGCAGGGATTGCGGATAACGAGACTTTCAGTGTCGGAGCACACACCGAATGCACTGTATTAATGTGGGTAGGATTTATTCAAAGTCTGGTCCGCTGTCTCTCTCATGCGAAATGGGGATTAGGTGTGGAATGAGGGGAATATTCTTAGATGCTCTGAAACTATTGACAGTCATGTAACCCGAGTAAAAAAGAAGCCATGGAATTTTTCACCGTATCAGTGTCTATTTAGAACATCATGAGTGACTGTCCCTCCCCCCCAAGGTTCAATGCAATCGCCTCTCATTTTCATCATTAATCATCATTCTCTCCTCATGACACCACCATCCCAGGGATGAGTCTGATGAAACCCCATTGCACTCTCTCTGTGGCAAGGCGATCGTTCCTGAAAAAGGAGAGAAAGTCTGTCCACAATATCACAAATGCTGCCTCAACAACACTCTCAGCAATGATCAAAATAACTCTTTTTCCTCTGAGACATCTCTGTTTCTTTCCTGTAGCATAAAAAGACTTTCTTTCTCTCTAGACTGCTGGAAAGAGTTAAAACTTTTATAATGAAGGTATTGTTGTTGCTGTCGGGATTATGGATAACATGACGTTCATTGCAGGATCACGCACCAATTGAACTGTATTAATGTTGGGAGAGTTTATTCAAAAGCCTGAACCTCTCTCTCTCTCCCACCCCCCCCCCCTCTCTCTCGCCTCTCTTTCTCCTCTCTTTCTCAGTCGAAATAGGGAGTGGGGGTGGTTAGGTGAAAAGTTCTCAGAGGCTCTTAAACTATCGAGAATCATGTAATCTAAGTGAAAAAAAGCCATGGAACTTATCACCGTATCAGTGTCTGTTTAAAACATCATGAGTGATTGTCCATCCCCCTTAAGGTTCAATGCAATCACCTCTTATTCTCTCACTGAGCTTCATTTACTGCTCATGGTGCCATCATCCAGGGATTAGTCTGGTGAAACTTGGGAGAAAGTCTATCCACAGTACACCAAATACTGCCTCAACAGCACTCTCCTGGATGATCACAAAACATCTTTTCTCTCACTTAGACATTGCCATTTCTTTCCTGTGCCACAAAAAGCCATTCCTTCTCTATGAACTACAACTCACATGGAATTTATAAGTCCCTTATAACTGTACGTCGGCATCAATAGAGCGAGCACCAGAGGTGCCTATGGAGCTGTGCATCACTCTCAGGGAGAATTTCAATGAGATTGAATGCACTTCAAATAGGGGATGATCACCTACCTGAATGGAAATGAGATGTAGCAATACAGAAAACAGGCAGAGAAAGGGAGCGATCTTTACTTCTGTTCTTCTCTCACAGCATGTATGCAGATCTTGAACTGAGTGGCTGGTTCAGCTGTTCCACAGTACCGTAAACAATAAAAAGCATAGCTGTGGGTTTGTAGTGTTACAAGACAGGATACATCTTCCTGCTTAATTAAAACCAGCAATAGAGAAAAAGATTTATCCCACGCAGTAATCTGTCATAATTCTCGAGTACAAATCTATTTAAAGTAAAAATTAACAACTTTATTTCTTAAAGTATAACAGAGAATAATAAACGAATGACTAATTACAACTTCTTCCTCTAACCTGTCTTTTACCTTCCCCCTCCACAATACTAGTCCGATAAGACTCCTCATTAAGATTTACAAAACAAAACTTCTCACCTCAAAATCAGGAAGCTTTCAGTTCTTCTTCATATTCCTGTCTTCTTTTCTTCTTGGGGACTCTGTTTCACCAATTACTAATCAATAAAGGTACCAATAGGAGAGCTATTTTTCAGGCAGTCTTTGCATGCTGGTAGCTTGGCAGTTCTCCTTCAACTGTTCAATTTTCCATGGTCTTGTACCGCCAAACTATTGGGGATTGTATCATTGGCTTTTAAGATTGTCAATATCATAAATTCATACTTGGTTGGAGGTGGTTATTTTGGGGTATAATTTAAAATGTTTTGCTGAATTTGTTTTTGTTTCGAGACAATGAGCTAATCAGGTTGTTCGACCAAATGTTACATTATATCTATTTTTCAGAACACTTGGTGCTGTCAGATAGTTATTGCTGGCTTTTAATTCTCTCAATGGTACAGTATACCCATGTGTTCATCACATAAGTCACACCGAAACCTGACAAAGGAAGCATGATACATTGACTTGCCTCAAGGTCTTGAGGCAAGCAGATTGGTTTTTAAAACAAATGATAATGGTTGCTTTTAAACACCCTAATGTCCTTCATGTGATATTAACAGACCATTATTCTGTGGCTCTTGATTATCAGTCAATGGCTTGACCACCATAAACTGTCTTCCCGTACGTGCAGATAACAAGTTAAATATTCTCAAGAGCAATTATTTAGTGACGGACATGTGGTTAGAAGGAACGTGAAACTATTGCATTCGGATTGAACAAAGGCACAAATGGTTTATTCATAGGTGGCACTGAGACTGAAGGCGAGACTGGAATATCATGATGGTGGTATTGGACAGGATTGGTGAGTTGGGAGGACATTGAGATGTAAATCTGTGAAGGACAAAATGGATTATGGAGTTTGAGAACAGTCTGGTTCCTTCTCGCATATCAGTGAGTAATTTATAAATAGTAGTTTAATAGTTATAATATATAAGGAAAGGAATTTTTGTTTGGAACTAAAGGCATTGACTTGCACTTTACAAAATTTATATATAATGAGCAGAAATTCAGGTCAACCCGGTTTAGTAGACAAATATAATGACTTGAAAGCTGAAAAATGTGTTGCTGGAAAAGCGCAGCAGGTCAGGCAGCATCCAAGGAGAAGGAGAATCGACTTTTCCGGCATAAGCCCTTCTTCAGGAACTTATGCTCAAAACGTCGTTTCTCCTGGTCCTTGGATGCTGCCTGACCTGCTGCGCTTTTCCAGCAACACATTTTTCAGCTCTGATCTCCAGCATCTGCAGTCCTCACTTTCTCCTATTAAATATAATGACTTACCAGGAATACCAACTATAGCGAGGATGGCATAGCAACCACCTTGAATAATCCAAAGGATATCCTGGATCCGCCATGCTAATGATATCGAAGGCAGGGAAAGCCAGTAAAGACCCCAGGATAAACTCCTGTCCATTGTTGGAACATTCCAGTCTAATATTCTCAGATTCTGATCTCTCCTCCGCATCTCTCTCTCTTTCAAGCTGCTGATCCCTGTTAGTGCTGTCAGTGATGCTCCTACTCATACTATGGGATAGCACATTGAACAGAGTTCGTTTATCTTTCAACAATGAAGACTCTCCATTGTGATAATTAGGATCCACAGAGATTGACATTAATCACAGTCACTGATCAAATAGCTTCAGTTAACCCCTTTGAATTCAATATTGATATTATTAAAATTTAAAAAAAAAACGTTTAAAGTTACACATTTGGTATGGTATATGTGTGGGGGGGATGAACAGAGGGAGGAAATATTTGAGATATTAGATTGATTGTACATCATCATTCGGGACGGCACGGTGGCTCACAGTGCCAGAGACCCGGGTTCAATTCCTGCCTCAGGCGACTGACTGTGTGGAGTTTGCACGTTCTCCCCGTGTCTGCGTGGGTTTCCTCCGGGTGCTCCGGTTTCCTCCCACAGTCCAAAGATGTGCAGGTCAGGTGAATTGACCATGCTAAATTGCCCGTAGTGTTAGGTAAGGGGTAACTGTAGGGGTATGGGTGGTTTGCGCTTCGGCGGGTCGGCGTGGACTTGTTGGCCCGAAGGGCCTGTTTCCACACTGTAATGTAATCTAATCTAATCTAATCTAATCAATCTGCCTCAGATATGCGAGTAACATCAAAGGATTGTCAGAACTTAAAAAAGTTTCTCCGTTTATAAATCGAAACATATAGTCTGTATCTACTGATCAGTGATTATAATGTCAGTACAATATGGAGAGAAGTTTCTAGTCCATAATCTGACAGGAAAATGTGCATACAACATGAGTGGTAACAGACCAATGGCATGGATATGTGAACAGATGTGACACACAATTCAAATGGTTATTCGAGGATCAGAGAGGGCAGGTGAGGGTCATGCTGTTCATGTTGTCGATGTCAATGAACTATGATGAAGTAAATTTCACTGGATTTCTATTGCAGTGTAATTATGATATTGGGGATATGGCTGCTGAAACTGCAGGGAGGGAATATGATATTTCCCAGCCATCATTATTGGAATTTTATTCTTCATACATCATATGAAGATCAAATTTCGGGATACAACTCCAATAAGGAATGAAGAGAGCCAATATTAACTATACAACCAGAAGACATTGGAGAATAAATTTGGCCATTCGGCCCATTGAGCCTGCTCCGCCGTTCAATGATGGCTGTTAAGCTTCTCAACCGCATTCTCCCGCTTTGTACCTGTAACCCTTGATCCCCTTTACGTTCAAGAACCTATCTGTCTCACTCTTAAATATACTCAATGACCTGGCTTCGACAGCCTTCTGTGGCGGTGAATTCCAAAGATTCACCACTTTATGGCTGAGGAGGTTCGTCCGTATCTCTGTTCTGAAAGGTCTTCTCTTTACTCTGTCTGCTCGGGGCCTAGTCTCACCTAACATTGGTAATACGTTCCCAAAATCCACTCTGTCCAGGCCATTCAGTATCCTGTAAGTTTCGAGTAGAATTCCTAACATCTTCTGAACTCTGCCATATATAGACCCAGAGCCCTCAGATGATCTTCATATGTTAAGCTTTTCATTCCTGGGACCATTCTCGTGAATCTCCTTGGAAAATGCTCCAGGGCCAGTACATCCTTCCTGAGATATGGGACCCAAAACTGTGCACAATAATCCAAATGTGGCCTGACCAAAGCCTTATACAGCCTCAGAAGTACATCCCTGCTTTTATATTCAAGCTCTCTTGAAATAAATGCCATCATTGTATTTGCCTTCCTAACTATTGACAACCTGCAAGATTACCTTTCGAGACTCCTGGACTGGAACTCCCTCGGCCTTTTGCACTTTTGACTTCTGAACCTGCTCGCTATTAAGAAAATAGTCCATGCCTGTATTCTTCCTGGCAAAGTGCATGATGTCACACTTGCCCACGTTATGCTCCATCTGCCACATCTTTGCTCGCTCCCCTAACCTGTACAAATCCTTCAGGAGGAGAAAGTGAAGACAGCAGATGCTGGAGATCAGAGTCAAAAAGTGTGATGCTAGAAAAGCACAGCCAGGAGCACAGCCAGTCAGGTTGCATCCAGGAGCCGGAGATTCGATGTTTCAGGCATAAAGTCTTCGTCAAGAACGACGGGGTTGGGTGGAAGTGGGCTGAGAGATAAATGGGAGGGGCTGGGCCTGTGAGGAACGTAGCTCGGACAGCGATAGCTAGATGAAGGTGAGTGGTGATAGCGAAAGGTCAGAGTGGAAGATGGAGTAGATACATGGGAAGGAAAATGGACAGGTTGGACAGTTCAAGAGGGCGGTACTGAACTAGAGGGTTAGATCTGGGATAAGGTGGTGGGAGGGGAGATGAGGAAATTGGCGAAATTGCCTTTGATATGATGTGGTGGAGTGTCCCTTGGTGGAAGATGATGAGTTTAGATTAGATTACATTACAGTCTGGAAACAGGCCCTTCAGCCCAACAAGTCCACACCAACCCGCTGAAGCGAAACCCACCCATACATTACCCCTTACCTAACACTACGGGCAATTTAGCATGGTCAATTCACCTGACCTGCACATCTTTGGACTGTGGGAGGAAACCGGAGCACCCGGAGGAAACCCACGCAGACACGGGGAGAATGTGCAAACTCCACACAGTTAGTCGCCTGAGGCGGGAATTGAACCCGGGTCTCCGGCACTGTGAAGCAGCAGTGCTAACCACTGTGCCACCGTGCCGCCCATGAGTTCTTTCTCCAGACGACTGCTGGCTAGAAATTGGCCATGGAGGAGGCCAAAAACTTGCATGTCCTTGTTGTAGTGGGAGGGAGAGTTGAAGTAATCAAGGATAGGGAAATGGGGTTGTTGGGTGTGTGTGTCCGAGTGTGTTACCTGAACCGTTCTGCAAGTTGATGTCCTGTCTCCCCAATGGAGAGGAGATCCGGTGCAATGGACAGAGTAGATGTTGTGTTTGGATGCACAGGATGTTCTTTGCCTGATGTGGAAGGATCCTTTGGTGCCTTGGATGGAGTGTTGACACAGGTTTCGTAGCTCTTGTAGTGGCAAAGAACGTGTCAGGAGTGGAAGGTGGCTGGGTGTGGTTGGAAGGGCGTGAATCTCACGAGGGAGTTGTGAAAGGAATGCTCTCTGCTGATATGGGTGGGGAGGGTGGTGGGGTCTGACTGTTGGTGGCGGAAATGTCGGAGGATGATGCGTTGTATCCTGTGGGTGGTGGGATGGAAGGCGAGCACCAGAGGGGTTCTATCCTTGTTTTAGTTGGAAAGGTGGAGATCAATGGCGGAGGTGCGGGAAGTTGGGGAGATGCGCTAGAGCACCCTCCTGCAGCCGAACCACCTCTTCAATGCTACCTGTCCCTCTATCTATCTTTGCACTGCTTGAAAACTTAGCCAGAATCCCCTCAGTTCCTTCACGTAAATCATTAATGCATAATGGAAAAGTTGTGGTCCCAATATGGAGTCTCGTGGAAGACCACTTATCCCTGTCTGCCATCCTGAGAAGGACTCTTTTATCCCAACTCTCTGGTTTCTGTCAGACAGCCATGCTACTATCCATGTAAGCACCTTGCCTCTAACACCATGGGCCCTTATCTTTCTCAATAGTCTTCTGTCAAAAGATTCTTGAGAAGCACGCGGATAACATCTATTGTTTTTCTTGGTCTAATCTGCTTTGTTACTCCCTCAAGGAATTCTAACAAGTTAGTCAGACCTGACCGCCTCTTGATGAAACCATGCTGACTCTATTCTATTTTACCAAAGACCTCAAAGTATTCAGAAATCCCATCCTTCACGATGGATTCTAGGTTGTTACCCACAACTAAGGTAAGGCTAATCAGTCTGTAATTTTCCGTGTTTAACTCCCTTATTCAACGGGGTGTGACATTAGCAATTTCCAGCCTCTTGGCCCTTTCCTGATTTTAGTCATTCCTGAAAGATTACTCCTTATACTTGCATTACCTCTTCAGCTATCTCCCTTACAAGGTTGGGGTGTAGTCCATCTGGTCCAGGTGATTTATCCACATTCAGGCCATTCAGTTTTCTAGTATGTTCTTCTTGATGATGGCCACCATTATCAGCTCTGCCCTCTCACTCTGTTCAACTTTTGTGAAATTATTCATGTCTTCCACAATGAAGACTGATGCAAAGTTCCTCATTCATTTTTTTGTTTCCCATTACTGTCTCTCCAGCATCATTTTCCAGGGTCCAATATTACTTTTACCTCTCTTTTGCACTTTATATGTCTAAAGAACCTCTTACAGTCTCCTTTATATTGCTGGTTTGCTTACCCTTATATTTAATCTTCTCCCTCCTTATTTTTTTTGCCCTCTGTTGGTCTTTATAAGTTTTCCAATTCTCTAGTTTCCCATTGCCCTTCACCACATTATATGCTTGCTCTTTTGCTTGCATGCAATCCCTGACTTCCCTCGTCAGCCCTGGTTGCCTTATCCTCCCTGTATCTTGCCTCTATTCCTCAGCATGAATCTCTGCAGTGTCTGCTGAATTAATCTTGGAATCACCTGCCATTGCTGTTCCATTGTCTTTCTTGCTATACCCCTCTCCACATATCGGAGGTCGCTGCCAGTTCAGGTCCATCCTGTCCTTCATGTTTTGGTCCAACCTACATGGGAATCCCAATGATCCACATATCAGAAGTGCTGCCTCTCCTGCCAGCTGTTGGCCATATATATGTAACTGTGCTACCTTCCTATTCCTATCCTCACTCGCACGTGACATATTCTAGTGCCTCCAAAGTTCAAGTATCCTTTCAACACAGTCCCAGCAAGGCCTTTTCTTTAAAGTGGATAGACTTGATAATAAAAACTTAAGTGTGACCTCAGGAAAGTGGAGTCCACTGAAGAGGATCTGATATCTATCCCCACCTGTTTGACAAGGTATACATATGGATTAGTGGTGCTGGAAGAGCACCACTGAACTGCTGTACTCTTCCAGCACCACTAATCCAGAATCTGCTTTCCAGCATCTGCAGTCATTGCTTTTTACCAAGGTATACATATGAACCATGTATTTGCAGATGGACGAAGATAAACAGAAAACTGGAAAATGTCAGAGCAGATGGATGTCATGCAGCTTGTTTACTCTGCTTTGCTGTTCAATTGGACTTTAGTTATTCTGTTCCTTTTAATGGCAGGATCTTTACCCTGCATCCCCACTGGGCCAGAAAGTGCCCAGTGTCGTTGTGTGCTCAGTCCTGTGAAGGGAATGCCCAGTGCCAGGCAATGGGGTGTGGGGAGTCCCAGGAGTGGCACAAGAAAAGGCTGTTTGTCGTGACGAAGGATTGAGGGACTGAAAGGGATGGAATGGGTATCCAGGGACACTGCACACACGGAAGGGGTCGGGCAAGATTCCTAAACAACCAGGGAGCCCATGATGCACGGCTGCTTTTACAAAAACCTGTCACGTTTGCTAGATTTCTTTGTCGAATCAAAGCAAAAATACTGTAGATGGTTGAAATCCGAAGCAAACACAGAGACATACTGTGGAGAGACGAAAGAGTTAATGTTCCCAATGCAGACACGGGAAGAATTTACAAAGTCCACATACACAGGGTCTAGAGATTGGAATTGAACCCGGGTCCCTAGCACTTTGAAGCAGCAGTGTTGTGTCACCGTGCCGCCCAATGATGGATAATTGGAGTTAGAGACATAGCTACTGTTCTCTGTGATTGGGATTGAGAGTCCTGAATGATGTGTTGCCTTCTTGGTGCTTGGGTTTGGGATATGTCATCTGGGCTGCAGAAGAACTTGGATTGGGCGGGGAATGATCCAGTGGTCAGGGTCCGTCTAAGTACCAACGGTAGGACAAACAAATGACAGTGAATGCAGCGACGTGTAATACAGGACTAAACTATCATATCGAAATGCATGCAGCATAAGGAATAAGGTAAATACGCTTGTGACTCATTCACAAATTGGCAGGTACGACATGGGCATTACAGTGATATCACTGCAAGAGGATCAGGATTAGGAGCTGAATATTCAAGGATATTCATCCTGTCGAAAATATAGGCAGGTGTGCAGAGAGATAGAGTTGTTTCATTATTAAGAATGGAATTGAATCAATAAGCAATAATAAGAAATGAAGTAAGGTCAGATCGTGTAGAATCTGTGTCGGTAGAATTGAGGAATCAAAAATGTGAAAGAATGCATTTGAAGTTATGTATAGGGAGCTGGGGTGCAGGATACACCAGGATCTAGAAAGTTCTGTAGGAAAGTCAAAGTTACAATGATCATGTGGGATTTCATGATGCAGGTGGACTGGGGATTCAGGTTGGTAGTGGTTCGCAAGAAAAGGAATTTGTGGAATGTCTATGAGATGGCTTTTTGGAGCAGCTTGTACAGGCGAACTAAATGAAGGAGCTTAAGGTGAAGGAATTCTCAGCAGGCAGTGATCATAATATGATTGAACTTACTCTGCAATTTCAGGTGGCGAAGGTAGAATCAGAAGTAACGGTATTACAGCTGAATAAAGGCAATTACAGAGACATGAGGGAGGAGCTGGGTAGAACTGACAGGGAGACGGGCCCAGCAGGAAAGACAGTGCAATGGCAGGAGATTTTTGGAGTAATTCAGGATACAGGAGAGATTTATCCTGAGGAAAAAGAAGCATGGTACAGGGAGGATGAGGCAACCATAGCTGACTAGGGAAGTCAGGTATAGCATAAAAGCAAAAGAGAAAGGATATAATGTGGCAAAGTGCAGTGGGAAACCTGAGGATTGGAAAGTTTACCAAGATAAAACAGCGGGCAAACAAAATAAAATAAGGAGGGAGATTATTAGTCTGGGGTGATATAAAGGAAGTCTGTAACAGTTTCTGTCGATATATAAAGTACAAATGAGCGGCAAAAGTGAACATTGGACCTCTGGAAAATGATACTGGAGAGATAGTAGTGGGGAACGAGAAAATGGCCAAGGAACTGAAGAATTACTTCGCATCAGCCTTAACGATGGAAGACATCATTAAACATTCAAGCGATTGAGAGGCCGGAGCTGAGTATGTTGGCCACCACAATGGAGAACATGCTAGAAAAGAATTGAAGGTGGTTAAATAATCTTGACCAGATGGACTACATCCCAGTGTTATATGGGAGATAGCTGAAGAGAGAAGAGAGGCGATCGTGGTGATCTTTCAGGAATCACTACAGTAAGGAACAATCTCAGAGCACTGGAAACTCACTAAAGTGACATCCCTCTTTAACAAGGGAGTAAGGAAGAAGACAAAAAATCCACAATGAATAGCTTAACCTCGGTTGTGGGTAAGATCCTGGAATCCATTGTGAAGGATGAGATTTCTGAATACTTGGAAGTGTTTGGTAAAATAGGGCAAAGTCACTACGGTTTCATCAATGGAAGATCATGCTTGATAAATCTGTTGGAATCCTTTGAAGACGAAATGAGCAGGCTCGACCAAGCACAGTTATCCACCTTGTCTTCAAGAAGGTCTTGGACAAAGTTTCACACAAGAGATGACTGAGTACGATAAGGGTCCATGGTGTTAGAGACAAAGTAGTGGCATGGTAGAAGCTTGGCTGTCTGGCAGAAAGCAGAGAGTGGGGATGAAATGGTCCTTATCCGGAAGGCAGCCAGTGACAAGTGGTGTTCCATAAGGCTCAGTTTTGGAATCATAATTTTTAATCGTAACATTAACAATCTAGATTTGGGAATTAAGGACACTCTGGCTAAGTTTGCAGATGATACAAAGATAGGCAAATGGACAGGTCATATTGAGGAGGCGGAGAGGCTGAAGAAGGAGTTAGACAGGTAAAGAGATCGGCAGATGCATTCCAACGTCGCAAAGTGTGAGGTCATGCACTTTGGCACGAAGAATAGAGGCATGTTCTATTTTTTTAAATGGGGAGAAAATTCAGAAATATGAAGTGCAAAGGGACTTGGGAGTTCTAGTGCAGGGTTCTCTTAAGGTAAGCTTGCAGGTTGAGGCAGTAGTAGGAGGACAACTGCATTTATTATTGATGGCATTTATTACGACAGGATTGAATATAAAACAGGTTGTATACGGCTCTGAATAGACCACATTTGGAGTATTGTGCGTAATTTCGAGCCCTATATTCCAGGAAGGATGTACTGGCTCAGGGGTATGTTCACAAGATCTACACGAGAATGGTTTTAGGAACTATCGTATGAGGCTTGTTTGAGACTCTGGGTCTATATACGATAAAGTTTAGAAGGATGAGAGGGATTGTAACGGAAGCATGCATAATACTGAATGACCTGGACAGAGTGGATGTTGGTAAGATGTTTCCATTGGACTAGAAGCCGAGGGCACAGCCTTAGATGAAAGGGAATACCCTTTAGAACAGTGATAAGGAGAAATGTCTTTAACAAGAGAATGGCGAATCTTTGAAATTTGTTGCCACAGAAGGCTGTGGGGGCCAGGTCATTGAGTACATTTGGGACGGAGATAGATAAGATTTTGATTATCCAGCGGATTAAGGGTTACAAGGAGAAGGTCGGAGAATGGGATTGAGAAACCTATCAGCGATGATTGAATGGTGGTGCAGACTTAATGGGCTAAATGGCCTACTTTCTGCTCCTGTGTCTTATCGTCTTATGATTTAAACCTCAAGGAGGCAGCTTGCATCTCCGAGAAGATGGATTCATGTTCTTCATGAAGGTCAGAAGCTGGAGGGAATAGTTAACTGTTTTAGAATGAAGGTATTGTGGCTGCTGTCAGGGTGGTGGATAATATGACATTCAGTGCAGGATCACACACCAATTGCACTGATTTAATGTGGGGAGAGTTTATTCAAAACCTGGACCTCTCCTTCCCTGTCAATTACCGTGGGGAGTGGGAGTTGGGGTGGGAGGGCGTAAGGTCCTCAGAGGCACTTAAACTATCCAGAATTATGCATCCTGAGTGAAACAACAGTCATGGAATCTATCATCTTCTCATTGTCTGTTTAGAATATAATGAGTTATTGCCCATTCCCCTCCAGTGTTCAATGCAATCACCTCGAATTCTCTCACAGCGCTACAGATCAACCTTCACTCACTCCTCATGGTGCCATCATCCCAGAGATTAATCTGGTGGAACTCCTTTCCACACTCTCTGTGGTAAGATCACTTCTTATAAAGGCGAGAAAATCTGCCCACAATGCCCCAAATACTGCCTCAACTACAATCTCAGGTTTGATCGAATAATTCCTTTCCCTCACTTAGTTGGCTCCGTTCCTTTTGTGTGATATAGGAAATCATTCATTTACGATGCACTGTCACTGATTTGGAATTTAAAACATCCTTACATCTGTAGGTCAGCATCAATAAAGCCAGCACCGAAGGTGCCTATTCAGATGGACATCAGTCTCGGGGAGAGAATCTATCACAAAGAATACATCTAAAACAGTGAATAGCCACCTACCTGAATAGAAATGAACTGCTGGAATATTGGATACAGGCAGAGGAAGGGAGCTATCTTTCCTTTTGATCTACCCTTGCGGGATCTGTGTAGACCTGGTCAGGCCAGCATCTTATGCCGACCTTGAACTGAGTGGCTAGTTCAGCTGTTCCACAGGACAGAAAAGAGTAAAACACAGTGCTGTGGGTTTGCAGTCACACAGAAAGCTGACCAGGGAAGGATGACCAACTGCTTTCTCTAATGGGCATGAGGCAAGCCGATATCAACAGATTATAATTCTGTGGCTCTAGATTATGAACCAATGACGTGACCACCATACACTGTCATCCCAGCTTTCAGATTCTGTGCAGAGAACAAGTTAAACATCTCAAGTGCAATTGTTTTGCAATGGACACGTGGTAGAAGGGACGTGAAACAGCTGTATCCGGAATTAACAAAGGCACAAACGAAGGTTTATTCAGGAATTGCATGAGGCTGAGGAGGACACTGGATGTCACAAGGTGGTACTGGAAAGGATTGGTGAGAGGGGAAGGTATGGAGATGTAAATTGGGCAGGAGAAAATGGATCAAGGAGGTTGAGAACAGTCTGTTTCATCCTCGCATATTGGTGATCAATTTGTATTGAGTAATTTGCTCGTTACAATTTCTAAGGAATGGAAACTTTGATTGAAAATGAAAACGTTGACTTGCACCTGTCCAAATTTTACATATAATGAGCATCAATTCAGTTCAGACCGTTTCACTAGACAGCTTGAGTGACTTACCAGGAGCACCAACTATTGCAAGGATAGGATAGTAACCAGCTTTAATAACCATCAGTACATCTTCAATCCGCGATACTAATGATATCCAAGGCTGGGAAAGCCAGTAAAGACCAGAGGATAAACTCCTTTCCATTGTTGGAATATTTCAGTCTCCTGCTATCAGTTTCTGATCTCTCCTCACCCTCTCTTTGAAGCTGCGGATCCCTGTTACTGGTGTGGGTGATGCTCCCGATCACACGATGGGATAAAACACTGAAAGCATTGCCTTATTCATAGAAGAGATAACTTCTCTAGGGACGAATGGAGACTGACATAATCACAATCGCTGAATAAACAGCTCAGTTAAGCCCTTTCAATTCAATCCTATTTCATTAAAATTAAAAATAACTTTGAACATTCATGCATTCTGGGTGTGATATGTGAGTGTGACTGAAGGAAGGATTGTTGAAGATGGAACATTGATTGTGTGTAATCATTCAGTCTGCCTTGGATATTGAAATAATGCCAGAGGTTTAACAGACCATAAACATGCTTCTCTGCTCATACATGGAGAAACAGATCCTGTAACTACAGATCAGTCATTGCAATATCAGTAAAACATTGAGAGAACATCTTTCATCCATGATCTGATGGCAAAATGTGCCTGAGACAATGTGGCTTTATAACAAACAAATCGCATGGATATGTTAACGGTGAATTGTACGTGACAAACACAATTCAGATTGTTATTCCAGAATCAGAGAGGGCAGGTGTGGGTCATGTTGTTGATGTTATCGATGCTAAAGAACTGTGATGAAGTATCGTTTACTGGACTTCATTTACATTGTGATTATGACATTAGGGAAAAGAGAGAAGATGGCAAGGGTTCGGGGACATGACTGTTCAGTCTGGGCGGAGGGACAGTGATGTTCCCCCACACTAGCATTGGAATGTTACTATTTATAACTCATATGAAGAACAGATTCAAGGGTACATCTACAATGAGGAATTAGCAGAAAAAATATTAATGAAATGCATTTATGCAATTCAAACTACAGGGAAAAGTGATTTTCTGTACAGACGGAAATATGCAAACTACAAAGAGATACGGTTGTTAAAATGCACTCCTGATATGGAGCTATATAAATTGAAATGTGGATTGCAAAATTATGGAAGTGGTGTGTGATATTTATCAATCATTATTTGATCCACAGCTGAGATCCTGATTTCCCTTCCGTCAGTGTAATAGAAAAGAAACAAACTTAACATTTTCTGTGAAACCTGAAAGAGAAACCTGAAACCTATGATAATTCTGAAACTTTTCTGAACGTTGCAAACACTTTGCTGAATTCTGCAGTCGAAGAGATAGCTTGACTTTGCTGAACTTTGTATACATTCAACTTGGCCTGGCGAGCAGGCGAATTCAGCAGAAAAGCAAAGGAAAACATAAAGACAGTTATGTCCACGGCAAGGGAATGAAAAAATAAGAACTTGAATGTTTCCCAGCCCATATCCTTGAGCGTGTGATAAGAAGAGCATAAAATGAATACGTTAATTATGTTCAGGGCCCTTACACAAGGTGTGTTTGCCAAGTGTATTGGCTCCCTGCAGTGGTTAAAAATAAAGCTTTTCCTTTGCTCTTGCTCACATCTGAGTCCAGTCAGATTAATTTCCATGACAGTCAGCGATCCATCTGACTGAGATGCTCTGGACCAGTGGGGGTTATTATCATTCCCTGCTGTTCTTGGCATAGTCTATTTTCTTAAAAATCCACCTTCTCCATGGTACTAATCTATTGGCCGAATGGATTTTGTTAGCTGTCAGTAATCTAGCTCTGTGACATTATTGGGAATAAGTGATCTGGGATGACAGCCAGTGTCAGCACACTGCTCACAGTGTATGCCACCCAGACAAAGGGTTTGCCGTCCAGAGGAATTTCTAAATAAAACTTCTTACTTCTATCAGTCCATATCTATCCATCTCATTACAGCCTTGGTTCAAACATAGAAAAAGGAGCTGAATTCCAGCCCTTGACATCATGCTACATTCTTTCAAATGTGGCATCATGGAACCCGAGCAAAAAGGACATTGCGGGAATATGCTCCATTATTGGTGTCATACCTGACTGATAGGAAGATGGTCATTGTTGTTGGAGGTCAGTCATCTCTGCTCCAGAACATTTCTGCAGCAGTCCCTCAGGATAATGCGTATGTAGTTTTGATTGCTGAGCTGGAAGTTTCATTAGCAGATGGTTCATCACCATACTAGGTAACATCTTCAGTGACTCTTCAGATAAAGCCTAGATCCAAGCACCTTCAAATGCTTCATCAATGACCTTCCCTCCATCATAAGTCAGACGTGGGAATATTTAACAATAACTGCATAAGGTTCAGCACCATTCGCAAATGCTCAGATATGGAAGTAGTCCATGCCCAAATGCAACAGGATCTGGACCCTCACCAGGCTTGGGCTGATAAGTGGCAAGTAACATTCACACCACACAGATGCTATACAATGACCATGACCAATAAGAAACAATATAACAATTTGGTATTCAGCAGCATTATCATCACTAAATTCCCCACTATCAATATCCTGGGGGTTATCATTGACCAGACACTCAACTGGGCTCTCTGCATAAATACAAGAGCAGATCAGAGTCGAGGAATACTGTGTGAGTAACTCACCTCCTGACTTCCCAAAGCCTGTCGATCATCTACAAGGCACAAGTCAGGAATGAGATGGAATTCTCCCAATTGCCTGAATGAGTGCCGCCCCAAAAACACCAAGAAGCTTGACACCATCCTGGACAAATCAGTCCATTAGATTGGCATCACATCCACAGCATTCACTCCCTCCACCACCGTCTCTCAATAGTGGAAGTGTGTACTATCTACTGGACACACTGCAGAAATTCCCCAAAGATCCTCAGACAGCATCTTCCAATCCCACGAACACTTACGTCTAGAATGGCAAGGGCTGCAGACTTATGGGAATACCACCACCTAAAAATTCCCTTCCAAACCAGTCGACATCCTGATGTGGAAATATATCGCCGTCCCTTCACTGTTGCTGGGAAAAAAACCCTGGAATTCCCTCCTCAATAGCATTGCGTGTCAGCACACAGCAGGTGGACTGCAGCTGTTCAAGAAGGCAGCTCAGTACCACTTTCTCAAAGGGCCAACGAGGGACGGGCAAGAAATGGTGGGCCCATCCAGCAATGCCCGCATCCAAAAAACGATTTTTAAAAAATAGTTCCAAGTTGAGCTTCTCAATGGGACAGGTTATCTGATTTTAACATGAACAGGAAAGCAATGTTTCTTATACAGAACATTGTAGACTTTTTGTTATTAGAAGGGTGTTCAGTGTTCGATGACTTATTGTTGCTATGTGCTGTGATAAATTGCATCTGTTTTGTTTAATTCAACAACACTGGCGTAACAGAATCGATCCTTCGAAAATACCAGACTGAAAATGACAATCATCGCAGAGACAATGTACTCCCGCCAGATGAGACGCACAGATCGCTGTTTATATTCAACGTTTAATGGACTACTGGCCGACACTGAATCCTCCCTCCATCCATATCACAGGGGTTACCATTGACCAGAACGTGAAGTAAAATAAACATAAAAATACAAGGGTTCCAAAAGCAGGTCAGAGACGTACAATTCTGCACTGAATAAAATACCCTACTACCTTAAGAGCATGAGATATAGTAATAGGTTTAGACCATTCAGCCCATTCCATCTTACTGAAACTGCCGTTTTGTCATTGTCCATATGACTAGTGGAACTATCTTCTATACACCGACTGTATCAATCTTTGCAGTGATCAATTAGTTTCTATCGGACACCTCACCTCCCATTCTTCTAAATTGCATCGAGTACACACACTGCCGTGCATATGACAAATCATCATCCCCAGGATGGATCACCTCCAACACCAGCAGATCCTTCCCCAGAGATAGTGCCCAAAACAAATTCCAAATGCCATCTGAAGATAACCCATTACATTCTCAGCAGTATGTCTCCTCTCTTGTATTCTAGATCCCTTGAAATGAATGCTAACATTGCATTTGCTTTCCTAACTGTCAACTGAACCTGTACATTAACCATAAGAGAGGATGATTGCTTCAAAATCCTTTTGTGCTTCAGATTCAATGGATCCTATTAGAACATAGTATCTGGCTCTATTTCGCAAATCAAAGTGCATAATCTCACACGATCCCATAATGTGTTCAATCAGCCACGTGTTTGCCCACAGCCCTAAACTGTCCAAGCTTTAATGCAGCCTCCCCACTTCATGAATATCGCCTGCCCATCCAAACATCACAGTATCATCTCCAAACTTAACAAAACTGCCCTCAGGTCGTTTGTTCAGGTGGTTCATGTAGATGGCATTTCCTGACTCCCTCAGGACTGTCCACCATTGAAAAGACGCAGCACTCAAGACGGTTTACACCATTCAGGTTAAAGCAGTGGCTTGACTGGAATTGTACCTTTAAAATCTTCACTTACTGCACCACTGACACCCAGTAGGAGCACACCCTGCCCCCGTTTTGTTGTGAATTAACCGCGTTATGGTGACAAAGGACTTGACGGTGCTCAATCCCAATCTAATGATATCACTCTGTCTCAACACTAACTGTGTGTTGCTCATAACAACCAAAATCACTGTGTGTTGATGATGATGGAGAGAGCTGGGGGAGGGAATGTCTATGATGAATAACTGTGTGACTGCCACGTTGTTTGGAATTTGACAACATTGCTGCGTGTGTACAGGGCGTACAGTAGGGGGTGAAGACAGAGATATGGGTGTAGGGTATGGGGATGAGGACACAACCTTGAGAGTAGAGGGAGTAGGGTCGGGGGATGAGGACACAGCCATGGGAGCCTCTGACAGCCTCGGATGTACCTGTGCCTGCTATCGCCACGGCAGACATGATCAGTCTTGCTGCAGGTCAAATCAAGAAAAGGGACAGACCTGCAGAGTGTTCCTGGCTGAGCACTCAGATGTTGTGAGGACCAACTAGCAGAGGTATTTAAAAAACAACTTCGCCTTCTCCCTCCTGAAGCCGAAATCCCACTTCATCATTGTAAGTGAGAAATCACATTCAACGTTCCTTAATGACTACCGCCCAGTGGCTCTGACTTCAATAAACATGAAGTGCTTTGAGACGCTGGTTATGGCCCACACCACCTTCAGTCTTCTAGCCTGACCTGCTGTCCTATAATGTGCTGACTGATGTAACGGGTCCACATCCGATGCCGGAAACCTGCCCTGCCCTCATCCATGGAACATCTGGACAACAGGGATGCCTACACCAGACTCCTGGTCATTGACTGCAGCTCCATCCTCAACATCATTATCCCCTCCAGACTTATCTCAATTTTCTGTGACCTTGATCACGGCTCCACCCTCTGCAACTGGATACCCTGGTTTCTGACACACAGACCACAATCTGTGAAGATACGTATCTGCACATTCTCCACAATACAACTCAACACTGGAACTCCTGGACGATATGTTCTCTGCCACCTATTGTACTCTCCGTGCACCCACAGCAGTGTCCTCAGCCCCCTGCAGTACTCCCTGTATATCCACAGCTGTGCCCTCAGCCCCCTACTGTACTCCTTGTACACACATGGCTGTGCTACTCCCTGTATATCCACAGCTGTGCCCTCAGCCCCCTGCTGTACTCCCTGTACACCCACGGCTGTGCCCTCAGCCTCATACTGTACTCCCTGTACTCTCATGGTTGTGTCTTCAGCCCCCTACTGTAGTCCCTGCACTCCCATGGCTGTGTCCTCATCCCCCGATCCTACTCCCTCTACTCCCAAGGTTGTGTCCTCATCCCCATACCCTACTCCCTCTACTCCCATATCTCTGTCTTCACCCCCTACTGTACGCCCTGTACACACGCAGCTGTGTTGTCAAATTGTAAACAACGCCAGCTACAAGTTCGCTGATGACATCACCAAATCAGGAGAGATATCAAACAATGATGAGTCCGAATACAGAAAGGAGGTTGAGGGCTTAGTGGCATGCTGTTATGATAATAACCACTCGCTCAAATTCGGCAATAGTGAGGAACTGATCATTGAGTTCAGAAAGAAAGGAGAGGAACACACCGTCATCTACATCAATGGCTGAGGAAGTGCAGAGCATCAACTCCCTCGGAGTGACGATAACTGACAGCCTTCCCTGGTCTTCTTGAATAGGTGTGACAGTCAAGAAGATGCAACAACGCCTCTTCTTCCCCAGGAGGCTCAGTAAATTCAGCATGTACTGCTTCGACAGATACACCATTGAAAGCATCCTGTCCGGGTGCGTCACGGCTTCATACAGCAACGCTCTGCCCAGGACAGCAAGAAACTACAGAAGGTTGGGTGCACAGCCAATCTCCCAACCATTAACTCTATTTACATGGTTCGTTGCCGCAGAAAGGCTGCCAACATCTAGAACACAGAACATAGAACAGTACAGCACAGAACAGGCCCTTCAGCCCACGATGTTGTGCCGACCATTGATCCTCATGTATGGGCCCTCAAATTTCTGTGACCATATGCATGTCCAGGAGTCTATTAAATGTCCCCAATGACCTTGCTTCCACAACTGCTGCTGACAACGCATTCCATGCTCTCACTACTCTCTGTGTAAAGAACCAGCCTCTGACATCCCTTCTATAGTTTCCTCCTACCAGCTTAAAACTATGAACCCTCGTGTTAGCTATCTGTGCCCGGGAAATAGTCTCTGTCTATCGACTCTATCTATGCCTCTCATTATCTTGTATAATCAGAACTGGACGCAGTATTCCAAGTGCGGTCTAACCAAAGTTTTATAGAGCTGCAACAAGATCTCAGGACTCTTAAACTCAATCCCCCTGTTAATGAAAGCCAAAACACCATATGCTTTCTTAACAACTCTGTTCACTTGGGTGGCCATTTTAAGGGATATATGTACCTGCACACCAACATCCATCTGCTCCTCCACACTGCTAAGAATTCTATCCTTAATCCTGTACTCAGTTTTCAAATTCGACCTTCCAAAATGCATCAACTCGCATTTATCCAAGTTGAACTCCATCTGTCACCTCTCAGCCCATCTCTGCATCCTGTCAATGTCCTGCTGCAGCCTAGAACAGCCCTCTGTACTGTCAACGACACCTCCAACCTTTGTGTCATCTGCAAACTTCGTGACACATCCTTCAATCCCCTCATCCAAGTCATTAATAAAAATTACCAATAGTAGAGGCCCAAGGACGAGCCCTGTGAAACACCAATCACCACTGACTTCCAGGCAGAATATTTTCCTTCTACTACCACTCGCTGTCTTCTGTTGGCTAGCTAAGTCTGTATCCAAACAGCTAAGTTCCATTGTATCCCATTCCTCCGGACCTTCTGTATGAGCCTACCATGGGGAACCTTATCAAATGCCTTGCTGAAGTCCATATACACCACATCCACAGCTCGACTCTCATCAACGTTTCCAGTCACATCCTCACAGAACTCGATAAGGTTTGTGAGGCATGACCTGCCCCTCACATAGCTGTGTTGACTGCATTTAATCAAGCCATGCTCTTGCAGATGGTCATAAATCCTATCCCTCAGAATCGTTTCTAACACCTTGCAGACGACAGGCGTGAGACTTACTGATCTGTAATTGCCGGGATTTCCCTATTTCCTTTCTTGAAGAGAGGAATTACATTTGCCTCTCTCCAGTCCTCAGGTACGACTCCGGTGGAGAGTGAGGATGCACCGATCTTCGCAAGTGGCGAAGCAATTGCATTTCTCATTTCCCAAAGCAGCCGAGGACAAATCCGGTCCGGGCCTGGCGACTTTTCAATCTTAATGTTTGAGAAAATATTCAGCACATCAGCTTCCTCTATCGAAATCCATTCCAGCGTGCACACCTGCTCTTCAAAGGTTTCATTCACTACAAAGCTCGTTTCTTTCGTAAAGACAGACGCAAAAAACACATTTAGGGCTACCCCTACCTCCTCAGACTCCACACAGAAGTTCCCTATGCTATCCCTGATCGACACCACTCTTTCTTTGACCATTCTCTTATTCCTCACACAAGTGTGAAATGCCTTTGTGTTCTCCCTAATCCGTTCTGCCTAGCCTTTCTCGTGCCCCCTCTTGGCTCTCCTCAGACCATTTTTGAGCTCCTTCCTCACCTGCCTGTAATCCTGTAGAGCTGAGCTTGACCCTAGCTTCCTCCACGTTATGTAAGATACCTTCTTCATTTTGACGAGAAGCTCCACCGCTATGGCAGATTTCTGAGGGAAGGGAGACAGGAAATAGCTGGGGCATTAATAGATATTTTTGTAGCATCCTTTAACACAACCGAGGTCCCTGAGGACTGGGAGGTTGTTGTTTAAGAAGGGTAGCATGAAAAATCCAGTTAATTCTAGACCAGTGAGCCTGCCATCAGGAGTAGGGGAGCTGCCAGAGAAGATACTGAGGGATAGGGTCTTTTCTCATTTGGATGAAAATGGTCTTATCAGTGAAAGGCAAGATGGTTATGTGCAGGGAAGGTCATGTCTTACCGACTTAATCGAATTCTTTGAGCAAGTGACAAAGTTGATTGATGAGGGAGAAACTGTAGATGTCATGTACATGGACTTCAGGAAGGCGTTTGATAAGTTTTCCCATGGTCGGGTTATGGAGAAAGCGAACTCACATGAGGTCCATGGTGTGCTAGCTGCATGGATAAAGAACTGGCTGGGCAACAGGGTACATAGCGTAGTAGGGGAAGGCAGTTTCTCAAAATGGAGAACTGTGACCAGTGGTGCTCCATTTAAGATGTTTCCAGAAAGATACATGAATGGGCAGGGAGCAAAAAGATACAGACCATTAGAAAATAGGTGACTGGTTTAGATAGAGGATCTGGATCAGCGCAGGGTTTGACCGACGAATGGCCTGTTGTACTGGAATGTTCTTAGTTCTAACATTACCAAAGACCCATCACATGCCTGTTAAGATCTCCCACGATCTCTTCCATCAGGCTAAAAGATACAGAAGCTTGAAAACACAGATCAACTGGTTCAGTAACGGCTTTTTCCTGGCTGTTATTAGACGGATGAATGGACTCTCTAATCTCAGATAATGCTGATCTTGTTCATGTTGATCTCACCTAGCGCATGGTCTGTGCAGCGTAACCTATACGCCTCTCAAACATGTTTTACAGCCATCGTTCTGTACATCCTTGCTTACTATGATCTGCCTAGACATCTTGGTACAGTTCAAAATAAATCCTCACCTCCACCCCCCCCCCCCCCATCTCCCTCCAGTGCTCACTCTCAGCTCTCTCCGGTCCTCACCCCCAGCTTCTCCCATACCCCCCAGCTCCCTGTGACCCCATGCGCAGCTCCCCGTGTCCTTTGTCTCTTCCTGTGTCTCTCTCCCTGTCTGTTTCCCTCTGTTTTCCGTTTCCCTGCCTTCTGTTTCTTTCTGCTCCCTCTCCATGTGACGGGTTGTTTCCTTGTTTTGTTTCTGTTCTCTCTTTGACTGACTGTCCATGTGTTTCCCTCGCTGTGTTCTCTCTCTCCTTTCCTTCGTATCTATCTCTTTCTCCCTCGTTGTGATGGTGATGGTTTCTCTATTCGTTTGAAGCTGGTGATGGCTCATTGGTTCGATGCTGGCAATGCAATTAACTCAACTGGGTTTTGATATCGAAGGCATAATTTAAAATTATCGGTTAAATTTCGATTGTTGTCAAAACAGCACCCAAAACAAGGGTATCCATTTAACAGCCAGTTGTTACATCTAACTATTTTGGAAGGTATAGGACAGATGTTAGGGGTAGGTTCTTTACTCAGCGAGTCGTGAGTTCATGGAATGCCCTGCCAGTAGCAGTGGTGGACTCTCCCTCATTATGGGCATTTAAGCGGGCATTGGATAGGCATATGGAGGATAGTGGGCTAGTGTAGGTTAGGTGGGCTTGGATCGGAGGAACATCGAGGGCCGAAGGGCCTGTACTGCGCTGTATTTTTCTATGTTCTATGTTCTATATTCTATGGAACACCCCGTCTCGCAATTTTCCGTACACTGGCATCTGAAAGCATTCTAGTCACGTGCATAATGGTCTGACATGGTAACTGCTCTGCCCAGGACCATAAGAAACTACAGACGGTTGTGTGCACAGCCCAGCCCATCACGGAAGACCACCTTCCGTCATTTATACTTGTCATTGTCGCAGAAAGGCTGGCAACATCAAAGATCTCTCCCAAACCGATAATGATCTCCTACAACCTCTTCCAACAGGGAAGAGACACAGAGGCTTGAAAACCTGGACCAGCATGCTCAAGAACACTTCCTTCCCTACTATAATTAGACTGACGAATTGGCATCTCTAACTTTTCAAATAATATTAATCTTGCTAATGTCGATTTTGCTTTGCTCACCTCTTGTGAAGCTGTAACCATGTATGCCTCACAGTGTGTAAGTACCCCACGATCTCTGTTTTCTTGTTTACTATCATGTGCCTGCACTACTCGCAAAACAAACCTTTCCATTGTACATTTGGCTGAAATAAATCAAATCAAATCAGATCAATCACGTGGACTGCAGTGGCTCAAGATCTTCTCAAGAGCAACTGTGAAAGTGAACTAATGCTGGCCCAGTCAGAGATACCCATATCCAGTTAACAAATGTAAGAAAATGACCACAGGCAGGGAATACTGCCAGGGGGAATCAAATCGCTTAAAACATGATCTTAGACAAATACAGGTTTCCCTCGCTATCTGAAAGAAACCGTTCACTAGCTGGTATGGTGTAAAGTGCAGTAGCACTAATTTATATGGGAAAAGCTTCGCCTTTCTTCGTAAAAGTGAAAATTCTCTTCGGATTTCTTTTGGTTAGCGAAACAAGGCCCTAATGTAGGTCATTCGGGAAGGGAAGTGGCGAAAAGCGAACTTTTGAAAAGCGTGGAATACCTGTATGTACATGGGCATGATATTCAGGAAGATGGGAATGTCGAAAAATAAATGAGGTTAATCTCACATTTTATTTCCAGCCCAGCTGATCATCATTCTCTTTGTTTCCTCTTTTTCTTCTATATCCCTCTTTCTCTATTGATTCCTCCTTCCCTTCAAAGCAGATTTCCCTGTCAATGGTATTAATCACACTCTTTTCCAGCTGCTTTCAGTTCAGGAAAGTTCCCCAGCACTTTCTGTTCGTTTCTTTGCATTTCTTTCTATTGTTTCAGATTTTCAGCTACTTCCTTTATTTGACTTCACCTTCAATTTTGTTATTTCGTGGGATGTTGGCATCTCTGCCAAGGGCAGCATTTGGTGACCATCACTAATTGCCCTGACTCTGAGGCCATTCCACAAGCCAATATAAAGTAAAACACATTGTCATGGGGCTGAAGTCTCACTTAACCCAGACCGGGTAATAACATTAGTTTTCTTTACCGAAGGTGATCAGTGAAACAGGAAGGCTTTCAGACAAAATGTTGCTTTTATGGTTGTCTTTGTGAAATTCACTTTTATTCCAATTCTTATCAGTTTTATTGAAATTCTGTCATCAGCTGTGGTGGAATTGAAACAAATTATTTGAAACAATATCTTTCGTTTAATAAGCTTTGCTTCTGAATTACATCCAGCGACATTCCTACATTCATATATTGTCCTAATCATGAAGTAACTTCCGAGATAAGAACAATTTTATGTTTGAAATATTTGTAATCGGAAAAGTGGTCAGAAGAGAGCTTGAAACATTAAGTCTGAATTTTACCAACGTGTAGGCAATGGATTGTTCAGCAACAGCACTGACGCAGAGATGGACATTAGGAGCTGGTAGTGGACAGGTTTGGTGACAGAGAGAACAGAAGACATAAATCAGTTCAGGGCAAAAAGGGATCTCGAGGTTTGGCACAGTTTTGTTCTCAGATGTTTTGAGGGAGTGGTCTGCAATTAATTGGTAATAAATGGAGACTGCAATTGAAACTGTAGACAATAGTTTCTTTGTCTGACAATATAGATAAAAGAAATTGCAACGAAGTTCAAACTTGTTTGCGGGATTAATGAATGGAGAGAGGTTAAGAACACCAACAGTGGCGATAATAGGTTAGTAGCACACCCTCCACCCCGCCCAGAATAATCATCAGCACTGCTGATATCCGATATGGTATAAATTTCCAACAGGGAGAAATCTTGAAAAGACTCAAGAAAAACCTCCTCTCCATTGTTGCAATGTTCCAGTCCGCTATTCTCAGATTCAGATCTGTCCTCCCTCTGTCTACGCAGCTGTTGGAATTGATGCATTTGCTACTACAGAGGATAGCGCACTGAATGAAGCCCTTCACCAATATGACAGGGAAACCCTCCACTGACACAATTACATTGCATGGAGACTGACATTAATCATAGTGACTGAGCAACCAGTCCCAGCTTTCAATCCAGGACATTCAGTTCACAATATGACTGGACTGAACTACATGTTGACATTGCTGGCTATTGGTCAAATCTCCCATCACCAATTGCTCTAGTGAAGTCAGTTGTGAGGGAGAATGATGGATGTTATCTTTTCGTAGGCTTGATGATTCTGCCTTGTTGTCCATTTACTATGCTGTAACCATGTCTCCCCAAATCCCTCCACCCCCCAAATGAAACACACTGTCACTGGGCACATTTGTCCTGAATATTGACAGGAAGTGTGGACTTCTCTGAATGTTCCTCTCATTGCTCTAATAAAGGCAACTTTGGAACTTCTTTAGGGAATATGCTTCAATAATTTATTTAGACAAATCGACAAACTTCTAAATGCAGTTTTATTTGCTGTAAAACCGTATTTGTTTATGCATTTTGGCCTCAGTCCAAAACCAAAAGTGATAATTACAATGAACTTACTCATTAAGACTTATGAATTAATGAGTCAGCTTCGAATGAACATGACATTGGCTGGGAGATAGGTCAGAATGGGGATAGTGGCTGTGGAGACTGCATGGGGAGTACAATGATATGCCCCAGTCATCATCACTCTTTCTGCCAGACAGAATTAAATCTAATGCACAACAAGGAAACCTCCAGCATGTGGGAGATGCAACGCTGAATGACAAAGTGAACTGAACAGGATCATTTTAAATGTGATAAAGTGAACTATATTTTATATACACACCATTTAATCATTGGGAATACAGATTGATTAGGATCACTGGACCAGAACATTAACTTTGATTTCTCTTCACAGATACTGCCAGACCTGCTGAGCTTGCCCTCTAAGTACTGTTTTTTTTTGTTTGAGTTTGATCGTATTGTCCATATCTGGCAGGAATCTTAAAATTAAAAGCAGACACTAATAACAAAATGTGGAGGGCTATGGGGTCAGTACAGGAGACAAAAAGGAGAGATATAGTCGTTCCAAGCTGGAAGAGACAATGGGCAGAGTTTCCCCCACTTTTGCTGTAAATAATTCGGTGATATGTAATCATAGCCTTTGGAGAGGGGGTAGACAAGCTGGTTCAACGAAGGACACAGAGTGTTCCACCATCAATATTTTATTCCTGTTATCTCATGAAATTTCAGCTGCCTCTGAAACGTCTTTTCAAACAAAGTGGCGTTCCTGAGATTTACAGGATATTCAGAAAAATATTATTTTTCCTTTGAATCTTAAAGAAGAAACAGATTTCGGGTGTCACAGACACACCAACGATAATAGGAAAAGGAAAGGACCACATTGTCCATATATAACCAAATTCAGCAGGTAACTCTGTCAAGAAAATGAAATGTAGTGATACGGAAACATGAAATACAAATAAAAAATGACGGAAAAGCGCAACAGATGAGGAAGCATCTGCAGAGAGAAACAAAGTTAACATATCGAATATGATGGGACACTGTTCTGAAAAAGTCACATTGGAATCAAAGGTTAATTCTGTGTATCTCTGCTCAGAGAGTGCCAGACCGGCTGAGTTTCCCTCTATCGATTTTTTTCTTTCTGAACTGTAACAAATTGATTGATGTGAACGATACAAGCAAAGCTGCTATCAGAGTTGAATCTCGAGTAATTTGTAATCAAAAGAGAAAATGCTGGAATATCTCAGCTGGTCTGGCAGCATCTGTAAGGAGAGAAAAGAGCTGACGTTTCGAGTCTAGCTGCCTCTGTGCAGAGAAATCAGAATTAAAGTTTCTAGTTCAGTGGCCCTTCCTCAGAATGGATGGTAGCCCTGAAAGTGTTGATTTATATACAGAAGAGACTGAATAGCTGTTAGTGGAGCCTGTTAGTAGCTTAAAATAAGCGGTGAGTAATGGAAGGATAAGTGACTACTAGGCCTGGTGGTATGGGTAGGGGGCATTGAGGAGGTCAGACCCTACAATTATTGAATACTATTTTGAGTCTGAAGGGCTGCAGGGTCTGCCCGTGGAAAATGAGGTGTTGTTCTTCCAGCTTGCGTTGAAATGTCCTGGAACACTGCAGCAAGCCTGCCACAGGGATATTGGCCAGGGAACAGGATGGGGTATTAAACTGGCAGGCAACTGGAAACTCAGGGTTTTTTGCATAGGTACAGCTTGGTTATTCTGTGAACTGTTCATTCAGTCTACCTTTAGTTTCCCCAATGTAGAGCAGATCAGAATGTGAGCAGCGAATGTAGTAGACCAGATTGTGGGAAATGTTGATAGGATGCTGCTTCACCTGGGAGGTATGTTTGGGCCCTTGGTTAGTGAGGAGAGAGGAGGTAAATGGGAAAGTGTAACACCTCCTGCAGGGGAAAATGAGGTTGACCTGTGGTGGGGGATGGGGGAGGTGGGGGGAGGTGTTGGCAGTGAATAACGAGCAGACCAGGGTGTCCTGGAGGAAATGGTCACTTCAGAAGGAGGGAAAGGGAGAGGAGGCAAACATGTGTCTGGTGGTGGCATCTCGCTGGAGGTGGGGAAATGCAGACTGATGATTTTCTGCATGTGAATGCTGGTGGGATAGTAGGTAAGGACAAGGGGATATATTAACGCTGTTGCAGGAGGGAGGAGAGAGGGTGAGGGTAGAAGTGCAAGAGGTGGGTCAGAACTGGTTGAAGGCCCTGTCGACAACAGTGCTGGGGAATTCTCGGTTGAGGACGAAGGTGGACATTTCAGAGGCCACATTTTTGAAGTTGACATCATCAGAAGCAATGCGGTTGAAAGGGAGGAACTGAGGGGAATGTAATGGAGTCTTTGCAGGAAACAGGGTGTGAGGGTGTATACTCCAGGTAGCTGTGGGAGTCGCTGGGTTAATACTGGATATCAGCGACCTGCTTATCCCCAGAAATAGAAGCAGTGATGTCGAGGAAAGAAAGGGAGCAGTCAGAGATAGACCATGTGAAAATGAGGGAGGAGTACAAATTGGAAACGATGAACTTTTCCAATTCTGGCCAAGAGAGAGGCGCAACAGCTAAGATATCATCTACGTGTCGGAGAAACAGTTGTGGGTGGGGACTGGAAAGAACTAGAACAAGGAATAGTCTGCATACCCATGAAGGAACAGGTATAACTTGGGCCCACGTGTGTATCCATGCACCCCCGCTGCATGGCATGAGCAGGCTGAAGCAATGGGTCTGCCCAAGCAGTTCTGTTTGTGGATTTTCAGGAGGACATAAAAGCAAGCTCTGCTATCAAAGGACTATCAGCTTCGGGAATTTAGGTGGGGGCGAGTGGGTGGGAATCTCCATATGAAATGTTGTCAGATTTAGTTAATAGAATGGCCTGATGTGCCATGGCAGGGTTATGGAACAGCAGGTGATATGTGGAGGTATCTGAGAGCTTGCACTCAGCCTCTGAAATGGAGAAGTGAGTCCACCAGACTACAGCAGAACCACCCTTATCGGCACAGGCTGAATAACACAGTCAGGGTTGGATCGAAGCATACAGCGTACAGTCTGGTAAGCGAGTGATAGGTGGGATAGGGTGAGGGGGATGCAGTGAAATTAAAACAACCAGTGTCACATCGAAAGTTCTCAAAGTACAGATTGAATCAAAGTAAACGCCAGAGGAATGTGTCCAGGTTGAGGGAGAGTGTTGGAGCTGGGCGAAGGGTCTGTGGAGTGGTGAGTGCACTCTTGTCCAAAGAAATGGACACCAAGGAGAAGACGGTGGAAGAGAAGTTCAATATTATGTCTTTCCTGAAATTCATGAAAGTGGGGGTACAGAGGGATAAAGCTGAGACCTTTGCTGAATACAGAGCATTCAACATTAGAGCGTGGAAGTTTAGGCGGGATGGTGAATACACGACATGAAGTGGCCGAGGGGGAGGGGATGGACACAGAGCGCAGGGCATGGGTGGGATGGCCGGGTCTAGAGCCTCGTAGGCCTCTCTAAGTTATTGTAGTCCTCACATAGCTGGCGAGCACAGCGAATGAGCTGGAGAATGAAGTAGAATTGGGTAATGGTGCAGCCTTGAGCCAATGTGATGAGATGCTGGTGGACAGAGAAAATGTTGATCTCAGTGGCAGTGACATCGCACAATCAGTCCTCAGAAAGTAACTGATTGAAAATAATCGTAATCGTTATTTTATTATAATGCTCTGATTTCATTGGGGTGACACTCAACCAGCAAGGTGTTAGTTTTCTGAGACTTTAGACCAAACCCTGAAAACAAATGATGTTCTTAGTAAGACAAATCCATCCATGGTTTTGGAACGCAGTAACAAAGGCAGAGTTTATTCCCAATAGCTCTAGGGAAGGTGTCATTGTTCATTGAGGAAATTACCAGCACAGAATTTCCTCTGATTCCCGTTAACCACAGTTTTCTGAGGGTTAATGATGCTACATGAGTCAAATATTACTTTGATGCGAGGGAAGTTACTCTGATCTCACCTCTAATGACATTGGAAAATCAGTTAAAATGGTACAGAGCAAATGATCGAACACGGCTTATTTGAACAATATGGTCACTATCCTCACAACGTCTAAGGAAAAACTGATGATTGGACGTCTGATTCTGAGGAGAGGTTTGTCCTATTTGCGATGAGGCTGTTTGGTTAAGCGTTCTGACACAGAGACAGAAATAAAGTTCCACTCTCTATGGGGAACAGAACCACCATGTTCACGGTGCATTGGACAGTGACAGACACGCACTATTATCTGTTTCAATTGGACATTGATCACCTCAATCTCATCATCCACTAAAGACCAATAGCAGCACAGAAGCCAGCAGTTCCCATCACCCCAGTTGGAAAGCAAAAACGGAAAGTAATGGCCAGTGGAAATGGGAGTAACTAGGGAACTGGTGTAACTTACAGTGGGAGTGGGAGAAGAAAGATGTGAAGAGATATCATCAATGGAAGAGTATGTAGAAGTAGAAGGGGTATTGCAAGAGAAGTAGGAGTGCAAAAAAAGAGTAAGAAGGCGGAGGTAGAATGGCTAATGAAGTATTAGTGATTGGAAAAAAATTCCTTTAGCAAATGTGAGGTTGGGTGAAATATATTACTGTTCAGGAAAATTGGGATCTGGTTCCATTGAAAATTAAGATTTGATGTACTTCATTTTCTATCACTTGATTCTTGTTCAGATTGCACATTCACTCTATTTCTGCATCTCCATCAAATGCAGATGACATTTTTTTTTTCCCTGGTGTGGTATCTCAACATTTTTGATTTTTTTAAACAGTATGTATTTGCTTCCAATTCAAGGTAGACATGAGCATATGATTTGATCTCCTGCAGTTTGTTCATAACGTAGAATTTAATTGAATATTTATCCTCATCACATTCACTGATTCAAGCAATGAGTCAGTGCCCATCCTGCAGGTGAAAAACTTCAGCTCCTACTATTGAATTAACAAGACAAGTGTGTACTCAAACTGTGAAGTGCGAGGGCTAAATTTACTCCTTTTTTCATTGCAGCAGGGAAGGTTGAGGAGGAAACCTGGTACAGGTGTACAAAAGCATAAGGGGAATGGAGACGATGAACAGACGGCAGCTGTTTACCTTACTCGAAGGGTCAAAAACAAAGGGATACATGCTAAAAGTGAAAGGCAGGGGATTGAGAGAGAATTTGTGAGTCTGTTTTGAACTGAGAGGGTGGCACAGACATAGAATATAAAATTCCGACCGTGTGGAACTAGGCTGTTTGGCCCAACAAATCCACACTGACCCTCCAAAGAATAACCCACACAAACAGGTTCCTCTTTTATTTACCCCTGACCTAGACATCCCTGAACACAATGGGCAATTTAGCATGGCCAATTCCCCTAAACTGCACATCTTTGGATTGTGGGAGGAAACCGAAATACCTAGAGGAAACCACGCAGACACGGGTAGAATGTGCAAAATCCATACAGGCTGTCACCCGAGGCTGGAATCATTCCTGGTTCCCCGCGCTCGAAGGCAGGAGTTCTAACCACTGAGCCACCGTTCTGCCCCTGGTGACATATGGCTGGAGTGCATTCCCTCGGCGGGTGATTGAGCAGATAATCTCACAAACTTTGAAAAAAAGCCTTTGGATATGCACTTGGTGGTGCAGACTTGCATTTTCATTCAATGTTTCTGTGTGGTGGCAGCCATGAACACTGATATATTCTGAAGCAATAGCTAATGGCAGTTCCTGGTTTGTTCCATTGACTGTCTCAGTAAGTGAGCCTCCAGTGAAGTGCTGGCGTTATCTCTCACTTTCTATTTAAGTGTTTCGGTTTCCTTGAGTTGGTCATGTAAATTCCTCTATCGATGATGTCATTTCCGGACCTTTTCGTCAGAGGGTGGGAGATGGCATCGAAATTGATGTGTTTGTTTATGGAGTTCCGGTTGGAATGCCATGTTTCTAGGAATTCTTGGGCTTGTCTCTGTTTGGCCTGTCCTAGGATGGATATGCAGATTAATCAGAATTGCGTACTTCCTTATCAATACACAAGAAATTAGTGTTGGGGTCATGTATTTTGTGGCTAGTAGAGTTTTGTACTCTATTATGTATCAGTTGTGAATAAAAGTCAGTATCCAATTATTTCACCTTGTAAATGCTCGCAAATATCTGATTATTTGGTGCAGCATAAGCATTTAAAATGCAAGTAATGCAAGGTCAGCTTCATTATGAAGTCTAATTATTACTCAGAACATGAATAATTTACATGTGTTGTTCTAATTGCTAAAACAAATATATCATTGCTTTGGCACAAAACCCTTTGGAAAGCTTTGACGTTTCTCTGAGACAATATTATGTTCGTTGTCTTTTTCACTCTCCACATTTCATATTAAATATCATTCATTCTAAAAATTGGAAGTTTTCAAATTATTAGATTAGGTTAGATTGCATTACAGTGTGGAAACAGGCCCTTCGGCCCTTACCTAACACTACGGGCAATTCAGTATGGCCAATTCACCTGACCCTGCACATCTTTGGACTGTGGGAGGAAACCAGAGCACCCGGAGGAAACCCACACAGACACGGGGAGAACGTGCAAACTCCACACAGTCAGTCACCTGAGGCTATTGTTCACTGAAATTTGATAACACAAATAATTTATTTAGTTTAATATTTACAGTTCATGTTGAATTATTGCCATTTTAAAATTACTGGCAAATAGCAGAAGATCGCACATTTCAGTGAGAAATTAAACTGATTGATATATATAAATGTATAAGAACGCTCATTCTCTTTGTATGTTCAATCTTCTGCTCACTCTGAACATGTAATCACCCAGAAGCCAACCACTTTAAAAATATTGGAGTGGCAAAATATTGCTTTGAATCTTGACATTGAATATCTAATTCTAATCACCACAAGTGTTGTGTTCTTTATTGATAAAATAAAATGTACATGCTTTATTTCTGTGTTAGGAAATTTTGCCAGGAGTTTATATTTTAGTTCCATAGATATAGAATTAACAGAATTGATTTAAGATATTATAGTTCAGTTGAATGGTTATCGTTCTCATCTTATTGTTGCCCAATTCATGAAATATAGCAAACATCCGAATATTGTTCGTGTCAGTAAACTCAACACCTTGCAATAAGCTACGCTAAAAATTGCTTCCAATTTATCTGAAATCATTTACAGTGCTATTGGACCTTACAGCTGCCTGTGATACAGAGAGACTCAGTGGCCTTTTCCAAAATCTGTGCATGGAGCTTCTAACATGGTTCAGGCCAGTCAGTCAAACATTACTTCAAAACAAATAAGTTGGAATCCTCCTTGGGCAGGGGGATAACCCGCCAAAAGACTATCACTGGTCTCAGTGCAGGTGTAAATATTGTCCAGGTTAAATGCTAATGGCTGACCAGCAACCAGGTTTTGAAATTCATCTTCAGTCAGAGCCTGGCCCAGAGAGCAGACGTGTTGACATGGAGAGCCAGAATCTCACCATACAAGTTACCAATGGCGATGAAACCTGACCTGTCTCCTGGACTCCATACTTCTGCATCCTGGACCAGACATGGGTGAAGACGTTAACAAGTTGACAATCTATTGCAGTGCCTTGTGTCTCACAAAGAAACCTCTAAATCCGTATCCAATAAATGTCACCTTCACATTCTCCGGTATCAAAATGAAATTGTACATATCTGTGAATGGTCAGAGATGACTACATGGGTCACACAGTAGAATGTATGAGAAGTAACCAGCAGCAAACAGCAATCCACAAATCACATTAATAACTGAACTTGGTGGAATCTCTCTAGTCTAAGTAACCACACATATTGTACTGGCTTTCAGGTGACTGTAACAATGCACACCATAACTGGAGGTTTTGGCCTTACTCCCCTCCAAAGCTTCCTGATCTCACACACATCACTCCCGCACACATTCAACAATTTAAGGGGAATCCATAAGCTGGGTGAAACTGGAAACATAGAACAGTGCAGCACTGTACAGGCCCTTTGGCCGTTGACGTTCTGTTGACTTTTTATCCGACTCTAAGATCAGACTCACCTCCATATCTTTCATTATACTGTCATTCATGTGCCTATCCAATTAAATATACCTAATAGAGCTAATTGTACTACAACTGTTGGCTGTTCATTGCACACACCCACCACTCTCTGTGTAAAGAACTTACCTCTGACATCTCCCCTAAACCTTCCACGAATTATTTTAAAATCATACCCCCTAGAGATAGCCATTTCCACCTTGGGAGAAAGTCTCTGGCTATCCACTCTATCTATGCCTCTCATCATCTTGTATACCGCTGTCAAGTCACGTTCCATTCCTCTTCGTTACAATGAGGAAAACACCCGAGCTTCCTCAAATTTTCTTTGCAGGACATGATGGGATTTAGATATGATGCAGAGCTGGGCTGAGGAGTGGCAGATGGAGTTCAACCCTGCCAAGTGTGAGGTTGTACATTTTGGAAGAACAAATAAGAATGCGGAATACAGGGTTAATGGTAGGGTTCTTAGTCAGGTGGAGGAACAGAAGGATCTTGGGGTCTATGTACATAGATCTTTGAAGGTTGCCACTCAGGTGGATAGAGTTTGTAAGAAGGCCTATGGAGTAGTATCGTTCATTAGCAGAGGGATTGAATTCAAGAGTCGTGAAGTGATGTTGCAGCTGTACAGGACTTTGGTTAGGCCACAGTTGGAGTACTGTGTGCAGTTCTGGTCGCCTCACTTTAGGAAAGATGTCGAAGCTTTGGAGAGGGTGCAGAGAAGATTTACCAGGATGTTGCCTGGAATGGAGAGGAAGTCGTACGAGGATAGGTTGAGAGTTCTCGACCTTTTCTCGTTGGAACGGCGAAGGATGAGGGGTGACTTGATAGAGGTTTATAAGATGATCAGAGGAATAGATAGAGTAGACTGTCAGAAACTTTTTTCCCCGGGTACAACAGAGTGTTACAAGGGGACATAAATTTAAGGTGAAGGGTGGAAGGTATAGGGGAGATGTCAGGGGTGGGTTCTTTACCCAGAGAGTGGTGGGGGCATGGAATGCGCTGCCCGTGGGGGTGGTAGAGTCGGAATTATTGGCGACCTTTAAGCGGCCTTTGGATAGATACATGGATGGGTACTTAATCTAGGTTAGAAGTTCGGCACAACATCCTGGGCCGAAGGGCCTGTTCTGTGCTGTATTGTTCTATGTTCTATGTTCTATGTTCTATGACATGCCCTCCAGTCCAGACAACATCTTGAAAAATTTCCTCAGCAACCTCAACTCTTCCACATCTTTCCTATAACGAGGCAACCAGAACTAATCACAATATTCTAAATGTGGTCTCACCAGGGCTGGATAGAGTAGCAGCATAACCTCGCAGCTTTTAATCTCAATCCATCGGCGAATGAACACATCAAACGACTTCTTAACAACCTTATAAACCTGGGTAGAAACATTGTGGGAGCTATGCCATGGCCCATATGATCCCCGTTCCTCCACCACATAAGAATCCTGCTTCTAACCCTGTATTCTGCATTCAACGTCGACCTTCCAAAATGAATCATATCCCACTTTTCCATATTGAGCACCATCTGCCACTTAGCAGCTGAGTCCTGCTCCTGTGAATGACCTGTCGCAAACTACAACAGTCCTCCACACTATCCACAATTCCACCAACCTGAATTACATAATCAAACTTACGAACCTACTCTCCAGTTGGTCATCCAAGTCATTTATCAAAATCACAAACAGCAGAGGTCCCAGAACCGATCCCTACAGAACACCACTGCTCACCTAGTTCCACACTGAATACTTCCCACTTACCACCACCCTCTGTCTTCTATGGGCTAGCCAATTCTGTATCCAGACAGATAGATCTCCTTGTATGCCATGTCTCCTTACTTTCTAAATGAAACTACCACGAGGAAGCTTATCAAACACCTTGTTAAAATCCATGCACTCCACATTCACTGCTCTACCTTCTTCAGTGTGCTTAATCCCATTCTCAAAGAATCCAATAAGAGTTGTGAAGTATGACCTGCCCCTCACAAAGCAGTGCTGACTATTTCTAATCAAACTATGATTTTTCAGAATCCTCTCCAATACTTTTGGCCATTACTGTTGTAAGACTGACTGGTCTGCTATTCTCAGGACAATCCCTGTTTACTTGCCTGAACAAGGGACGAACATTTGCCACCCTCCAATCAACCGACGCTACTCCAATGGAGAGTGAAGATGCAAAGACCACCGCCAAAGGCACAGAAATGTCTTCCCTCTCTTCCTATAGTAACCTAGGGTGTTTCCTGTCTAGCCAAGGGATTTATCTATCCTTATGTTTGTCCTTCAATCAGTCTGTATTTCACCTCAACTTGTTTACTCCCTGCCCAACCAACTGATTGACTGCTTTCAATTTCAGGGCTCTATACAGTGCTGCCTTCCGGAGCAAGTATGGTTCCCTATATCCTGTGTATTATGAATGGAAAACATGGGAAGGGCAGATGCACTCTGCTGCTCCGCAGATGCTGCCTGACTGCTTTTGCAACGGCACAATTTTCGACTCTAATCACTAGGATCTGCAGTCCTCACTTTCTCCATTACTGAAGGCTGTCCTCTCTGCACACTGAGCAGGGAACTAATCAGCAGAAACTCGTTGTATCTGGAGCTGACTGTTGAGTTCTGGAAAGTTGCATTTGATTAACACATTTACTAAAAACGAAATTAAAGTTCAACAAATATTCATTCAGTCCCAGAGTTACAGTTTTGGTTCATGAATTGGACAGGTTGATAACAAACAAGGAATGACTGAAGTACAGAGTATTCCAGGTAATATATTCCATGTTGGATGTGCTTTACCTTAAGGTTGGTAATATTATCAGGCAGACAGATATGAAAAGGAAATGAGGTGACATGTGGAATTGTAACATTTTTGCCAATTCTGAGATGTGTTTGAGGTAGGTCAGGGCTGACAACTCAATATTCTGTGGTACCAGAACTATACTCAGGACAGGAAAAAGGGGAAAAGAGGAGGTGATAGAACATAGAACATAGAACATAGAAGAATACAGCGCAGTACAGGCCCTTTGGCCCTCGATGTTGCGCCGATCCAAGCCCACCTAACCTACACTAGCCCACTATCCTCCATATGCCTATCCAATGCCCGCGTAAATGCCCATAATGAGGGAGAGTCCACCACTGCTACTGGCAGGGCATTCCATGAACTCACGACTCGCTGAGTAAAGAACCTACCCCTAACATCTGTCCTATACCTACGACCCCCCCCCCCGTAATTTAAAGCTATGCCCCCTTGTAATAGCTGACTCTATACGTGGAAAAAGATTCTCACTGTTGACCCTATCTAAACCCCTAATCATCTTGTACACATCTATCAAGCCACCCCTAAACCTTCTTTTCTCCAATGAAAACAACCCCAAGTGCCTCAGCCTTTCCTCATACGATCTTCCTACCATACCAGGCAACATCCTGGTAAACCTCCTCTGCACCCGTTCCAGTGCCTCCACATCCTTCCTATAGTATGGCGACCAAAACTGCACACAATACTCCAGATGCAGCCGCACCAGAGTCTTATACGTCGACAATATTACCTCTGTACTCCGGAACTCAATTCCTCTACCAATAAAAGCCAGTACGCCATATGCCTTCTTCACCGCACTATTTACCTGGGTGGCAACTTTCAAAGATTTGTGTACATGGACACCAAGATCCCTTTGCTCATCCACACTACCAAGTATCCGACCGTTAGCCCAGTACCCCATCTTTTTATTACTCTTACCAAAGTGAATCACCTCACACTTAGTTACATTGAACTCCATTTGCCACCTTTCTGCCCAGTTCTGCAGCTTATCAATATCCCGCTGTAACCTGCCACATCCTTCCTCACTGTCTACAACTCCTCCGACTTTCGTATCATCCGCAAACTTGCTCACCCAACCTTCTAACCCCTCCTCCAGCTCATTTATAAAAATGACAAACAGCAATGGTCCCAAAACAGATCCTTGCGGAACACCGCTAGTGACGGCACTCCAAGATGAACCTTTGCCACAAACTACTACCCTCTGTCTTCTTCCAGCCAGCCAACTCCTAATCCAAAACTCCAACTCACCCTCAATGCCATACCTCCATATTTTTTGCAGTAGTCTACCATGGGGAACCTTATCAAACGCCTTACTAAAATCCATATACACCACATCTACTGCTTTCCCCTCGTCCACCTCCTTAGTCACCTTCTCAAAGAATTCAATAAGGTTTGTGAGGCACGACCTGCCCTTCACAAAACCATGCTGACTATCCTTGATCACATTATTCCTATCCAGATGTTCATAAATCCTATCCCTTACAATTCTCTCTAAGACTTTGCCCACAACAGAAGTGAGACTCACCGGCCTATAGTTACTAGGGTTATCCCTACTCCCCTTCTTGAACAAGGGAACCACATTTGCTAGCCTCCAATCTTCTGGCACTACTCCTGTAGACAACGAGGACATAAAAATCAAGGCCAATGGCTCTGCAATCTCCTCCCTTGCTTCCCAGAGAATCCTAGGATAAATGCCATCAGGCCCAGGGGACTTATCTATTTTCACCCTTTCCAGGATTTCCAACACCTCTTCTCTACATACCTCAAAGCCATCCATTCTACTTAATTGTGACTCGGTACTCACATTGACAACAATGTCCTGTTCCTGATTGAATACTGACGAAAAGTATTATTTCAGTGTCTCCCCAATCTCTTTAGCCTCCACACGCAACTTCCCACTCCTATCCTTGACTGGACCTATTCCTACCCTAGTCATTCTTTTATTCTTGACATACCTATAGAATGCCTTAGGGTTTTCCCTAATCCTACCAACTAAGGACCTTTCATGTCCCCTCCTTGCTGCTCTTAGCTCTCTCTTCAGGTCCTTCCTGGCTACCTTATAACTCTCAATTGCCCCAATTGAACCTTCACGCCTCATCTTTACATAGGCCGCCCTCTTCCATTTAACAAGGGATTCCAATTCCTTATTAAACCACGGCTCCCTCACACGACCCTTTCCTCCCTGCCTGACGGGTACATACTTATCAAGGACACTCAATAGTTGCTCCTTGAACAAGCGCCACATATCAATTACACCCTTGCCTTGAAGATTACTTTTCCAGGACACACATCTAAGTCATGCCTCACAGCATCATAATTTCCCTGCCCCCAGCTATAACTCTTGCCCTGTAGTGCACACTTATCCCTCTCCATCACTAGAGTAAAAGTCACCGAATTGTGGTCACTGTCCCCAAAGTGCTCACCTACCTCTAATTCTAACACCTGGCCTGGTTCATTACCCAGAACCAAATCCAGTATGGCCTCACCTCTTGTTGGCC
This sequence comes from Chiloscyllium plagiosum, assembly GCF_037043375.1. Taxonomy (NCBI): domain Eukaryota; kingdom Metazoa; phylum Chordata; class Chondrichthyes; order Orectolobiformes; family Hemiscylliidae; genus Chiloscyllium; species Chiloscyllium plagiosum. The sequence goes on along the minus strand of NW_028270177.1, from coordinate 101,949,598 downwards.
TATCTACATATTGTGTCAGGAAACCCTCCTGCACACATTGGACAAATACTGACCCATCTAACGAACTTGAGGTATAGCTTTCCCAATCAATATCAGGAAAGTTAAACTCCCCCATAACAACCACCCTATTACTTTCACTCTTCTCTTGAATCATCCTCGCAATCTTTTCTTCTACGTTTCTAGGACAATTAGGCGGCCTGTAAAAAAACTCCTGACAGGGTGATCTCACCTTTCCTATTCCTAACTTCAGCCCAAACTACCTCAGATGGCGAGTCTTCATCTTTCGTCCTTTCCACAGCTATCTTTGACAAGCAATGCCACACCTCCCCCTTTTTTACCCCCACCTCTGACCCTACTAAAACATTTAAACCCTGGAACCTGCAACAGCCAATCCTGTCCCTGTTCTGCCCATGTCTCCGTAATAGCCACAACATCGAAGTCCCAGGTACCAACCCACGCTGCAAGTTCACCTACCTTATTTCGTGTACTTCTTCCATTGAAGTATACACACTTCAAGCCACTTTCCTGTTTACAGGCACCCTCCTTTGAAATTGATGCCATGTTCCTAACCTCCCTACACTCCAGGTCCTGCACCCTAAAGCTACAGTCTGGGTTCCCATGCCCCTGCAGAGTTAGTTTAAACCACCCTCCAAGAGCACTAGCAAACCTCCCACCAAGGATACTGGTGCCCCTCAGGTTCAGGTGCAGACCATCCTGTTTATAGTTGTCCAACCTTCCCCAGAAAGAACCCCAGTTATCCAAATACCGGAATCCCTCCCTCCTGCACCATCCCTGTAGCCACGCATTTAACTGTTCTCTCTCCCTATTCCTCGACTCTCTATCACGTGGCACGGGTAACAAACCAGAGAAAACAACTCTGTTCGTTCTAACTCTGAGCTTCCAACCTAGCTCCCTGAAAGTCTGCCTAACATCCTCAGCGCTCCTCCTACCTATGTCATTGGTGCCAATGTGGACCACGACTTCGGGCTGCTCCCCCTCCCCCTTAAGGACCCGGAAAACACGATTAGAGACATCACGTACCCTTGCACCTGGGAGGCAACATACCAAACGTGAGTCTCTCTCGTTCCCACAAAACCGCCTGTGCCCCGAACTATCGAGTCCCCAATTACTATTGCTCTGCTCTTCTCCACCCTACCCTTCTGATTAACGGGGACAGGTTCCGTGCCAGAGGCCTGAGCCCCGTTACTTACCCCTGGTAAGTCTTCCCTGCCACAAGTATCCAAAACGGTATACTTGTTCTTGAGGGGAACGGCCGCAGGGGGTCCCTGCACTGGCTGCTTCCTCCCAGTCCCCCTCACTGTCACCCATCTATCTGCCATCTTTGGAGTTACTACTTCCCTAAAGCTCCGATCTATGACCCCCTCTGCCTCCAAAATGATCCTAAGTTCATCCAACTGCAGCTCCAGTTCCCTAACGCGGTCTTGGAGGAGCTGGAGATGGGTGCACTTCCTGCAAGTGTAATCAGCAGGGACGTCCATGGCATCCCTCACCTCAAACATGTTGCAAGAGGAACATTGCACTGCCTTCACTGCCATCCCTCTGAAAGTAACCTTTTATATCAAAAAAACTGATGTTGCCTTATTAAAGATGGAGTTAGGTACTGGCGTCAGAAGGGACGATATCTTGAATGGATCTTCTAATGAGGCTTGGTGGTTACAGCTCAGGATCAAAACCATGACAGAAACACTGCTCGGGATATAATGTAGACCCACAGATAAAGGAAAAAAAGGGAGTGGGTATATAATCAAGTTATTGCGTTGTGTAAAAACAATAATAGGATCATTATATTCAGGCATTTCAATTCTAAACATTAATTCGGTCAGTGATAACTTTTTAAGAGGGGCACGTATTTTGAAATTTATTCCACAGAGCTTCATATATCAACATAGAGCAGATACAACAATGAGCAGTGCAGTGATGGGCCTCACTGTGGGGACGAAGCCATTCAGATGTTCCAGGCAGAAGTGGGAGAGCATTACAGGACCAGTGACCGTGACATCACACATTTTGACTTTGCTAAGGAAAAGACCCCAAAAATGTTAGAAAAATAAAAGTTTTTTGCATTGGGGAGACAGATTTTATGGAAAGAATGACAGGATCTGGCTAAAGTACAGTTGCTTCTGGGTGAAACTGTCGCAGAACAAGGTGGGGCTGGGGTTGGGTGATCATTTGATTAAAAGTGAATTGATGACAGTGTCGGCCCAGCATGTTAAACCGAAGATAAAATTTATTAAAGAAGAAAAACCCAGAGAACCTCAGATGTCGACACAAATTCCGAACAGGATGTAAAAGAAAGAGAAGCTTAAAGCAGGTATCGAGTGAGCAGGTCAATGAAGGTCCTAAAAGAATATAGAAAGCGTCGGGATAAACTTAAAAAAGTCAGTGGAAGAGCAGAAGGAGGGGTGATAAAACATTAGCGGGTAAGATTAGCAAGAATCCAAAGTCATTTTTTTGGCTTATTATGGGGAAGAGAGTAACGCGGTAAAGAATGGGAGTTTTAGGGACTAAGGGGACAGCCTGTTCACAGAGCCAGAGAATATGCTAAACACAACCTGCGAATCGGTCTTCAGTTTGGAGAAGCAGTTCCTGGATTCAGGGAGAAGTGACCGTTTGACGCTTGAGCAAATTAATACAGGAGCTGAGGATGAATTGAAATTTTATGCAAGATAGAGCGGGCAAATCACCAGATTAAAGACCAAGTCTCACATCAGTGAGAGGGAAAGAATTGAAGAAAATTCGGAGGGCTGTTGAGGCTGAATAATTAAATATCTTCAAGGCTGAGGCAGACAGGTTTTCATACAAGTGTTAAGGGGAAATCACAGGAAATTGAAATAGGGGATTAACAAAATAAATATAACCCAATCGAAGGAAAAACAGACTCAATGAGAGGATAGACATATTGTTGCCCCTATGTCTAATTGTGTTCTTTTCTAATAGCCCTGTATTCACAAGAACATCATCTCTCTCACTGTGGAGTGAGTCATAGTTTGGAATGCAATCGAGGGATTCAAGGTATTCATAAACGCGATACTAATAGACAGATAGTACGAGAGGACTGCGATAACACGGATTGCCTGTTAGGGTGAGGATCTGCATCGACATAGTCTCCACTACCAGAAGGAAGACCTCAGCAAGACACCCTCCAAGGCCAAGTAGCGACCTGCACTGGGGAGCAGCTAGTCAGCGGCCAGGTGTCAAGGAGTGCTGAAGGCCTGAACGCTACATCAATGTCGTGTCTCCTTCCTTCCCTGACGAAAATTAAATGTGGAGGGGTAGAGAGACATGCCGTTGGTAGCAGAATAAGCAGTAAGTCTTTGACACGAGAGGCTTTGGACAGCTCCAGCTCAGCAAAATGTACAGTTAAACTCAAATAAAGTCATTTTAACTTTATTGTTACAGCAGTCCAAATGGCAGTTAACACAGTCGCATGTTCCTCTTGTGGGATGTAGGAGCTCAGGGAGCTGATGGCTACACATGTGGAAACTGCATCCAGCTTCAGCTCCTGATGGACCATGTTAGGGAGCAACGCTCGGCGACACAGTGGCTCATGGGTTAGCACTGCTGCCTCAGAGCACCACCGACCATGGTTCAAATCCTACCTCGGGCAACTGTCTGTGTGGAGTTTGCACATTCTCCCCGTGTCTGCATGTGTCCCCTCTGGGTGCTGCGGTTTCCACACACAGTTCAAAGATGTGCAGGTTATGTGAATTGGTCATGCTAAATGACCCGTGGTGTTGCGTGTTGGGGAGTGGGTCTGGATGGGCTGTTCTTCGGTGAGTCGGTGTGGACTTGTTGGACTGAAGGTCCTGTTTACACACTGTAGGTAATTTAATCTAGGATGCACTCAGAGTCATCCGAGATACTGACAAATTCATAAACACGCCCCTAGTTACGCTTCTTTAATGACTGTAATATTCCAGTCCAACGTTCATCGTCCTAGGTTCATTAGCCTTACCTGTCAGTCCTGTTGTATTTAAATAAACATAATTTAATCCAACAGGCGTTCCTTGCTTTCTGTCATGTTCCAGGCTGAGAGTCGATGGGCAACCACCAGCAATGGAAAAGGGAGTAGGCAGGGAGTGCAGGAATCCTCTGTGGCCATTCCCCTCGAAAACAAGTAGACCAGTTTGGATTGTTGGGGAGATGACCGTTCAGGGGAAAGTAGCAGTAGCCAGGTTGGTGGTACTACCACTGGCTCTGGGACACAACGGGAAAGGGTAAAGGTAAACAGGACGTTAAAGAATGGAGGGTCGATTGCTAGTGGGACAGATCAGAGATTCTGTGGTCGTAAACGGGAATCCAGGATGGTGGGCTACCTCCCAAGTGCTAGGGACCAGGATGTCTTCAAGTGGCTGCAGAACATTCTCAAGGGGGAGGGTGAGCAGCCAGAAATCATTATGCACGTTGGCACAAATGTTACCCGTAGAAATAGGGACGAGGTCCTGCAGCGTGATTACAGAAAGCTAGGAGAAACATTAAAAAAAACCATGACAGTGGTAATCTCCTGAGAGGGGGATTAACGTCCGAGACATGCACTGGGGGGGATACCAATATATTGGCGGCCAGTTTTGCTAGGGTTACAAGGGAGGGTTTAAACTAGATTGGCAGGTGGTCGTATCCTCAAGAGCAGGGAGGCAAGTGGAAGGAGACAGAGTAAATAGAAATAGTAAGGTTAGGCTGGAAAACGACAGAGAGAAAGTAATGCATTTTGGATTAAGTTGCATCTGTTTCAATGCAAGAAGGCTGACAGGTAAGTCCAATGAACTCAGGGGATGGATACGTAAGTGGGACTGGGATATTATAGCCATTACAGAAATATGGCTAAGTGATGGATAGGACTGACAGCTTAATGTGCTAGGGAATAGGTGCTTTAGGTGAAACAGAGATGGTGGAAGGAGGGGAGGGGGAGTTGCATTTCTGATTAAGGGGAGTACCACAGCCGTAATCAGAGATAAAATAACTGATGCATCACCCAGTGAGGCTTTGTAGGTGGAGTTAAGAAATAGGAATGGAATGGTGAGGTGATTGGGGTTGTAATATAGATCCCAAAGAGTCAACAGGAATGAGAGTAACAAATATGCAGGGAGAGAGGGGAGAACTGCTTGAGCAGTAGGGTTATCATAATACGGGATTTTCATTTTTCTAATACAGACTGGAACGGCCAGAGCATGAAGGAATTTGATGAGATAGAATATGTTAAATGCGTCAGGAAAGTTTCCTCAAGCAGTATATAGAGTGTCCTACGCGGGAAGGGGGAAAACCCGAAATTTTCTTCGGAAATAGGACAGGACAGGTAAATGAGTTAATAGTGGGGGGAGCACGTTGGAACCAGTAACCTATTTCTACTAATTTTCAAGTAGTTATGGAGAGGGACAAAACTGGTCCACAGGTTCGAACTCGGGACATGGCTCAGGTACAGGCAGCTGGGATCAAGGGAATCCCTGGAGGTATATAAGAGATAACGGAGTTTACTGAAGAAAGAAATCAGTCGGACGAAAAGGGGGCAAGAAAGAGCCTTGGCTGAGAAGATTAAGATGAATCCAAAAAGGTACTTTAAACATATTAAAAGAAAAAGCAATAACTGGAGAGAAAATAGGACCCCTGGAAGACCAATGTAGACAAGTACATGTGGAACGTCTTCTCTATGTTTACCGTGGAGAAAGACATGATGACTTGAGAACTTGAGAAAGTTAGTCGTGATATCTTAGGGACAATCCATGTCATAGTAGACGAGATTTTGGACGTACTGGAATGTTTGAAAGTGGATAAATCTCATGGTCCTTACCCGATATATCCAAGAATACCTCAAGGGGCTCCAGAAGAATTTTCGGGGACTCTGACCTATAATATTGATCATCATTAACTACAGGTAATGTCCCGGAAGACTGGAGGATAGCAAATGTGCCCTTATTCAAGAAGAACTGAACAGAAAAGCCTTGGAACTATAGACCCGAGGTTGAACATCCGTGGTAGGTAAGTTACTTGAGAAAGTTCTGAGGGATAAGATTTACATGCATTTAGAAAGACAGGCTTTGCTTAGGAATAGTAAGTGTGGCTTTGTGCGAGGAAGTTTGTGCTTGATAATTTTCTTAATGTAATTGGATGAAGTGACCAGGAAGATTAACTTGGGTAGGGCAGGAGACGTTGAAACATGTGGTGTTTGAAAAACACAGCAGGTCAGGCAGCATTCGAGAGGCAAGAGAATCTATGTTTCAGACATAAGCCCTTTATCAGGAACGTCCAATACATCGATTCTCCTGTTCCTCTGATGCTGCCTGACTTGCCGTGTTTTTCCAGTGCCACACTTTTCGACACTGATCTCCAGCATCTGCAGAGCTCACTTTCTCAAATGGCAGTAGATTTAGTAAATATGAATTACAATGACACCAGAACAGAATGAGGCTTTTCAGCCCCTGGAGCCTGATAGACAATTACAGGAGGAGGCCAATAAGCCCTCGCGCCTATAAAACTGTAACTAGATCATGCAGCACGAGTATCCAGTTAGACAGCAGCAGGATCAGTCTATTCAGTAATTTGAAGTCAGTAACACAGGAAATGGAAGAGGCCACGAAGTGACTGGACTATGGGGCATACTGGAATAAACCAGGCTATATAGCCCCTCAGACCTGCCCTTCCATTCACTAAGTCAGGGCTGATCTGCACTCGGCCGCAATTTCTCTTTCATGCCCAATTCTTTGTAGCCCTCGACTCTCTGATGGGTCAAAATCCACTGACACCACTCGCACCCCTCAAACATTTCAGTGATTTGGCCTCCCCAACAGTCCGGTTGCAACTGTCACTACCGCCTGAGAGAATGAAACACTCCCCACGCATATACCTTGGCCTATTGACATGGATAGAATTTATGAACACAGAGTAAAGTGACTGGCCCTGATAACATGGCCGTATTTGTTTGAGCGAGATGTCAAGGAGACTGAACAAAATTGAACTTGATGGGAATCAGTTGTAAACTCCCACTGGTTGAATCATTCAGAACACAATGGGGCTGGTGGACATCAATCCTCCCAGTCCCTGGATATCCCTGTGGGCAATCCTCAGGGTAGCTTCTACGGCACAAACATCTTCAGCTACTTCATCAATGTTTTCCCTCACGTCATACGATCAGAGGTGGGGATGTTCTTTGAAGATTATACAATGTTCAGAACAATGAGTCACCTCCTAAGGTACTCAGGTATCAAATGTGGACAACATTCAAGCTTGTGCTGTTAATGTAAAGGTAACATGAATCAAAAGCACTGCGGGACACTAAACATTTACACGGTTAAAAGAAATAGGAACTCCTTCAGTAACTCTAGCTGGTTTCACAGTAATGTAAGAAAGCCATTCCGCCCATCTGATCTTTTGGATAACAAGAGGCGCAATGCGTTCTCTCACACCTGCCTATTACACAAGGAGACAATTTTAAAAAATAATATGTGTTGGAATCCAAAGTACACACGCAGAAAGCTGGAAGAGCAGATTAAGCAAGGCAGCATCAAGACGTTGAGAAGTGAACGCCTTGGATATAACCCTTCGTCAGGACTGTAGTGGGAGTAAGGGGTTTTATAGATAAAGTGGCGGGTGAGGGAGGAGGAGGCTGAGGTGGTGAGGTGGGGGATAAGTGAACACAGATGAAGGTTATCAGCTAGTTGTTGATGGGAGGGCTGAATCCAGTTGGTAGCTGGACAAAAGCCTGCTCAGAAGAATGGAAGGGAGGGGAGAGCCTGGGAAGGGAGTCGGGGGATTTGAAGGAGGTTATTTGAAATTGGAGAATTCAATGTTCAGTCCCCGGGGTGTAGGCTGCACAGGTGACAGATGAAATCTTGTTCCTCCAAATTATGGTTTGGTTCATTATGGCAATGGAGGAGGCCAAGAATGCCTATGACGGAAAGGGATTGGGAAATAGAATTGAAATAGTAAGTGACTGGGAGGTCTTCCATTCCACCTAACGACCCTACCTTTCAGCTCGCAACCGGATTCATCACTCCCATCGCATAACCAGGTTGCACCCACCACTTGTGTCCACATATCCATAACTCACCATCCCCTGATCTCCCCCCCCCCCCCCCAACTACCCCTTCCCTCTTTATCTGCAGCTCCCCCTATCCACCAACCCAGTTCTAAAGGACATTTATACCTGAAATGTTGACTTTCCCAGCTCATGATGCTGCATGGCATGCAGTGTTTTTTCAGCTTTCCGTTTGTCTCCTATAACTCAGGAAGATCGAGTCTCGTCCGCACAACGTCTTGGTAGGCAGGAACCACGGGCTTCCCACTGAAGTCTTTGAATGCCTTCCCTCTGGCCAGGAGGAAGACATTCAGTCCCTCGAGACACTGACACATGAACAGAAGAGGCCATACAGCCACTCCAAACTGTTACACTGAAATAAGAGGGTGTCATTGTTGCTGCAACACGACAAATGAGGCATCGACGGCATAGACAGACTGCTCCACGTTGTTCCTCTTGGCCCCATTGCTAATGGTACACACGTGCTATGTTAACGTGGTTTGCTGACCATGAGGAGGGAAAGTGATTGGTTTGTATCAAGTTCCAAGGAAGCACCTTCCATGTACGAGATATTACGGACCAGGCTAGGCCACTCAAAACATTTTTAAGCAGGCAGCCCAGAGCATACCTTTGCAATTTGTTTCGGTAAGTGCACAATGAAAATTACCCGGAGAAATTTAGCTAGGTTGACTACCACATTTTAAAACAGACAAACACTTTATTCATAAAATTAAACAAGAAAACTCAAAGAACAGAATAAAGAATCACGACAGAATTCAACCTATTCAGCTAGACTTAATTATTCTATTCTGAATATATACAATAGTCGCAATTCGCAAACTCCCAATAAAAACCAGTATAAATGGAACACAAACTTCCAGGTAGAAGTTGAAGGTCAGAAAAGAGAGAGAGTTTCCACACAGCTCCCAGTTGAAATTCCCAGTTCACATCTAAACTGAAAACTGCTAAGCTCAGTTAGTTCAGCAAAAATAGCTCACCACTCTCTGTTCATTATACTGGTCACTTATAAAGCATGACCACTTTGGCCTGAAGTCTCATCTGTTTCCATGTAAACCAAAGGCCTCTGAAAATCCTTTTCATCTCTGTACCAAACCAGACTGATCGGAGCTTGGTCCCGTTTTATTGTACCTCTGAAAAAAAATCAAGGACAGTCTCCTTGAGCCAAGGAACAGCTTTTAGACAAAAAAATGGACTTGCTTTGTGATATGTCACCTCTCCCTAACAAGAACCATCGATGCTAAAAGATGGCTGCGTTTTTAACCCTTCGAACCCAGTTAGTAGTGTCAATACAGACAGATACACTATACTAACTGTAAACATTCAAACACAAATTCAGGCCGCGGTACACCCACCATCGAACACCTCAATATCTAATTCGAGTCTCAATAACTCATCAGCTTTCACGTTTACACGACCTGCCACATGCACAATGGTCAGATTGAATGGCTGCAACAACAAGCTCCATCTAAACAGTCTGATATTTGTGTCCTTAATATTTTTGACAAATGTCAATGTGTCATGATCAGTGTATACGATTGTCTCAGTTGCATTGCTGGTGATATAAACAACTGTTCTGGTGTAATGCCAACAACAAGTTTAAAGTCTCTTTCTCCACCGTTGAACATTTCTGTGGATGAACGTTCGACTTCCCAGAAAAATACGCGATGGGTCTTTCTATTCCCTCAAGATCCTCCTGCAGCAAACCCGGACCGGCACCCCCATCACTGGCAACGTTAGCCACCTTGAAAGGTTTCATGTAATCTAGCGTAGCTAATACTGGGGGCAGTGGTTAACACAGTCTTGAAGCTGTAAAATGCCTTTTGACAGTCCTCTGTGCACTGAGAGTTCTTGCCCTTGTCAATTCGGTGAGCGGAGCAGCCACACTGCTTAAAGTTTGGCGGAAACCTTCAGTAAAATCCAGTCAATCCCAGGAACCGTAGCACTGCATATTTCTTTTTGTCGACGGTGTGAAACATTCCCCAACTACTTTCATTTTCATATCTCATGGGACCATTTGTTCATGTCCAATAACGTGACACAGGAACGTGACTTGGGCTTTCTCAAATTCACTTTTAGCTAGGTTTACCACCAAGCCTACCTTCTGAAGTCAATTGAACAAGTCCGATAAATGCTGTAAATGTTCAGTTCATGAGTGACTAAAAACCACCAGATCATCAATGTACACCACATAGTTGGGTAATCTGGAAATGACCTTATTATCAATCCCTTAAACGTGGCTGGATCGTTTTTCATAACAAATGCCACAACTTTGAATTGATATAGTCCATTTGGCATTATGAAAGCCGAAATTGCCTTCGCTCTCTCTGGCAGAGGTTCTTGCCAGTAGCTTCTGAGCAAGTCCAACTTAGAATGTCAATAATTTCTCCCATTTTTTCGACACAATTCTCCAAATATGGAATTGGATATGCATCAGTCTTTGTAACGGCATTGACTTTGTGATAGTCCACACATGGCCATTGGGTACCATCTGGCTTTGGTACCATGACTATATGTGAACTCCAGTCACTGTAACTCACTTCGATTATGACATCTTGGAGTGTGCGCTCTATCTACTTCTGAACCTGTGCCAATTTTGGACAGCCATGCCTCTCAGGATGTTGCTTCATCAGAACAGAATACCCTGTGTCTACATCATGCGCAATTATGTTCGTACTTCCCAGCTTATTGCCGCATATCTCTCCACGATATCGTAATAACTCTTTCAGGTCACTTTGCTTTTCTTGTGGAAGGTAACTCAATAGTTTATCCCAATTTTTGACAACTTTCTCATTGTTCAATTTGATTTGAGGAATGTCCAATTCAGAATCCTCTGAACTTGGTTCTTCCTTCTGTGCTGTAATCATTAATACCTTCTCCTCTTGCTTTTCTTCCATTTCAAAATACCTTTTGAGCATATTCACATGACACACTCTGCGAGATCTCACCCTGTCTGGAGTCCATACCAAGTCGTTCACCTCATTCAATTTCTTCCCAATTTGATAAGGTACACTAAAACTTGCTTCTAAAGACTCAACTGTTACTGGAAGTAACACCAATACCTTATTCCCAATTGCAAAATTGCGAAGTTGTGATTTCTGATCCACTTCCTGTTTCATTGTACGCTGCAATACTTTTAAATGCTGTATAGCCAACTCTCCAGCTCTATTCTGATTTATTAATTTCTCGTTAACCAATAGTAATGGTCCTTTTACTTCATGCCCACAAATTAATTCAAATAGTCTGAATTTGGTCAATTCATTCCGTGCGTCTCTGAATTTCCTTATCACATTATTCTGGATAATCCTGACCATAAACCCTCAACATTTTCTTCACTGTTTGATACCATCTCGCTCATGCTCACTGTGATTCCGAATACTACGTAGTAGACTTGAATTGCTTTATTCCTAAGTTATCCATCACCTGCTTGAACAGTTCAGATGTGAGGTTTGATCTGTCTGAATCTGTATTGGTAGTCCGTACCTAGTTAAAAAATAAACTTTTTTTATACAACACTTTTAGCTGTAATGTTGCATAATGGGTCTGCCTCTGGAGATCCAGTCGACACATCCATTATTGTTAATAAATACTTTTTCCCACTTTTGCGTTGAGATAGGGGACCTACACAATCTATCAACACTCTTGGGAAAGGTTCCTCAAATGCTGGAATAGGTATTAAAGTTGCAGGTTTTATTACTGCCTGTGTGACATGTTTGAGATGTCTGGCAATATTCAACTACAAATTTTGTGTAGTCCAAGCCAATGAATATAGCTTTGTATTTCAGCCTGTATTGTCCTCACCCCGAAATGATCTCCAAGTGGACGCTCATGTGTCTCTCGCAGCACCTCCTTTCGAGACTCAACAGACAAAACAATTTGATGAATTTCTGTCCAGGTCTGACCTGCTTCAGTGTGTGCTGATCTCCATATCCGCATTAAAACATCATTTATTAAGTAATAACACACAGGAATGCATTCATTTTCTTTCTTGTTAAATATCTTTTGAGATAACTTTTTTAACTCCTCATGTTTCTACTGTAATTCAATCAACTTAGCAGAGCTAAAAATACGTTCATTTTTCCTACTTGCTCCTTCTCTGTTCCACTTATCAGATCAAAAAGAAACTTTCAGATAACTTTACGTCAGCTTCCTTGTCTGTGCCTTTTGCCTGCTTAAACCCGTGTATCTCTTGATCTTCTGATCACGCAATCAGGGGAAATTCCTGGATAAACATTTTCCAGGTCTTCAGTTGCCTGCATCTCCACTGGCTTTTCAACTAGAGTAGGCAGCACGCCTACCAGTGAATCAGCTATATTATTTGCAAGGACAGATTTTATTCCGGGAGCTGAGAGTTAGGGGTCCAGTTCTTCTACCACACATTCTCCACTCTTCTCTGGACTCTCCAGCCTCACTTTACATAACTGAGCACTTTTTGCCTCACTATGAATTCCTGTTACCAGCATATTTTCTGGTAATAGTCTCTCAAGAGTGCATAAAGCCTCACCCCTCAGCATTATAGATTGCAAGGATGCTGTGTCAATTAATATTGGAACCTCCTTACCAATTACTGCTGGCCTATGTGAATAAATTTTACCCTTTCATGTAAGTTTATTGTGCAGAATTGGCACGTCCACTGATCATCTTGTACACTCTGAGGCGGTAGCCTAACTTCCCTTACGCTTTTTGTTACGAGTCCAACAAAACTTCCAGACTTATCTAGTTATCCTACATATGGTTTTCTCCCACCTCACCAACACTGTGATTTTGTGTGGCCCACTTTATTACAATGAAAACACCATAGTTTTTAACTTCTTTGTCCCCCTCAAGGTTTTCTTTATTACTGTGGTAAATTAACCTTATGATCTACGCTGTGATCTACCTTTCCCTTTGCACGTGAGGATATCTCTTTGCTCCAATTTATGTCGCTCAGAGACCATAACTGGTTCTGGAAGCCAAACCAAGTTTATGGACCAGTTCATAATCATCAGCCATTTCAGCAACTAACCTTGCTGCTTACACTCTCTGCTCTTCCACCTGAGTTTGCACTACTTCTGGCAGTGATTTTTTTGAATTCCTCCAAGTACTAACCTCTCTAAGGGCATTATAGCTTTGTTCGAATTTTAAAGCTCATATCCAGCTATCGAAATTAGTCTGTTTGATCCTTACAAACTCAGTGTAGTTTGACCAGGATCCCTCATCAGATTCCTGGAAGGTTGCCAATGCAGACAAAATGTTTTTTTTAACCTCCTCGTTCTCCCCAGAAACCTCCTCTGATAGGGATGTGAGTACCTCACCAGTCCGACCTACACATTTGGTTTGGATCAACAAAACCTGCAATGCCCCTGGCCACTGCATTTGTTTAGCCAACTTTTCAAATGAGATGCAAAGGTCTTCTGACTACCAGGGGCTTGCTCATCCTCACTCTCTTCCTAACTAAGCGCACCTCAGCCGTTATCTCCAGCCTTTTACACTGACTTTCCTTTTTAAGTGTCAGTTTTTGCTATTCAAAAGCTGTCTCTTTCTCTCTCCCATGTTGCTCTCCCTTTTGCCAATTTTTTTACTCTCTGTTCTCCTGCTGTCTTCCACACCTCCACATCCCCACCACCTTCTGCATTTTATCGAATGTCAAATGTTTCATTTTGGCTGCCCATTCCTTTCCTCCCCATGTTAACTCAAGATGTTTCATTTGCAACTGAATTCTTGCCATCTCTATAGATTCTGATGGTTTCTCCAGTAAGTTTAATTGACGAGCTACTGCTGTAATTATCTCTCCGTTCCTCACAGAAGCAGTCACTTCCAATTCCAGCTTCTCAGCTAATTCTTGCAAGTTGGTCTTATTCACTTTTCGTAAAATTTCCCAAGTCACTGCATGCACACCCAGGAAACGTTTGGCGACTGAAATAGCCATTACTATTCGAAGCTTTGTCAACCCAATCAAACTAATACCCGAAATAAAGACACTAGCACCTCCCACTCGCTGTTGAAAATCCAGCAATGAGTCCCCACTCTGTTATGGACGAGGCTAGACCACTCAAATCATTCTTAAGCAAGCAGCTCTGAGCATAACTTTGCAGTTTGTTTTGTTCATTATCCAATGAAAGTTACCGGGAGTACTTTAGCTAGGATGTTTTTAAATCAGACAAAAACGTTATTCACAAAGTTACACAATGAAACACAATGAACAGAATAAAGAACCCCTATAGAATTCAACCTATCCAGGTAGACTTAATTATGCTATTCCAATTACACACAATAGTCCCAATAATCAAACTTCCTTGAAAAAAACGTTATAATGGAATGCATGCTTCCAGGTTGAAGCGGAAGGGCAGAAAAGAGAGAGAGTTTCCACACAGCTCCAGTTGAACTTCCCAGTTCAAGACTTAACTGAAAACTGCTCAGCTCAGCTCAACTCAGCTAGCTCAGCGAAAAGAGCTGACCATTCCCCGTTCATTATACAGGTTACTTCGAAAGCATGACAACTTTGCCATGTAGTTTCATCTGTTTACATATAAATAAAAGGCCTCTGAAAATCTCTTTCGTGTCTGCACCAAACCAGACTGATCGCAGCCTGACCCCGTTTTATTGACGCTCTGAAAAACATCAAGGACAGTGTCTACTTGAGCCAATGAACAGCTTTTAGCAAAAACGAAGTCAGAGAAGACAGGCTAGTGTTCTGTGTGGAGGTAAGAGCTGTTGGGAATGGCTAATACTATCTGATGACAGATTTGTGAACAACATGACGTTCAATACAGGGTCACATACCAACTGTACATCCAGACGGTGAGACTTCATTCAGAACTGGAGCTCTCTCTCTACCAACATCGGGGCTCAATAGATCTCTGTAAACTTTCATCGAGTCATAGAATCCCACAGCACAGAGACAGGCCCATTATCTCAAACAGGTTCATGCTGATCAAAATGTCCATCCATGCAAACCCCATTTCCCTGCGCATGGTCCATATCCTTCTAAACCTTTCCTATCTATACATTTGTCCAAATGTGAAGGCACGTATTATGGAAAACATGTTCTATCCAATGCTATCCGTATTTTGTTTTGGAAATAATGAGTGTTGCTTCATAACACTCCAGTGTTAATGCAATCACATTTCATTCTTTTTGTATCGTTACAGATTAAACACTCATTTCTTTCACACTCTCCTCATGGTACCATCACCGCAGGAATTAGTCTGGTGAAACTCCATTACACCGTCTCTCTGTCCCAAGGAGATCATTGATTATAAATGAAAGAAAATACTGTCTCAAGTACACTTCACAACTGCAGGACGGTGTCTTCACTCATACTTTAATCATTTGTAATGAACGCACCTACTCATTTATTGTGCTGATTACTTGCTGAGTCATAGAGATGCACAGCATGGAAACAGATCCTTCGGTCCAAGCCGTCCATGCCGACCAGATATCCCAACCCAATCTAGTCCCACCTGCCAGTACCCGACTGCTCTGTATGAATTCTGTTAGTGCCCCATGATCAAGGACATCCAGCTCCTTTTCACCAAGAGGACTTCCCATCATCTCACCTTCTCATAAATACAAAATGCGAAAGATGGCATTTTTTGCCAATCATTTATTTATGAAGCAAAGTCACACCAACAACAACATCACTGTTGCCATTGGAGTTGATTGGAGATACTGAGGAGGCAATGATCTCGCTGTATTGTCTCCGAATATTAATCCAGGGAATCAGGTAATGACCCAGACACCGGATCTGAATCCCACAAAGGCAAATGTTGGGAATTGAATTCAATAAAATATCAGGAATTAAGAATCAAATGAAACAATGAAACCATTGTCGATTGTCCTACCTGGCACCCTCATGCCCTTCAAGAAAGGAAATCTACCATCTTCAGCTGGTCGGGCTTACATGTAACTCCAGACCGACAGCAATGTGGTGAACTCTCAGTTGCAGTTTGAAATAGCTAAGCCATCCACTCAGTTATATCAGTCACTTCAAAGCCTCAAAGAAAAGAAACCGCATGGACCCCAGCACTGACTACTAACAGCCCACAGACTGCAGTGGGTCAGGAAGGCAGCTCACCAAAACCTTCTCAAGGACAATGAGGAAAGGGAATTAAATGTTGGCCCAGCATCCCATTCATGAATAAAAGAACATGATCCCACTCAGGGAAGAGAGAAAAACAGACATAAATAACTTTAAACAGGAACTTTGACATATACCTTGCATGGTCACATTTATCAGTAATATGGGAACAGGAGAAACATAAGTAAGGTTTCATTTCAGTTTTTATTTCCATCCCAGCTGATCATCAACAATCCCTTTGTTTGCTTCTTTCTCTCTATCTCTCTCTTTCTCCATTTATTCAACTCAGTCCTTTTCCCCTTCATAACTGATGTCGGTGTCACCAACATCAATCACGCTATTTCCCAACTGTGTTCAGTTCTGATGTACGGTTATTAGAATCGAATTGCCAATTCCATTTTTCTCTCGACCCGCTGTGGCAGATGGGCTGCCACACCTGCTCAGTTTGTCTTGCACTTTCTCATTCGTTATTGTTTCTGATCTGTTGCATCATTCTTTGCTTTATTTAACCTTCAATTTTGTTATTACTTGGAATGTCTGCATCGCTGACAGGGGCAGCATTTGTTGACCTAACCAGGTGTCATTTTCTGCGAGGTCATTCTTTCAGGCAGTACAGAACCAAGCACCTTGCTGTGGGTCTCACATCAATCCTAAGCCAGACCAGATAATAACCCAAGATCTATTTACCAAAGGACATCAGTGAAATAGATAAACATATAGACAAAATGCTGGAAATGTTATGGTTGTTATTTCCAATTCCTGCCTTTTGTATTTACTTTCTGACATCGTCTGTGGAAGGATGTGGAACAGTGTCTTTCTGTGTAATAACCTGCGCATCTGAATTACATTCCTTCCGACATTACTGCTCTGAGAGACTGTTCGTGTCATTATGCTATTTTAGAGACAAGAACAAAGTTGTGATCGAAATATTTGCAACTGAAAGAGTGCTTAGAGGAGAGGTGGAACCATAACGTCTGAATTTTACCAAAGCATAGATAATGGTTTATTAAGCGTCAGTTTGAAGCCAAGATGGTGACTGGGCATATAGTCGAGCTGGTCGTGGATAGGTTTTGTGATGGATAGAATAACGAAACATAAATGAATTTCATTTATTTAAATTCGGTATTGTGAACAGTCTCGTTCTCCGATGTTTGTGAGGGCGGGGGTGTGGGCGGTTCTGAAATTTGTGGGGAACCAATGGAATTTGCTTTTGAAACTGAAGACAATAGTTTCCGTCTTTGTCAAATATAGATAACAGAAATAGCAACAAAGTTCGCCATGGTTGAAGAGATTAATAAATGGATAGAGATGAAGAAACTTACCAGGAACACCAACAATAGCGAGGATAGGATAGTAACCCGCCTGGATAATCAGCAGTGCACTCCATATCCGATATGGTAATGTTGACCTCGAAAAATAGAAAAGACCATCAGATAAACTCCTGTCCATTGTTGCAGCATTCCAGTCAAATGTTCTCAGATTCTGATCCATTAATGGATCATTCCAGACTATTCTCAGATGTTTAAATCTCCTTTTTCTGTCTCTGCAGCTGCTGATCCCTTTAAGCTTTGGAGTTGATGCTACAATGGCATAAACCATTGCAAGAGGCCCCTTACTAATAGGAGACGGAAAACATCCAGTGACACAACTAGGATCCATGGAGACTGGCATCACTCACAGTCACTGAACAAACAGCTCCATTTAACCCCTTTCAGTATGGTTCCTTCAGTTCACAAAAACTACTGGACTGGATTGAATGTTTGCACCATTGGCTATTGGTCGCATCTCCCATCACCCAATGCTCTCGTGAAGTTAGTATTGAGGGAGAATGATGCATGGTTTCTTATCGCAGGCTAGATGATTCTGCTGCATTGTCCGTTTGCAATACTGTAACCTGCTGAACCTTCCACCACCACCACCCTCAAAAACCACAATCTACATGCTGTTACCGTGCAGATCTCTCCTCGACTAGAACAGGCACCAACCAATATATTTACAGTGGATATATTTGCAGTCCAATGCATAGGAAATGTGAATTTGCCTGGTCATTCCTTTAATTGGTCTCATAAAGCAATTTTGTACCTTCAACATTCAATGTGGTTCATCACTTTTTAAAATATAAACTCACAAACACCTTAACACACTTTATTAAGCAGAAGTTTCTTCACATTCTCCTCATGGTAGCATCATGCCAGGGTTTAGTCTGGTGAAAACCCTTTGCTGATACACAATACATCTAACAGTCTCTCAACAAAACACTACCATTGGGAAAGATAGATTTACTCTGGTACTTTAATCATTTTGCATGAACAGCCACATATCATTTATTTCCTGCTGCGTAAAAAATCTGTTTGTGACTTATGACCAAGCACATTCAGGTCTGTTTCAACAACAGCACTTCCCAACCTCTCACTATTTAATGAACATAAATGTGAATGATGATATTTGTTGTTCATATCCGAAATATTTTAGATCTTGCGAAGAGCTATTGCCCAAACACTGATCCTTCTGATACCCCAAAGCCTTCACTCCAGATAATTATACTACTCTCTTCATTCTCTCGATTATCCAACTTTTAATATATTCGGTGGATTCCACACCTACCTATCCATGGACTCTAACATTCTCTACTCACCTGTATTCAACCATGACAAACGTCTGCTGAAAATTCAAATATTTAATTTCCACTGGTTCTCAATTGTCGATGTCACAACTGACAACCTCCACAATATCCAGCAGGTTTATCAAAGATCAAGATCATTTCCGCTTCCTGAGTCTAGATTGACTCGACTGAATCATGTCATTATTTTCCAAGTGTCGAGTTGTCACATTCCTTACAAAGGTTAAAATGTTATTCTCACAGCTTACATCAAGCTAACCACTGTTTAGTTTGCTGTTTGCTCTCTCCGTCCTGTTTTAAACATTTAGGTTTACAATCGCTGCTTTCCAGTCCGGAGGATCCTTTCCAGAATCTAACCAGTTTTGAAGAATAATCAGTAATTCTTTCTTTAGCTTTGCTGCCACTCCTCAATACTCTGGGATGTAGCTCATCAGTTGCAGCAATATACCAACCTTAAATTCAATGAGGTATTGAAAGACGTACCTTTTATTAATTCTAATTTCCTGCTGTTTCCCATTTTCACCAGTCACTCTGTTCCCTTGTATTTCTGGAAGTGTCTTTCTGTACCTTCCTCAGGAAGATGGACACAATATATTGCTCTCAGGGGACAGATGGGTTCTGTCAGCCAGTGAATATATCGGAGGAGTGCACTCCGGTGATGATGGATATGTTACTCACTCCTGCCTGGAAAGTTCCAGAATGAATCCAGTTTAATTCATGGTGAGCATCAGCACAGTCCTGTCACTGGTATGTGAGGCTGCACAGTATACTGAAGGAGGGGACACAGCTCGGTGACCACCTCAATTTTGAAACAAACTGGCTTCATACCTGACACCTGGTCCAGCTTAGACAAATGTCCCGGGAAATCCCAGGAGAGATAATGCATTGTCCTGCACCTCCCTATTTATAGAGCTTCCCTTCTGTGGAGCCTCATTTCCATTTGTTTACCAAGGACCCAGACACTATGTAAATGCAGTGTATAGAGTGGGGTCACCAAACCCCGCAGCTGACAATACAAACCCGAGATAAGCATCCACAGAAACTCCACTGATTTTCCAAAGACAGGAACAAATCAATTCCCCACACGGAACGTGCACGCGCTCAGTGTTGAAAATCATTTCCAATCCTGAGTTTCGCTTCCTGGATGAGAAAGCCGTTACATCTCTGTACATTCCCACAGTAAGAGTTCCTCTCTCCAAAGAAGCAGTTGACAATGTAACATTACCTTTCTCTATATCTCAGCAACTATAAGGGCAGCACCAGCATTGCTAATGGATTTGATCATCACACTCAGAGAAGAGAGATACAGGGAACCTAACTCACTTTGAACAGGGACAAATCTAAATGGACGCGACAATCAGGAATATGGGAAAACGGGGAAACGTGAGAATAACTTGCCATTCTGTTTTCCTTTCAGTTCATCATCAGCAATCCCTTTGCTCACTTTTCATTTCATTTTCTCTCTTTTTCTGGCCATTTCTCCATCCATTCAATTTAAACCTGCCCCCCACCTCTCTCTCCAACCCAACCATCCATGATGCAAGGATAAATAATATTATGTCCCAGTTTGCTTTCAGTTGTGAGGCAGGGTCACTGGACTCAAACCGTTATCTGCATTTCTCCTGACAGAGGCTGCCATACCTTCGAGACTCTCCAACACTTGCAGACGCTGGAGAATTTTATTTTCGATCTCCAGCACTCACCGTTCCTTGTTTTAATTCACCTTTCATGCTGTTGTTTCTCCGAATGCCAGCATCACGGGCAAGGGCAGCATTTGTTGTCCATCACTAATTGTCTTTGACTACACGGCCATTAGTCAAGACAAAATGGAGCCAACAATGTTTTTGTGGGTCTGAAGTCACACTGAGTTCAGACTGGGTAATAATATTCAGCTTCTTTAGCAAAGACTATCAGTGAAATAATAAAAATAAATATTCACGGTTTCTGAGTGAAATTGTCTAATCCGTATTCCCTAGTTCCTGCCAGAGAGAGATGGTGGGTAAATCAGTTTAACTACCAACAATCAAAAGGACTTTGGGGACAAAAGCGAAAGGGAGATTGAGCGACAATTTCCAGTAAGATCACAGGATTCAGAATGCTGAAATGAAGACATTTCGACAGCATCCTGCAACATGAACCAGTATTCCTAGGAATGATAGGTGAAGGGGATATTGGCGTCAATAAAGATGAGCGAGAGTTTTAGATGAACATTTGTTCTGCAACTTTGTAACTGGGTGTGAGGTCAGCAGAGTTTTCGACTCATTGGGCTGAATCTAACAATAGTTTGTCTCAGTGACATTTTTATTGAGTGTGACAGAGGGATTGTCTGTACGAGACTGAACTAGTTTCATGGTGCTATCTTGTCGAACTCACCTCATTAACTACCCACTCAATCTCATAGTGTTACTCGCATTCAATGCCACCCCGATTCTCCAACCCAACATGGCTGGAGGGACTCACTATCGCACTGATGTCCCTGGCTATTCTATGATCTCTGACACTGATGACATCTTTCAAAGGCCAATAGGCACACTGTTGTAATTCCTCAGTTTAGAGCCACCCTGCACAGTTGACCCCGAGTATGGCAGGTAAGGGGAACAAACGTACAGTGTTTCAAAAGTGGTAGAGAGGTCCTAGTGGATGGGCTAGAACAGGGGGATCCATTCTTTTCCCAGAGGAGGCCTGAGCATGGTCTGAGCTCAGTACAGTATCTGCGGTCTCTCTCTCTCTTTCTCTCTCTCTTTCTCACACACACACACACACACACACACACACACACACACACACACACACACACACACACACACACACACACACACACACACACACACACACACACACACACACACACACACACACACACACACACACACACACACATTGAATATGGAACATTCCAGATAGTGTTCCAAAGAATTCCCATTTTCAGGTGCAGGGGCTTGCAGTCATTCAACCCCCTGGGTTCCTGCATTAAAATGCACTTATTTTATATGCAATCACAATTAGTAATTCTGGCTATTTCGCTTTGTCTCACTTTGTTGTATTCAGCCAAACACTGTTTCGAAACACTTGTCCCGTTATGAAACACAATTTTGAGCAGAGAACTTTTTATCCTCAGCTGTTATCTTGACCGTTATCAGAATTGTACCATTTTCTTTGTTATGAAAGTTTCTCTTGCCCGTTGCCTGTGCTTGTTTCTGTCTGTAACAGTTACACTGTCTCCCACGCAGTTGGCCAGACGGCTGGTTTGTGATGCAGAGGAGGCCAGCAGCGCAGGTTCAATTCCCCCATACTGACAGAGGTTACCAATGAGCAATCGAGCATGGCCAATCCACTCTAAGTTGCACATCTTTGTACTCTGGGAGGAAGCTGGAGCATTGGGAGGGAACCCACAGAGATACGCGAAGAATGTTGAAACTCACCTGAGGTTGGAACCCAGCTCATTGGGTGATGTGCGGCCTCAGTGCTAGCCAAATATCCATCATACACCTCAGTTAGTTCTGTTAATTACCTGTAGCTGAATGAAGAAATCCAACTGGCTTGTTCTGATAACTGAACCTGACTCAGTCTTAGACCTTTATCATTGGCCATATCGTCAACCTGTTTACATTTAAAATTTGTTGTGAGCAGTGGAGGAGTGGGACTAGAAATGGAAACAGTGACACCCTTCAACCTCAGTCAGAACCGCAGTAAGGAGAAATTCACAAAGTGGGAATTCATTCAAGCAACAATTCTCTCACCCAGAAGATTGGGAGGGCTGAATCTTCACATTATATCGAGGCTGATTTTGTCTGATTTTCCAGAGACAGGTGAATCAGGGATCATTGTGAAATCAGAGAAAAGTGCAGCCATGACCTTATTGACTGGTGGAATAGTGTCAAAGTGCCGAATGGCCCAGTCGTGTCCGTCAGCCCTATGTTGGTGTAGTTTGGCAAATGTATTAGAAAATCCAGGCTGTGTCAGGCAGTGACCCTCTCCCCCAATCCCTCTTTTCAGGCTTCTCCTCTCTGTAACTTCTGCTCCTTATGTAGGTCATGCTACAGGCCCAGATTCGCATTGAATACAGCCCCCATGTCCCACACAAGGTCAATTCACACAAATCCTGTGCTGTCTCTGAATGCAACATTTTACATCATGATTTCCAGGAAAATAATCAATTATTTTCCAAAAACATAAATAAGAACATAAGAAATAGGAACCTGCGTTGTCATTCAATAAGAACATAGCTGATCTACTCCACGGCTCAACTCCATTTTCCTGCTAACCCCTTGCGTCCTCAACTCTCTGAAATGTCACAAATGAATCCACCCCTCTGTAAATACAATCAGTGACCCAGCCTCCCCAACTCTCGGGGTTAGGAAATTCCAGCCATTCACTACCTTCTGAAAGAAGACATTTCTTTACATCTCAGTTTGAAATCGATATTCCTTATTCTGTATCTACATCCCTGACTTCGAGACTCTGTTCTGGTGTGGAATCACATTCTCAACACCGACCTTGTCAAGCCCCGTCTGTATCTTATCCGTTTCAGTAATGACACGCTCATTCATTTAAACCACAATGAGTAATCGCCTCAGCATTTTTGATGTATTCAATAATTCAATCCTTTCATCCCAAGAACCAGTCTATGAACCAACATTTCTGTGTCAACATGCTGACGTTACGTTTCATATACAGGAACAGTCTAATCCGTTGTACTGCTCCTATTTTGGGAGTCCTCTCCATTTCATAACAGCCTGCCTTTTGGTTGTCAGTGTCATCATCAAGTTCGAATGTATATTGCACTCAGCTCCCGCCGTCAGGAGCTGAGTGCAGCTCTTGTAAGCAGCTCTTGCCATCGGACTGATATTTGTGGTACTCCAGTAGGTACATTTTTTTTCATAAATATCGATGAATCATGACTCTCCGATTTGTAAGTGTTTACCAAGTGTCATCCCATGCTATTGCATTATCCGTCAGACTATGAGCTTCTGCCTTGTGTAAGAACCTTTATTTTGTGATACCTTGTGGAAAATCTCTGGAAAACCTCATGTCTACCAGTCCCCCTTTATCAAGGCCACCTGTCACATTCTCATGGATTTCCAGAAAAGCTTTGCATGATTTTACAGGCAAACTGTAGTTCGCCTTTAACAAGACCATGCTGACTCTGTGTGAAGCTTTTCTAAATGCTCTGCAGTCCCTTCCTTAATAACAGACTCTCACAGATTCCCAGCAATAATGGTTAGGATAAGTGTTTCATGCTTTCAGTCTCGTTCGTTTCTTGAAGACAGGCGCCACATTGGAGGGTCTCCAGTTTCACTGGATCACTCCTTTAATCCAGAGAGTTGTGGAATATTTCACACAGTCCCACCAGCCACTCTGTGACCACTTCTTTTAAAACCAGCTCTGAATTGTTGATGATCTGTTTAGCCTTGGTCTAATCTGTTTGAGAATTGCCTTGTTCCTTCTGTTAGAGACAGCTCAAGATTTTCCCTGCTGTTACCATTTTGCTTATACCATTGAAATATTTACAGCACGTTTACCTGTGAGGAACGATGTAAAATACAGGTGTAAATTATCTGACTGTTCCCCAGTCACACCCTCCAAATATCCTCAATATACTTCCCTGACTTCCTTTTTATCAATAATCACACACACACACACACACACACACACACACACACCTCTTTAACTCTTCTTACATACCTGGAAAAGCTCGTACTACTTGTTTTTATATTTCTTGCCAATTTACTTACATCACATCTTTTCTTCCCTTTTCTTCGCTTTCTATATTCATGCAGTCATATCGCATACAAGCACAATCTTTGTTCCAACTTGTCCATGCCGGCCAGGTTTTCCAAACTAAACTAGTCCCATCTCATTCCATAAACACGTCACCGTCTGTGCATAAAACAGTTCCCTCTTCCTCGCTTTTAAGTCTTACCTCTTCCACCATAAGCCTATAGCTCTCTGATTTGATTTTCCTAGCCTGTGGAAAAGACCTCGGCTTTTCACCCTGCCCAAACCTCCCCTTATTTTGTAAATTACTATAATGTCACCCCTCAACCTCCTACAAACCATCTGATTCTAACTTCAAGAACAAGCACTTAAAGATCAGCACTGTAAATTTGAAACAATGTTAAAAGTGACAGGTAAACAATGCTCAGCCCAAACTTCATACTGTTATTTGTTTCCTCCTTTATGTTACAATACTAAGGCAGCATGAATATCTTACTAGTGCCAATAAGCCGTCAAGCACCTGAATTCCTTTGCCTGACGGCAGTGATGTCGTCAGTAAAAATGTATCTCTGGCTAGATCTATATAATACAACATGTTCTACAGGGAAATGGAATTAACATGGATGAACACTTTGGTCGGCATGGACCACTTTGGTCCACAGGGCCTGTATCGCTGCAGGACTCCATGATACTAATATTCTAACAACCATTTCGTGTCTACCACTCCGTGTTCAAACATTCGATATTGTATGCAGGCACCGTGTAAAATGCAGTATGTTAACGTCTCTAGTCCTCAGAGCAAAGTTATTAATGAGTCCTTCTGACCACACAACAACAAATCCAAAATAACCTGCTCCCTTGTTTGAGTCACAACATACTCTTCAACCAACCTGTTATACGCTTAAGCAATTTATTTTTCACATTAGTAGCTACTTAGTTAACGCAGTTTAGATGCAATTTGAGATCATGTAATAATACTGCAGCACCCATAATATTTGCATCTCTAATTTACAGAGCATATAATGCACAGAATTTGCACGAGAACAAATAATACACTAATACACGAATGCTTGCTTCTTCTTTCTATTTGTAAGATCCACCCAAACTGATTCTGTGGAATCTGATGGATAGGGTCAGGGGTGTTATTAGTGATAGACGTGAACAAGACATTCGGAGAGGGTCACCTCGACGCTGATATAGTCTGAAGAAATGATCAGCATCACAGGACAAGCATCAATATCCTCCCCACTCTGTCAGGTTAACTTTCAACGTACTCTGTCTGCGCCCTCACACTCACTACCTGTTATAGCCCCTACCACCTAACAAGGCTCATACCCTATCTCCAAATAAGCCTCAGGCACTACCACTCTCACTATTGAATTCAGCACCTACCACCCCCTCCCCACTCCGCGCGTTCTCTCTCCCTCCACTATATTCCCAACACTAATAAGACTGCATGGATACAACACTGTGGACTGACTCCCTCCGGACACCTCACCATTCCCCCTCCACCTCCACCTAAACCAGCATTAACAGCAGGGGGACACACTCCCACCACTACTCCCTCACCTCCCCTTTCTGTCATTCCAGGAGAAACGAACTGTAATAGGAGAGAAAGGGCCAGCCAGATGGTGAAGCACCCGATATCTGTTCCCGCCTCCACACCCCCTCCCCAACCATGTGGGGAGGATCCTGGTATGAGCCAGAGAGGACCGGGAGGTGTCGTATGGAGATTCCTCGACATCCATGTCCCTCGAACTGAGTAAAAAAAAATGTTCAGTGAATGGCAATTTGCACTTTAACTATTCTGTCTGTTCTCATAATTTTCTCGCTCCCAAAACAACAAATATCTCATTGCAGAGCGATACAGACACAAAAATATTCAGAGACATATGTAACCATGCCAATATACTGACACTTACAGTACATATATGGAGGTGGACCCGCACACGTGTAGTGGCATACGGAGACATAGACAGTCGCACACAAATAGACACAAACACAAGTAAAACGCAGAGGCTAATATGCAGATAAACCAATGTCAGCACATAAATACACAAACCACAGACACATGAACAAACACACACAAGTGCACATACGGACCCACAGAGACACAGACACTAGTGCTTATGAAACAGAGATAGATAGGTTTTTGATGAATAAGCATGTCAAGAGTTACAGAGAGTAGTCAGGAGAATGGAGTTGAGAAATCTCTAAGCCACTATTTAATGGCATTCAGAGTCGATGGGCATAATGTCCTAATTCTGCGTTTTTAATGCCCGTGTGGTCTCATGCTATCAGTTATTATCTTCCTGGGACACGATCAGAGAATGAGTTTAATACATATTTGATTGAAAAAAGTCAGTGGTCCTATTGGATAGGTTGAGAGGGCTGAATGGTTTCTGTCTATGCCTAATTATTCTGTCCTTCTGTTTCAAAAGATGTGGAGATTTCATGTTAGGTTAACACAGTTTAAAATAACAGGTCCCACACTGTTATAAGGTCGCCCCTTTCACTTTAGTGTTGTACTATCTGTAGGGTCCTCATCCCCAGGGAGCAGTGAAGACTCAGTTTTTGAAGATATTGAAGGCTGAGCTCGAGTGATTTTTGCTGGACTGGAGAGTCAATGTTTATTGGAAACAGGCAGGAGACGGATGGTCAAACACAATCGGTTCAGTCATGAGCATTCTGACTGGTGTCGCCGAATGGCCAACTGCTGTCCCTTCCCCATGTGTTGTTCCCTCAATCCACCCTCGAGGCTTTTACAGTGAAATGCTGCTGTCCCTACGTCCTGTCTTGTTCTCATAATCCACGCTCGATGCTGTTACAGAGATATACTGCTGCCCCACCCCATGTGTCGTTACCTCAAGCCACCCTTCAATGTGGTTACAGAAATATACTGCTGGCCCTACCAAATGTGTTGTTCCCTCAGTCCACCCTCGATTCTGTTACATTGATATACTGCTGCCATTATCCCATGCATTGTGCCCTCCATCCACCCCTCGAAGCTGTTTACAGAGATAGGGGACTAGTCATTATCGTTACCATGAGACTGGAGGAGACCATTCTGCCTATTTAATTAGTTATAGAGGAAAATAGAACGAATCATTTTAGCTCATTGAGTACATTTTACTGCACAGGACGTCATGTGGACATCTGTGCTGCTACACAGGAAGCTGTTGCTAACAGGAAATAGAGAGTAGAGATAAATGCTTATTTTCACATTACAAAGCTGTAACTGGTGGAGTGCCTCAGAGATCACTATGGGATCATCAGCCATCAATATCTGCATCAAAGATCTGGAGGAAGGGACTGAATATATCAAAGCCCAATTAGCTTAAACACCAAGCTGGTCATCCAGTATGTCATCAAATGGAGGTCGTGTGTCATCAATGTGATATAGGCAAAGGGAGATTCGTGAGCAAACCTTCAACAGATATAGCATAATGTGAGTTGTCCATTTTGGATGGAAGGATAAAACAATGGTAAACAATTTAAGTGGAGAGAGATTGCAGAACTCTGTGATACAGACAGCATTCATGATCCTGGTACACGAATCATATGCAGTTACTCTGCACTTACTGTTAGTGATTTGGAAGCTAAGTGGAATGATTGCGTTTCTGGCAAAGGTTTAATCAGAAATGTTTTACTGCATCTGTACCGGTAAAAGTGAGGAGTGCAGATGCTGGAGATCAGAGTCGAACAGTGTGAGGCTGGAAAAGCACAGCCAATCAGGCAGCATCCGAGGAGCAGGAGAATTGGCGTCACGGGTATAAGTCCTTCATCAGGACTGTGCCCAAAACATCGAGTTTCCTGTTCGTAGGGTGATGCCTGACCTGTTGTGCTTTTCCAGCATCACATTTTCCGAGTCTACTTCTGTACAGGGCGTAGCTAAGACCACATCTGAAACATTATGTGCAGTTTTGATCCCTTAACGTAAAAAAAAAAGTTTTAGAAGCTTATCAGCAACGTTTTGGTCACACTTTCCTGGAATAAAGGCCTTTTGTTCTGAAACATTATCAGTTTTGGACTTGGATGAGAAATCATTTTGAAGCATACACGATTTTGAGGAAAATCAGCTGGATGCATATTTTCTCTTCTCAGGGAGACAAAAACTGTGGAATAAATTTTAAGAATAAAATGTATTGATTTTAGCACAGATATTATAAAGATATCAAACGATTTTTAAAAATTAAGCATATGCGTACCAACATATCATCAAATTATAAAACAGGAATTTTCTCTTTGCTAATGAAAGGCACTGTGTATAAGAACAGCAATGATGAACTTGCTTTTCGTCCATTCTGATCCATTCCAGAGAATGTTCACGACGAGCGGACGCGGTCCAGTTTGGTGTTCAGTTGACATGATTGCATGTTTCAACACAGAGAGGCAGAACAATGTTCCCTGCCTGAGAAGCAGCAGCCGATTGATCCCTCTATCTTCTTTTGTTCCACCTGACAACAGTAAAATTCTGACTCACCTCTACCTGATGAGTCGTGGAGAATCTCTGATGAGAGGTTCATTGGAATCTCCCTAACGTCTGAAGCAAAGGGCATTCAGTTAACTGCAACTATTCTGGGAGAACTCACATCACAAGTAGCTTGTCTGAGCAAAATGGGTGGCATGGCAGCTCAGTGGTTAGCACTGCTACCTCACAGCACCAGGGTCCCAGGTTTGATTCCATGCTCGGGCGACTGTCTCTGTGGAGTTTGCATATTCTCCCCGTGTCTGCGTGGGTTTGCTCTGGTTTCCTCCCACAGGTCCAAAAATATGCAGATCAGGTGAATTAGCCGTGCTAAAATGCCCATAGTGTTTGGTGCATTGGCCAGAGGGAAATGGCACTTGGTGGGTTAATTTTCGGGGGGTCGGTGTCGACTTTTTGGGCCGAAGGGCCTGGTTCCACACTAGAGAATATAATCTGATAACTTCAGTGGACAGAATAACATTTGGGACAGTCTTTCTTCTATCCACTTGTTATGAGTTCAACTATTATGAAACTCTGGAAAGCTTTCAAGTTTCTGTTTTGTCTTAAGTTGTGTTTGTGTGTGTGTGTGTTTTTCACATTTTTCTAGAAGACGAGACAGGCTGACATTTATATCATTAGCCATATCACTAAACTTTGAAATTTGTTGTAAACAGTGGAGCAGTGTGACTGCAAAAGGAAACACTGACCCTGCAACATTGATTGGAGCACGAATGACAAATTCTAAAAGGGCTGTTCAAGTGGGAAGTGAACTTCCCCAGAGGTTTGTGGTGCTTGGATGTTTACATTTATTCAATGTTGTGCCTGTTAATTATTTGATAGACAATTGAATGTAGGACAATAGTGCACGTACAGAAGAAGTATTGCTGAGACCACAATCAGATCATCTACGATCTTAGTGCTTGGCAGAGCAAAGACAAAGTGCCTAATGGCCCACTCCTACTCCTCAGTCCGATGTTCATATATTCCATTCAGCCTTTCACAGCTCCTGCACAGGATTGGATGGAGGCCACTTGCTGGAAATACCTGGTGAACGGTAATACAGGATCTCCTTCTGTCCCTTATAATTGTCACACAGTTTGGCATGGGTTGATAAATGTTAATTCAAAACCCAGGCTGGGCTCAAAAGACGCATCTGGTCTATTTATAGAATGTCTCCTCTCTGAAACTTGTGCTTCATTTGTTGGTTATGGTGCAGACCCAGATTCGCTGTGAATACAGTCACCATACCTCACCCAGAGATGACTGATAAAATACTTTGCTCTCTCTAACTGTAACGTCTAAAAAAGGAATGTTCGGGAAAATTACAAACATTAACTTTTTAATTACAGAATATGAGAACATAAGGAACAGGATCGGATGTTATTTCGGAATGTCAGGCCTGCCGTGCCATTGTATAAGATTATGGATGATCAACTGTTGTTATCAATTCTGCTCTATTTCCCAATACTTCACATCCCTCAATTCTATGTCAGGTGAAAAACCCACCGATCTCTTCTGTAAATACTTTCAGTGATCTAGCTCCCCGAACTGTCTCGACCAGCTAATTTCTGACATTCACTATCCTCTGTGAAAAGGTAACAGTCCCCAACCATACACTATAACCTATTTGTATGTTCTAAAGAGGTGAACACAGCAGCTCATGTAAGAGTGACACACCCTGATATCAAGGCTGGAGTTGACTCAAGATGGTATAAAGAATCGTTGACTAAATTAAATTTAATAGGAATCAGCCACAATCTCTCCACTGGGGGGTCAGAGGAAGATGTTCATGTTTGGGGGACATCAATCCTTTCAGTCCCGGGACATCCCTACAGGAGATCCTCAGGGTAGCTTCCTCGACACAATCATCTTCAGCTGCATCAGCAATGTCCTTCCCCAACATTACAATCGAAATGGGGATGATCACTGAAGATCACACAATGTTCAGAACATTTTCCCGCCTCAGCTCCTGAAGCAGTCTGTGTCCGTGTGCAGCAAGACCCGGACAGCTATACAGTTTGTGCCATTAAAGTATCGGTGACATTCCCGTAACAGCACGGCCAGACACTACACATTTCCACAGTTAAAAGATGAGCATCTCAAGTGGGTTACACACGAATATGAGTTAGCATTCAGCCCATCGAAACTACTGAACGGGAAGAGTCGCAGTACATTCAATACTCAAGCCTGTTACATAGGAAGAGGAGAGGTCTGGTCAGCACATCGAACTGTTAAAGCAGGAACAAGTGGAGCCCAAACAATCTCTCGAAACTGTTAGACGTGATCAAGAAGAGGCCATTCAGTCTCGCAAAGGCTTATACAGGAACAGGAGGATATCACTGATGGTCCAATATGGCAAATCACAGGAGCAGATCAGGATGTTCATCGTGGTTCCATTGTCGGTGGAACATATGCTACTTTAACGTGGTTTGCTGGCAGTGAAGAGGGAAGTGAGCTGTTTTCTGTCAAGTCTCAAGGAGACATCTTGCATCTCCGAAAAGGCTGACCCACGTTCTCCGTGGGGGTCAGAAGCTGGTGGGAATAGTTAACTGTTTTAGATTGAACGTATTGTGGCTGAGGTTGGGATTGTGGACAACATGATGTTCAGTGCAGGATCACACACCAAATGCACTGCATTAATATGTGGAGTTTCTATTCAAATTCTGGATTTCCTGCTCTCTCATTGATATGGGGAGTGTGGGTGGTTGGGGGGAATCTTCTCAGAGCTAATAAAAGTATCTAGAATTTCATAGACTTAGTAAATAAAGAAGCCGTGGGATGTATCACCGTATCAGTGTCTGTTTAGAACATCATGTGAGATTGTCCATTCCCCTGAAGGTCTAGTGCAATCCCATTTTATTCTCTCACAGAGCGACAGATTAATCTTCACTCACTCCTCATGGTACCATCATCCCAGAGATTAGTTTGGTGGAACTCCTTTGCACTGTTTTTGTGGTAAGGAGATCATTCCTTATAAAGGAGAGAAAATCTGTGGACAATACCCCAAATACTGCCTCAACAACACTCTCAGGGATGATCACAATAATTACTTTCCCTCACTTCACTGTCTCCATTTCTTGCTTATGGCATAAAAAGCATCATTCTCTATATATTGCCACTGATGCGAAATTTACAACTTCCTTACATCTGTATGTCAGTGTCAATAAAACCAGCACCAGAGGTGCCTATCGAGATGGACATCACTCTCGGGGACAGACGCAATGAGATGTAATACACCTAAAATAAGGAATAGTCGCCTACCTGATGGAAATGAGCAGTAGGATTATGAGAAACAGGAAGCAGAAGGGAGTTATCTTTAATTTTGTTCTTTTTCACGGGGCATATGAAGCCCTGCTAAGACCAGCATGTTATCCCTATCTTGAACTGAGTGGCTGGTTCAGCTGTTCCAGTGGACAGTAAAGAGTAACCACATTGCTGTGGGTTTGCAGTTACAAGGTGACCTGACCAAGAAAGGATAACCCATTTCCTTCTCTGAAAGACATAGTGCAAACAGATGGGCTTCTGTTTATTACAAATAATGATGGTTTCTTGTAAATTCCATCAATTTGCTTCATGAGACATCAACAGAATATTATTCTGTGCCTCTTCATGAAGAGTCAATGACTTGGGCACAACGCACTATCTTCCTGTCTGACAGATTCTGTGGAGAGAACAAGTTAAACATCTCAAGTACAATTCTTGCGCATGGACATGTGATTAGAAGGGACTTGAAACAGATGAATCCAGATTTCATAGCGGCACAAATAAAGAGGTTTATTCAGAAGTTGCACTGAGGCTGACGATTACACCGGGACATCACAATGGTGGTGCTGGGCAGGATTGGTGAGTAGGGAAGATATAGAAATGTAGATCTGCGCAGGTCTAGAAGGATAATGGAGTTTTGAGAACAGCCTGGTTCCTTATCGTATATCAGTGAGCTATTTATAAATAGTAATTTGCTTGATAGAATTTATCACGAAAGGAATTTTTGACTGGAAGTGAAGACACTGACTTCCCCTTTTCCAAAATTTACCTAACATGAGCAGAAACACAGTTCAGCCCGGTTTAATAGACAAAGAGAATGACTTACTATGAACACCAACTAAAGCGAGGATGCGATAGTCACCACCTTGAGTAATCGAAAGGATATCTTCGATCCGTGTTGCTAATGATATCCAAGGTTGAGAAAGGTAGTAAAGACCTTCGGATAAACTCCTCTTCATTGTTGGAACGTTCCAGTCTAATGTTCTCAGATTCTGATCTCCCCTTCACCTCTCTCTGGAGCTGCTGATCCCTTAGTGCTGTCGGTGGTGCTCCTGCTCATACTGTGGGATATCACATCGAACCAGTCCTTAGGTGAAGAAGAGGCTAATCCTCCAGTGACACACTTAGGATCCACAACACTGACATTAATCACAGTCGCTGAACAAATAGCTCCAGTTGACCCATTTCAATTCAATAGAATTATTATTAAATTTCAAAATAACGTATAAAAGTTACACATTCAGAGTGGGAGATGTGAGTGTGACTGTGGGAAGGAATGTTGGAGATGGTAAATTGATTGTGTGTTATCATTCAATCTGAATTGAATGTGGGAGTAATGACAGAGGATTGTCAGAACATAAATGCGTTTCTCTGTTTATAATTGGAACTATACAGTCTGCAACCATTGATTAGTCATTACAATATAAATAAAACATTAAGATAATTTTTATAGTCGAAAATCTGACAGGAAAATGTGCCTAAGACAACATGGGGTTATAATAGACAAACGGGATGGATATGTTAACAGTGAATTATCCCTGACAAATGCAATTCAGATTGTTACTCCAAGATCAGAGAGGGCAGGTGAGGGTCATGCTGTTGATTTATTAATGCCAATCAACTGTGATGAAGTGCCACTTACAGGGCTTCAATTACAATGTGGATATATCATTGGGGTGGAGATAGAAAACATTCAGAATTGGGGGACATGGCAGCTGAGACGAGAGTGAGGGAACATGATATTGCCAATTCATCTGTATTAGAACGCTCCTCTTTATAAATCATTTGAAGATCAGATGCAAGATTAAGTCTACAATGAGGACTGAGGAGAGCAAATATTACGAAAAACCGTACGACTAGAAGACATAGGAGTAGAAACTTGGCCATTCAGCCCATCCAGTCTGCTCAAACATTAATCAAAGCTGATAAATTTCTCAAACCCATTCTCCCCATAACCCTTGATCCTCTTTACAATTGAGAACCTATCCTACGCTGTCTTAAATATACTCAATGACATGGCCTCCACAGCCTTCTGTGGCAGTGAATTCCATAGACTCACAATGCTCTGGCTGAAGAAGTTACTCGTTAACTCTGTTCTAAAAGGTCTTCGTGGTGGTCTATGTCTGCCTCGGATCCTAGTCTTTCCCACCAATGGACACAAGTTTCACTCTGTCCAGGTCATTCACTATTCTGTACGTTTGAATTAGATTCCCCCTCATCCTTCTAAACACCATCGTGGGTGACCTCAGTGCATGACCTCAGACAAGTGCATGTTTTACTCCATCTCCCTCTGCTTTTCCCATCTCCTCACCTGTCCAAATCCTTGTGCAGCCTCTCTGCCTCCTCAGTGCTACCTGTCCCTCTGCATATCTTTGAATATCTGTTCCTCCGTTTATCCTCCGTTCCATCATCTAGATCATTAATGTACATTGTAAAAAGTTGTCCCAACACTGAGTCTTGCAGAACACATTATATCACCAGCTGCCATCCTAAGAAGTACCATTTTATCCCACTATCTGCTTTTTGCCAAGCAGCCAAACTTCTATCCATGCTAGCACTTTGCCTCTGTCATCATGGGCCTTACCTTAATCAATAGTCTTCAGTGTGGAACTAGTCAAAAGCCTTCGTGAGGCCCGGGAAATAACATCCATCGGCGCTCCTGGGTCTAAGCTGCTCGTTACTTTCTCAAAATGTTCGAGCAGATGTGTCAGGTATGACCTCCTCTTGATGATACCATGCTGACTTTGCCTTATATTACTATACACCTCCAAATATTCAGAAATCTTATCCTTCCCGATCGGTTCCAGGACCTTGCCCACGACTGAGGTTAGGCTATTTGGTCTGTAATTTTCCGTCTTCTGCCTTATTCCCTTTTTAAACAGGGATTTTACATCAGCGCTATTCCAGTCCTCTGGGACATTCTCTGATTCTAATGGTTCCGGAAAGGTCACCACTAACTCCTCCTCTACCATTGAACTTTCTCCATTAGAACTCTGTGGTGGAGTCCTTCTGATCCAGGTGATTTATCCATGTTCAGCCCATTTAGCTTTTCTACCCTGTTTGCCTTGGCGATGGGTGACATACTGAGCTTTGTCCCTTCACATTCTTGAACTATTGGGAAATTATTCGTGTTCCCGGCTATTTCTTTGTTCCCCATTACTGTCTGTCCTGTGCCATTTTCCAGCAGTCCAATGTCTACTTTTGCCTCGCCTTTGCCCTTCTTATATCTGAAGAAAATCTTACAATTTTCCTTGATTTAACTGGCAAGATTACCCTCATATTTAATCTCCTCTTTCCATACTTATTATTTTGTTGTCCTCTGTTGGTCTTTGTGAGCTTCCAAATCGTCTGGTTTTCCTCTGTCCTTCGTCACATTATATGCTTGCTCTTTTGCTATTATTCTGTCCCTGACTTCCTACACAAACACCTGTTGAACGGAGCCGCACTCTGAAAGCTAGTGTGCTTCCAATTAAACCTGTTGGACTATAAACCGATGTTGTCTGTTTTTTAACCTAGTCATAGAACATAGAACATAGAAGAATACAGCGCAGTACAGGCCCTCCGGCCCTCGATGTTGCGCCGATCCAAGCCCACCTAACCTACACTAGCCCACTATCCTCCATATGCCTATCCAATGCCCGCTTAAATGCCCATAATGAGGGAGAGTCCACCACTGCTACTGGCAGGGTATTCCATGAACTCACGACTCTTTGAGTAAAGAACCTACCCCTAACATCTGTCCTATACCTACCCTCCCTTAATTTAAAGCTATGCCCCCTTGTAATAGCTGACTCCATACGTGGAAAAAGATTCTCACTGTCGACCCTATCTAAACCCTATCTAAACCCCTAATCATCTTATACACCTCTATCAAGTCACCCCTAAACCTTCTTTTCTCCAATGAAAACAACAGGGGAGGATGAAGTCAGCCATGGTTGCTTCATCCTCCCCTGTACCATTCTTCTTTGTTCGCGGGAAGAATCTCCGTTTTGTCTCCTGAATTACTCCCAGATACTCCTGCCATTCCTGTTCTACTGTTTTTCTTGCTCGACCCCATCAGTCAATTCTACCCAGCTCCTCCCTCATGCCTCTGTAGTTGACTTTATACAGCTGAAATACCATTACCTCTGATTCTATCTTCTCCCTCTCAAAATGCATTATAAATTCAATCATATTATGATTACTGCTTCCTTCGTGTTCCTTCACTTTAAGTTCTCTTAAATAATCTGCCTCATTGCAGTACACTAAACCTAGTATTGCCTTTTCCTGAGTGGGCACCACCACAAGCTGCTCCAAAAACCATATCGAAGATACTCCACAAATTCTTTTTTCTTGTAAACCACTACCAACCTGATTTTCCCAGTCCCCCCATATATTGAAATCCCCCATGACTACTGTACTTTGCCTTTTCTATGCATCTTTCCTATCTCCTAGTATATATTGTGCCGCAGCTCCTGACTACTTTTTGGAATCCTGAACATAACGCCATCTATGTTTCTTTAATCAACCTTTCGGGATACTCTGTTCGACCCACACTGATTTTGCGCCATCTGACCCTACTTTGTGTCATTCAGTCAGAACGTTAAACAGTCAGAGAGATGTACAGCATGGAAACAGATCCTTCTGTCCTATTCGTCCTTGCCGATCAGATTACCCAACCTAATCAATTCCATTTGCCAGCAATTGGCCTATAACCGTCGTACACCATCTATTTACATACCCATCCAGATATCTTTTAAATATTGGAATGGGACTAGTGTCCATCACTTCCTCCCACAGTTGTTTCCATACACACACCACCCTGTGCATAAAAAAAACTTGCTCTTTTGGTCCCTTTTAAATCTTTCCCTTCTCAACCTCGACCCATGCCGTCCAGTTCTTCCCCCCCAGGAACATACATTGTCTATTTATCCCATGCATGCCCCTTGTGATTTTCTAAATCGCTATAAGGTCACTTCTCAGCCTCTGACGTTCCAGGGCAAACAGCCCCAGCCTATTCAACTTCTCCATGTAGCTCAAATAGTCCAATCCTTGTGAATATTTTCTGATTACTTTCAAGTTTCACAACATTCTTCCAATAGTAAGGAGACCAGGATTCTTACGATTGATTTATTTTTATTTTTACTCCTTCCACCAACCTATCTTTTCGATGGGATGCATATCATTGAATATTGTCAATCGTGATCCCTTTCAGCACGTCTCTACCAAATTCAATCTGCGCTACAAGCTCATTTACTTCATTTCTTATACGGTGTGCATTTAGATATAACACTCTCAGTCCTGCATTAACCGTGCCTCCTATCAATTTCATTTGTCTGTCCAGTGTGCTTGAAGTTTAATTGTTTAAATTTTCAATATACTTAGTCCTATCTGTGCCTGGGCTGGAGACTCTCCTGCGTTCTGCACTCTTACCACCTCTTTGAATTCGAGTTTTCTAATTTCCCCTATAACTGAAACTCCACCCAAACCTAAAAATTTGTTGGAAGATCGGACCGCAGCCCTAGTTATGTGATTTGTTAGGACTCTGGTCCCAGAATTGTTCAGATGAAGGTCTTACCATCAGAACAGGTCCTTTCTTCCCCAGTAATACAGTATGCTTATGCAACAGAAAATACAGGAACAAAATGACTTGTTGTATATTCCAAAATATGGAAAGTACAAACAGATAAGATTGTTAAAATACACTGATGATCTTGAGCTGTATAAATTGAAATGTGAATTACAAAACCATGGAAGTGCTGCGCAAACGTTATCAATCATTATTTGGCCCACAGCTGAGATGTTGATTTCCCCTTTGTCAATGTTCCCCTTCACTGAGATTCTCTGGTCCAGTCCACACAATTTTTCGGCGCTTATCAGTTCCTGCTGCTGTTCGCCCAATCTATTGAAGTTAATTAGACTTCTCCCTGGAACCAATCAATTTGTCTATTGGATTCCGTTTAACTGTCAGCAACCTAGCTCTGTGATGTTATTGGAGATAAATGATCTGAGATGATAGCCAATATCAGCACAGTGCTCACATGGTATGGCACCAGACAAAGGCCTTCAGTCTAGCGTAATATCGAAATAACTTTTCCATCTTCTGTCTATTTTCCTCATGGTGCCTCCTGATCTATCCAGCTTCACTCTCTTCTAACAACCGTTTCCCCCACTCAGTCAGTCGCTCCACTTTCTATCCACTCTGCTGATCTCCATTCATATTCCTTCTTTCTGTTTCATTCTCTCTCTCTCTCTCTCTCTCTCTCTCTCTCTCTTTCTCTCTCTCTCTCTCTCTCTCTCTCTCTCTCTCTCTCTCTCTCTCTCTCTCTCTCTCTCTCTCTATGTCTCTCTCTGTGCATCTCCAATAATTCTCTCTGCTTTTGGATAGTGCAGTTGGAGAGCTTGTGGATGTAGGATGGGCTAAATTGCCTCTGTCTGTGCCATATAAAATCTGAAGGTCTCTGACCCACAATAAAGACGTTCAGTGCCTGGAGAAACAAGCTGGTCCTGCGAAGGACACAGTACACAATCATCCATTATCTATTGCTGTTTTCTGTCATGGAGTGTCCTATAAATATCTGTTCAAACAAAATAGACTGATATTCGAGCAGTTGGGAGGACATTCACCAGACGATAGTGAAATCATGATTTAATAAACAGTTCCACCATGCAAAATGTGGATTTGCCTGATAGCAGCTCCTCCCCATCCGCTTCTGCCTGATGCGGATTTGCCTTCCACCAATTTATTGACTACCTCAAGGTCCTGTCTTATTTCACGATCGTAGCTCTCTCAAACCCAAGGGCATTGTGATCACTGTTTCCAAAATGATTTTCTAGTGAATGGTCAGTCAACTGGACAGACTCATTTTCTAATACGAGGTCCAGTATGGCCCCTCCTGTAGTTGGACAAGCCCCATACCGCTGCAAATAATTTTCTTGGATGCAGTTAAGAAGTTCTACCCCGTCTAAGCCTCTTGATCTAAGGGACTCCCAGTCAATATGGAGGATGTTAAAGTCACTCACGTTGGCAACTCTGTTTTTGATACACGTTTCCATAATCGGCCGACATATTTGTTCCTCAATCTCTCGGTAGCTGTTGTAGGGACTACAGTACAATCCTAACACATGCATCCATCATATCTTGAGCTCGCTTCATGTTGCCTCAGTAGATGAGTCCTCCAATACGTCCTACGTGCAGATGTAACAACCTCCCTGATTAGTAATGCAACTCCTCCGCCTCTTTTAGCTTCCCCTCTACCTAATCTAAAACAACAAAACCCTGGAAAGTTGAGCAGTCAGTCCTGTCTCTTTCTCAACCAAGTCCCTAAAGTGTTTGCAACATCGTAGTCCTATTCAGGCTCTAAATTCATCTGTTTACCCATAATAATATTTGCATTGAAATAGATACAATTCAGCCAAACACATCACACACTGACCTGATATTTGGTTTGAGATTCCCTGAAGTATTATCTGCTGCTATTTTCTGGTGACAGGAGATTACAAAAGACTGTCAGTAAAGCAGAAAACATTGTAGACAGACAATTCCAGTTTCCTCCTTTGTCACTTCAATCTGTACATTGCACTACACATGATCCGATTTCGATAGAGGGCTGGATAATTATTTCACTTTAAACGACTGTCTCCAGCCTACTAACCCGGGAATCCCAATGATCCACATATCAGAGATTGCTGCCAATTCAGGTCCATCCCGTCCTCCTTGGGTATATTCTATCGAGTCGGGAATCGCCATGATCAAAATATCAGAAGTGCGACCAGCTCTTTGGCCGTGTATTTAACTGTACTGGAGAAAGTGAGGACTGCAGATGCTGGAGATCAGAGCTGAAAATGTGTTGCTGGAAAAGCACAGCAAGTCAGGCAGCATCCAAGGAACAGGAGAACAGGATTCCTGAAGAAGGGCTTATGCCCGAAACGTCGATTCTCCTGTTCCTTGGATGCTGCCTGACCTGCTGCGCTTTTCCAGCAACACATTTTCAGCTATTTAACTGTACTACCTTCCTAATCCTAATCTCACTCGCACGTGACATATTCTAGTGTCTCCAAAATTCAAATATCCTTTCAGCACAACTCCAGCAAGGCCTTTTCTTTAAAGTGGATAGACGTGATAATAAAAATGTAAGTGTGACCTCATTAACCAAGAAGGTGGAGCCCACTGACTCAGTCCAATGGCCTGAGGATCTGCTATCTATCACCTCCACCAAATCTGATTGACAAGGTAGACATATGGACCATTTATTTGAAGATTGACGAGGATAAACAGAAGACTGCACAATGTCAGAGCAGATGATGTCATTCAGCCTGTTTACTCTGCTTTGCTATTAAATTGGATTTAATTTATTCTATCCCTTTCAATGGCAGGGTCTTTACCCAGCATCCCCAGCGGGTGAGAAAGTGCCCAGTATCGTTGTGTGCACAGTCCTGCGAAGGGAGTATCCAGTGCCAGGCAATGGGGTGTGGGGAGCCCCAGGGGTGGCAAAGGAAAGGCTTCATGCAGTAACGATGGACAGAGGGAATGAAAGAGATGGAGTGGGTATCCAGGGAGACTGCACTCAGACCAATGGCCGGACAAGATTCCTAAACACCCAGGGGAATCCGCGAACCACGGCTGCTTTTACAAAAAACTGTCACATTTACAGCATTTCTCCATCAAATAAAAGAAAAAATACGATAGATTGTAAAAATCCGAAACAAATACAGAGACATACTGTGGAGAGAGAAAAGAGTTTATGCTCCCAATGCAGATACGGGAAGAATGTACAAAGTCTACACAGACAGTTTCCAGAGATTGGAATTGAACCCAAATCCCTATCACTGTGAGGCAGCATTGCTGTTTCACTGTGCTGCTCAATTATGGATAACTGCGGGTAGTATAGTTAGAGGCATAGATAATATTCTCTGTTGTGGTTCTGTTCGCCGAACTGGGAATTTGTGTTGCAGACGTTTCTTCCCCTGTCTAGGTGACATCCTCAGTGCTTGGGAGCCTCCTGCGAAGCACTTCGGTGATCTTTCCTTCGGCATTTATAGTGGTTTGAATCTGCCGCTTCCGGTTGTCAGTTCCAGTTGTCCGTTGCAACTGGTATATTGGGTCCAGGTCGATGTGCTTATTGATTGAATCTGTGGATGAATTTCATGCCTCAAGGAATTCCCTGGCTGTTCGTGTCGTTTCGTGGCTAGTTGGTGTTCATGGATGCGGATCGTTAGCTGTCTTCCTGTTTATCCTATGTAGTGGTTTGTAAAGTCCTTGCATGGGATTTTGTACACTACATTGGTTTTGCTCATGCTGGGTATCAGGTCCTTCGTTCTGGTAAGTTGTTGTCTGAGAGTAGCTGTTGGTTTGTGTGCTGTTATGAATCCTAGTGGTCGCAGTAGTCTGGCTGTCACTTCAGAAATGCTCTTGATGTATGGTAGTGTGGCTAGTCCTTTGGGTTGCGGCATGTCCTCATTCCGTTGTCTTTCCCTTCGGCATCTGTTGATGAAATTGCGTGTGTATCCGTTTTTGGCGAATACAAATCTGACCCAGAGTTTGGGTTGAATTTGCGGTAAGACTGTTCGTTCTAATCTTTGCATTACCGCTTCTGCTATGAGTCCAGAGATTTAGATGCATGGAATTCCTAGATGCATGGCACTCATCCTCAGATTCAATCAAAAAGCACATCGACCTGGACCCAATATACCGGCCATTGCAACCGACAGCTGGAACTGACAAACGGAAGCGGCAGATTCAAACCACTACAAATGCCGGAGGAAAGATCACAGAAGCGCTTCACAGGATACTCCCAAGCACTGAGGACGTCATCTAGACAGGGGTCGAAACGTCTGCAACACAAATCCCCAGCTCGGCAAACAGAACCACAACAACGAGCACACGAGCTACAAATCTTCTCACAAACCTTGAATATTCTCTGTGGCCAGGATTGAGAGTCCTGAAGGTTGTGCTGCCTACCTGGTACTTGGGTTTGGGATATGTCATCTGGGGTGCAGACGAACTTGGAGTGGGAGGGGAATGAGTCAGTGGCCAGGGTTCGTGTTGGTACCAATGGCTGGACAAGCAAATGACAATGAGAAGAGGGCCGATAAATACAGAACTGCATTGTTATATCGGAATGCAAGCAGTAGACGAAATAATGTAAATAAGCTTGTGACTCATACACAAGTTAGCATGTATGACATGGAGGGCATCACAGTGACATCACTGCAAGAGGATCAGGAGTGGGAGCTGAATATTCAAGGGTATTCATCCTGCCGAAATGATAGGCATGTGGGCAGAGAGACAGATTTGTCTCATTCGTAAGAAATGGAATTGAATCAATTAGAAGAAATGAAGTAATCTCAGATGGTGTAGAATCTGTGTCGGTAGAACTGGCAAACAGAAAGCTGAAACAATGCTGTTGCAGTTATGTACAGGCCGCCAAACTGTAGTCAGGAGCTGGGGTGCAAGATACACAGGAGATAGAAAGATCTGTAGGAAAGGCAACGTTACAGTGATCATGTGGAATTTCATTATGCAGATGGACTGGGAATTCAGGTTGATAGTGGTTTGCAGGAAAAGGGATTTGTGGAATGTCTGTGATATGGCTTTTTGTAGCAGCTTGAGCAGGCAGACTAGATGAGGGGAGCTTTGGATGAAGGAAATCATAGGAGACAGTGATCATAATATGATTGAACTTACTCTGCAATTTCAGATAGAGAAGTTAGAATCAGAGGTAATGGTATTACAGGTGAATAAAGGCAATTACAGAGGCATGAGAGAGGACCTGGGTAGAATTAACTGGGATACAGGCCCAGAAGGAAAGACCATGGACAAGCAATGACAGGAGATTTTTGGAGTAATTCAGGATGCACCAGAGATTTATCTTGAGGAAAAAGAGGCATGATAGAGAGAGGATGAAGCAACCATAGCTGACGAGGGAAGTCAGGGACAGCATAGAAGCAAATGAGAATGCATATAATGTGGTGAGGGTCAATGGGAAACCAGAGGATTGGGAAGCTTACAAAGACAAAACGGAGAGCAAACAAAATAAAATAAGGAGGGAGATTATTAAATATGGAGGCAAGCTAGCCACTAGCATAAAATAAGTCTGTAAGAGCTTCTTTCAATATATAAAGTACAAAAGAGAGGCAAAAGTAGGCATTGGACTGCTGGAAAATGATATTGGGGAGGTAGTATTGGTGAACAAGAATAGCCCGAGGAACTGAAAAATTTGGTCACGGTGGAAGATACGAGTAATACCTTAACATTCAAGATAGTGAGGGGTCGGAGCTGAGTCCGCTGCCCAGCTCCATGGAGAGCATGCTAGAAAAAACTGAATGACCAGCAAAAGGTTAATTATCCTGGACCGGATGGACTACATCCCAGAGATATAAGGAAGATAGTTGTAGAAGGTGTGGGGGGATAGTGGTGATCTTTCAGGAATCACTAGCGTAAGGAACGATCCCAGAGGACTGGACACCTACTAACGTGACACCCCATTGTAACAAGAGAGTGATGAAAAAGACAAAAAAATCAACAATTAATGGCTTAACTTCGGTCGTGGGTACGATCCTGGAATCCATTGTGAAGGATGAGATTTCTGAATACTTGGAAGTGTTTGGTAAAATGGGACAAAATCACTTCATCAAGGGAAGGTCATGTCTGACAAATCTGTTGGAATTATTTGAAGAGGAAATGAGCAGGCTAAACCAAGCACAACCACTGGATGCTATCCACCTGGATTTCAAGAAGGCCTTTGACAAAGTGTCACACAG
The DNA here is from genome assembly GCF_037043375.1 of Chiloscyllium plagiosum. Taxonomy (NCBI): domain Eukaryota; kingdom Metazoa; phylum Chordata; class Chondrichthyes; order Orectolobiformes; family Hemiscylliidae; genus Chiloscyllium; species Chiloscyllium plagiosum. The sequence goes on along the minus strand of NW_028270177.1, from coordinate 101,905,680 downwards.
GAGATGACTGGATATGATAAGGGCCGGTGGTCTTAGAGGTAAGGTAGCGGCATGAATGGAAGCTTGTCTGTCTGGCAGAAAGCAGACAGTGGGGACTAAATAGTCCTTCTCAGGATGGCAGTCGGTGACAAGTGGTGTTCTACAAGGCTCAGTGTTGGAATCCTAACTTTTTACTTGTTACGTTAACAATCTAGATGATGGAACTGAGTGTACTCTGGCTACGTTTGCAGACGATACATAGATAGACAGATGGACTGGTCGTATTGAGGAGGCGGAGAGGCTGAAGAAGGAGATTGACAGATGCATTCCAACGTTGGACAGTGTGTGGTCATGCGCTTTGGCATGAAGAATAGAGGCATGATCTATTTTTTAAATGAGGAGAAAATTCAGAAATCTGAAGTACAAAGGGAATTGGGAGTTATAGTGCAGGGTTCTCTCAAGGTAAGCTTGCAGGTTGAGGCAGCAGTCAGGACGGCAATTGCATTTATTGTTGATGGCATTTATTACGAGAGGAATTTAATATAAAACAGGTTGTATAAGTCTCTGGTCAGACCACATTTGGAGTATTCTGCGAATTTTTCAGCCCTATATCTCAGGAAGGATGTTGTGGCCCTGGAGCATGTGCAGAATATTTTCACGAGAATAGTCATAGGAATGAAAAGATTATCATATGAGGAATGTTTGTGGGCTTTGGGTCTATCCTCGGTAAAGTTTAGAAGGGGTGAGACAGAATTTAATGGAAGCACAGAGTACTGAATTACCTGGACAGAGTTGATGTTGATAAGATGTTTCCATTGAATGAGAGCTCAAGGCCAGAGACTTAGATGAAAGGGAACACCTTTTAAAACAGTGATAAGGAGAAATGTATTTAACCAGAGAATGTCGAATCTTTCAAATTTATTGCCACAGAAGGCAATGGGGGCCAGGACATTAAGTCTATTTGAGACGGCTTTAGATAGGTTCCTGATTATCCAGGGGATGAAAAATTACGAGGAGAAGGCTGGAGAATCAATTTGAGAAATCTATCAGCGATGATTGAATGATGGGCAGACTCGAAAGGCTAATTGGCCTAATTTCTGCTCCTGTGTCTTATAGACGTCTCTGAGTAGATGGATTCGTGTTCTTCATGAATGTCAGAAGCTGGTGGGAATAGTTAACTGTTTTAGAATGAAGGTATTGTGGCTGCTGTCAGGGTGGTGGATCATATGACACTCAGTGCAGGATTACACACCAACTGCACTATATTAATGTGGTGATAGTTTATTCAAAACCTGGACCTCTCTGTCTCTCTCAGTCACATTGGGGATTGGAGGTTGGGGTGGGTGGGCGTAACGTCCTCAGAGGCACTTCAATGATCCGGGATCATGCATCGTGAGTGAAACAGCAGACATGGAATTTATCACCTTCTCATTATCTGTTTAGAATATAAGGAGTGATTGTCCCTCCCCCCTCAGTGTTCAATGCAATCACCTCTTATTCTCTGAAAGCACTCCAAATCAAACTTTACTCACTCCTTATGATGCCATTATCCCAGGGATTAATCTGGTGGAACTCCTCTTCACTCTCTCTGTGGTAAGGAGATCATTCCTTATAAAGGAGAGAAAATCTGTCCACAATTCCCCAAATACTGCTTCAACAACACTCTCAGGTTTGATCGCAATAAATCCTTTCCCTCACTTATCTGGCTCAATTTCCTTCGTGTGACAAAGGAAACCATTCATTTACAATCCATTGCCACTGATGTGGAATGTAAAACATCCTTACATCTGTAGATCAGCATCAATAAAACCAGCACTAGAGGTGCCTATCGAGATGGACATCACTCTCGGGGAGAGACTCAATGACAAAGAATGCACCTAAAACAGTGAATGGTCACCGACTTGAATGGAGATCAGTTGTTGGATTATGGGAAATAGGGAAAGGAAGGGATTTGCCTTCACTTTTGTTCTTCCCTCACGGGATGTGTGCAGCCTTGGTCAGGCCAGCATGTTATACCGACCTTGAACTGAGTGGCTGGTTCAGCTGTTCCACAGGACAGTAAATAGTAAAACAAACTGCTGTGAATTTGCATTTAAACAGAGACCTGATAAGAGAAGTACGACCCACTGCCTTCTTAAATGTGCATCAGGCAAGCCGATATCAATAGATTATTATTCTTTGCATCTAGATTACGAGCCAATCACGTAACCACCATACACTATCTTCCCATCTTTCAGATTCTGTACAGAGAACAAGTTAAACATCTCAAGTTCAATTATTTTGCAATGGACACGTGGTAAGAAGGGACTTGAAACATGTATCCAGAATTAACAAAGGCGCAAACAATGGTTTATTCAGGAGTTGCACTGCGGCTGAGGAGGAGACTGGGACGTCTTAATGTTTGTTCTGGACAGGATTGGTATGTGGGGAGGATATGGAGATGTAACCTTTGCAGGAGAAAATGAATCAAGATGGTTGAGAACAGTGTGTTTCATCCTCGCAAATTGGGGAGTTATTAGTAAATAATAATATGCTAGTTATTATTTCTAATGAATGGAATATTTGATTGGAACTGAAAATGTTGACTTGCACCTTTCCAAAATTTACATATCATCAGTATCAATCGACAGACTGAGTGACTTACGAGGAACACCAACTATAGCAAGAATAGGATAGTAACCAGCTTGAATAACCAGCAGTACATCTTCAATCCGATATGCTAATTATATCCAAGGCTGGGAAAGCCAGTAAATACCATAGGATAAACTCCTGCCTATTGCTGGAACATTGCAGTCTAATGTTCTCACAGACTGATCTCTCCTCCACCTCTCTCTGGAGTTGCTGATCCCTGTTACTGGTGTGGGTGATGCTCCCACTCATACTATGGGATAAAAACCTGAAAGCATTCCCTTATTGATAGAAGAGAGAAACTCTCTCGGGATGCCTAGGATCCATGGAGACTGACATAATCACAATCGCTGAACAAATTGCTCCAGTGAACCGATCTGAATCTGTTAACTGTTGAATCAATACTGTTTTATTAAAGTTCAAAATAACTTTGAACATTTGTGCATTCTGGATGTGATATGTGAGTGTGACTGAAGGAAGGAATGTTGAAGATGGCAGATTGATTGTGTGTAATCATTCAGTCTGCCTTGGATATGGAAGTAATGGAAGAAATAGTGTGTAACGGAGCATTAACATGCTTCTCTGTTCATAAATAGAGAAATAAATCCTGTAACTACAGATCAGTCATTGCAATATCTGTAAAACATTGACAGAATATCTATGACCCGATGGCAAAATGTGCCTAAGAAAACGTAGGTTATAACAAACAAATGGACATGTTAACAGAGAATTGTACGTGACAAACATAATTCAGATTGTTATTCCAGAATCAGACAGGGCAGGTGCGGGTCATGCTGTTGATGGTATCCATGTTAACGAACTGTGATGAAGTGTCATTTAATGGACTTCAATTACATTGTGATTATGACATTGGGGAAAGACAGAAGATGGAGAGGACTGGGTGACATGGTTGTTTCGAGTGGGTGGTGGAACAGTGATGTTCTCCAGTCACCGGTATTGGAACGTTACTCTTGATAACTCATATGAAGAACAGATTCCAGGATACATTTACAACGAGGAACTGACAGAGACAATATTAATAAAATGCATTCGTGCAATATAAAATCCAGAAACAAAATGATTTTCTGCTCATAGCAATATATGCAAAGTACAAAGAGGTAAGGTTGTTAAAATGCACTGCTGATAATGTGCTTTTAATGCAATATAAAATCCAGAAACAAAATGATTTTCTGCACATACCAATATATGCAAAGTACAAAGAGATAAGGTTGTTAAAATGCATTACCTGATACTGTGCTTTTGATGCAATATAAAATACAGAAAAAAAATGATTTTCTGCTCATACCAATATATGCAAAGTACAAAGAGATAAAGTTGCTAAAATGCACTCCTGATACTGTGCTATAGAAATTGAAATGTGGATTACAAAACTAGGTAAGTGTGTTCAAACTTTATCAATATTTGCTGTTAGCCGAGCTGAAAGTTTTTGTTGCAAACGTTTCGTCCCCTGTCTAGGTGACATCCTCAATGCTTGGGAGCCTCCTGTGAAACGCTTCTGTGGTGTTTCCTCCGGCATTTATAGTGGCCTGTCCCTGCCGCTTCCGGTTGTCAGTTTCAGCTGTCCGCTGTAGTGGCCGGTATATTGGGTCCAGGTCGATGTGTTTGTTGATGGAGTTTGTGGATGAGTGCCATGCTTCTAGGAATTCCCTAGCTGTTCTTTGCTTCGCTTGCCCTATAATGGTAGTGTTGTCCCAGTCACATTCATGTTGCTTGTCGTCTGCGTGTGTGGTTACTCAGGATAGCTGGTCGTGTCGTTTCGTGGCTCGTTGATGTTCGTGGATGCGGATCGTTAGCTGTCTTCCTGTTTGCGCTATATAGTGTTTTGTGCAGTCCTTGCATGGGATTTTGTACACTACATTAGTTTTGCTCATGCTGGGTATCGGGTCCTTCATTTTGGTGAGTTGTTGTCTGAGAGTGGCTGTTGGTTTGTGTGCTGTTATAAGTCCTAGTGGTCGCAGTATTCTGGCTGTCAGTTCTGAAATGCTCCAGATGTATGGTAGTGTGGCTAGACCTTTGGGTTGCGGCATGTCCTCGTTCTGTTGTCTTTCCCTTTGGCATCTGTTGATGAAATTGCGCGGGTATCCGTTTTTTGCGAATATCTTGTATAGGTGTTCCTCTTCCTCTTTTTGCAGTCTGGTGTGTTGCAGTGTGTTGTGGCCCTTTTGAATAGTGTCTTGATGCAACTTCGTTTGTGTGTATTGGGGTGGTTGCTTTCATAGTTCAGGACTTGGTCTGTGTGTGTGGCTTTCCTGTGTACCTTAGTGGTGAATTCTCCATTTGGTGTTCTCTGTACCCTTACGTCCAGGAATGGGAGTTGGTTGTCCTTTTCTCCCTCTCTCGTGAATCGGATTCCTGTGAGTGTGGAGTTGATGATCCGGTTTGTATTCTCTATTTCCGTTTTTTTAATGATTACAAAGGTGTCATCCACGTATCTGACCCAGAGTTTGGGTTGAATTTGTGGTAAGACTGTTTGTTCTAACCTTTGTATTACTGCTTCTGCTATGAGTCCCGAGATCGGTGAACCCATGGGTGTTCCGTTGATTTGTCCGTATATCTGGTTGTTGAATGTGAAGTGTGTTGTGAGGCACAAGTCCAGTAGTTTAAGTATGCCGTCTTTGTTCATGGGTTCAACGTCCTGTTGTCTGTTATGTCTGTCCAGCAGTTTGGCTATTGTTTCTCTGGCTAGGGCTTTTTCAATAGACGTGAACAGTGCCGTTACGTTGAATGAGACCATGGTTTCTTCCTTGTCTATGTGTATATTTATGGTGATGTCCAAGAATTCCTGTGTTGACTGTATAGAGTGTCTGGATCAGCTGATCAAGTGTTTCAGTTTCTGCTGCAGTTCTTTCGCCAGTTTGTGTGATGGTGTCCCTGGTAGTGATACTATGGGTCTGAGTGGGATGTCTGGCTTGTGCACTTTAGGTAGTCCATAGAATCTGGGGGTGTTGTTGCTTTCAGGTTTCATTCTTTGTAGGTCCGACCTGGTTATCTGTCCGTTTTTTTGTAGGTTCCTCAGTGTGTTGTTTATCCTATTGGTGAGCTGTGGGGTGGGGTCAAACTCCCTCTTTTGGTAGGTGTTGGTATCTGCAAGTAGTTGTTGTGCTTTTTGGATGGAGTCTGCTTTGTCCAGGATGACCGTCATTCTGCCTTTGTCTGCTGGTTGTATGATTATGTTCTTATCGTTTCTTAGTGATTTTAGTGCTTCCCTCTCCTTGGTGTTGAGGTTATGTGTTTCTCTTTTCCTTGTTATCAGAGGTACGATACTTTGTCTCACTGTTTGTCGTGTCTCTTCTGTCAGTCCATTGTTCCTGAATGTGCATTCTAGTGCTGCTAGGAAGTCTGCTGTCTTGGAGTCCCCGTGGTTGTAGTTGAGTCCCTTGCCCAGTGTTGTTCTTTCCGTGTCTGTCTGCTGTCTGTGGGAAAGGTTTTTAACTCAGGTGTGTGTTGTGGTGTCCTCTTTGTTGTGTATTAGTTTGGCCATTTTTTCTTTTAGTGCCGTTTTTTTGCGGTGTGTGGTCCTGTTCTGTCGTTTGGTGACAGCCTGTTCGATGGTCCGGGTCCATTCCTGATTCGTGGTTTTTGAAATTAACAAATTTTGGCGCGCAATTTCTTGTCTGTATCTGTGAAGTCTGTTGTGAGCGTCTGTAATCATTACCTGGATCATCCTGAGTCCGTTCTGTCTGGCTGTGTCCCTGGCTTGTGGATTGTTGACTGGTGGTCTGTATCTGACACTTGGTGGAAGGATTCGATTCCTTCGGCATTCATGCAGGAACCGGTGATGTTCGTATGTGGCGCTGAGGCGGTTAGCGCAGGATTCCCATTTCCTGGCTTGTCTTAGCGTCTCTCGCCCGTAGGTATTCAAAGTTTGTGAGAAGATTTGTAGCTCGGGTGCTCGTTGTTGTGGTTCTGTTCGCCGAGCTGGAAGTTTTTGTTGCGAACGTTTAGTCCCCTGTCTAGGTGACATCCTCAGTGCTTGGGCGCCTCCTGTGAAGACACTCTATACAATCAACACAGGAATTCTTGGACATCATCAGAAATATACACATAGACAAGGAAGAAACCATGGTCTCATTCAACGTAACGGCACTGTTCACGTCTATTAACAAAGCCCTAGCCAGAGAAACAATAGCCAACCTGCTGAACAGACATAACAGACAACAGGACTTTGAACCCATCAACAAAGACGGCATACTTAAACTACTGGACTTGTGCCTCACAACACACTTCACATTCAACAACCAGATATACGAACAGATCAACGGAACACCCATGGGCTCATCGATCTCGGGACTCATAGCAGAAGCAGTAATGCAAAGGTTAGAACAAACACTCTTACCACAAATTCAACCCAAACTCTGGGTCAGATAGGTTGATGACGCCTTTGTAATCATTAAAAAAACGGAAATAGAGAATACACACCGGATCATCAACTCCACACTCACAGGAATCCGATTCACGAGAGAGGAAGAAAAGGACAACCAACTCCCATTCCTAGACGTGAGGGTACAGAGAACACCAAATGGAGAATTCACCTCTAAAGTACACAGGAAAGCCACACACACAGACCAAGTCCTGAACTATGAAAGCAACCACCCCAATACACACAAACGAAGTTGCATCAAGACACTATTCAAAAGGGCCACAACACACTGCAGCACACCAGAACTGCAAAAAGAGGAAGAGGAACACCTATACAAGGTATTCGCAAAAAAACAGATATCCGCGCAATTTCATCAACAGATGCCTAAGGGAAAGACAACAGAACGAGGACATGCCGCAACCCAAAGGTCTAGCCACACTACCATACATCTGGAGCATTTCAGAACTGACAGCCAGACTACTGCGACCACTAGACTTATAACAGCACACAAACCAACAGCCACTCTCAGATAACAACTCACCAAAACGAAGGACCCGATACCCAGCATGAGCAAAACTGATGTAGTATACAAAATCCCATGCAAGGACTGCACAAAACACTATATAGCACAAACAGGAAGACAGCGAACGATCCGCATCCACGAACATCAACGAGCCACGAAACGACACGACCAGCTATCCTGAGTAACCACACACGCAGACGACAAGCAACATGAATGTGACTGGGACAACACTACCATTATAGGGCAAGCGAAGCAAAGAACAGCTAGGGAATTCCTAGAAGCATGGCACTCATCCACAAACTCCATCAACAAACACATCGACCTGGACCCAATATACCGGCCACTGCAGCGGACAGCTGAAACTGACAACCGGAAGAGGCAGGGTCAGGCCACTATAAATGCCGGAGGAAACACCACAGAAGCGCTTCACAGGAGGCTCCCAAGCACTGAGGATGTCACCTAGACAGGGGACGAAACGTTTGCAACAAAAACTTCCAGCTCGGCGAACAGAACCACAGCATCGAGCACCCGAGCTATAAATCTTCTCACAAACTTTATCAATATTTATTTCACCCACAGCTGAGGTGCTGATTTCCTCTCTGTCAGTGATCCTCCTCACTGTGATTCTCCGGCCTCTCAAACTGTGTAGTCTCTCACACAGTTTGGCGGGGGGGGGGGGGGGGGGGGGGGATCATCATTTCCTGCTGCTCTTGGCACAGTCTATTTAAAAACTCTGCTTTCTGCATGGAACCAATCTATTGACCTAATGGGTTCTGTTTATCTGTCAGTAAATTCTGTGATATTATTGGAAATAAATACTCTGGGATGGCAGCCAGTATCAGCACAGTGCTCACATCATATGGCGTCCAGAGGAATTTCTAAATAAAACTTCTAATTACTGTCTGTGCATATTTATATACTCTAATGCGGTCTCCTGATCTATCTAACTTCACCATCATCTAACACCTTTTCCACTCAGCCAGTCACTCCTGTTTCTATCCTCTCTCAGTTTATCTCGTTTCACTTTCTTTCTCTCTGTTTATTTCTCTCACACATCATCTATCTCCACACAATCTCTCTATCTCCGTTTGTTCAGTTGGAGTGCTTATGACTCCTCGATGGGCTGAATGGCCTCCATCTGTGCTCTAATAATTCGGAGGTTCTCTGAACCACGATAAATACTTTACGTGCCTAGGCAGACACGCTGGACTGGTGACACGTACAGTGCACAGTCAGCCATTCTTACTTCCTGGTATTTTCCGATGGGCAGCTGCCTTGAAATGTCTGTTCAAACGAAACGGATTAAATGAAATTCAAGCAGTCGAGAGGACGTTCATGACTGTGTATTTCAATCAGGATTTAATGAAGGATGAGATTACAGAATAACATAAGCAATTAATGAAAAACAGGGCAACACAAGAAATGGCAGCTGAGAACATCATGTGCTTCCAAGTAGGCTTGATGGTCTTACCGATAAATTATCAATCCAGAAAATCAGCTCCTGTTCTTTGGACCCAAGTTCGAATCCCGCCACTGCAGATGGTGGAAATTCAGTTCAATATCCCTGGAATTATGAATCTACCTATGAGAATGAAATCATTGCCGATTTTCAGAAAAATCCTTCTGGATCACTAATATCCTTCAATGAAGGAATCTTCTGTCCTCACCTGGTCTGGCTGACATGCAATTCCAGACCCACAGCAATGTCATTGACTCTCAATCGCCCTCTGAAATGGTCTAGTGAGTTATTCAGTTGTACCAATCGTTACAAAGTTTCAAAGAAATGAAACCGGCTGGACCACCTGGCATTAAACTCTGCACCGGAAAAATCAACATTAGAAACATCACTGTAGAACCTCCAAAGTTTTCCTTGCTATCATCTAATGGGTAGTGCCAAAACTGGGACAACTGCCTTCCAGACTATTCAAGCAACAGCCCGACATAGTCATACTCACGGACTCATGCCTGACAGAAATAACCCAGACACCACCATCACCATCACCATCCCTGGATATGTCCTGTCTCAAAGGGGGCAGCTCAGTGAGGTACATTTGATAGGTTGTTGCTCTGGGAGTCCCCAAAATTGACTCCAGAGCCAATGAAGTCCCATGGCTTATTTTTAAACATGGACAACGATGTCTCTTGCTGATTACCACGTAACGTCGTTCCTCATATGAATCAGTACTCCTCTATGTTAAACAACACTTGGGTAAAGAACTGACTGTGGCAAGGGCACAAAATGTATTCTGGCTGGGAGATTTCAAAGTCGACAACCAAGAATGGTTCGGCAGCAGTAAGTACTGATCAGGCTGGTCGGGTCCCAAAAGGACATAGCTACTAGATTGGGTATGCAGCAGATGGTGAGGGAAAGAACAAGAGGGAAAAAAAAACAAACATATATGACCTCATCCTTACCAATCTACCAACTGCGGATATATCTGTCCATGACAGTATCGGTAAAAGTCTCACGGTGACATTCAAAATAAACTCTTTTGTGTTATGTGGCACTATCACCATGCTAAATGGTACAGACTTCGAAGAGATCTAGCAACTCAAGACTGAGCGTCCATAAGACACAGTGGACCACCAATAGAACCAGAACTGTACTCAAGCACTATCTGTAATGTCACAGCCCAAAATATCCCCAACTCAACCATTACCATCAAGCCAGAGGATCAACTCTGGTTCAATGGAGAGTGCAGGAGGGCATGCCAGGAGCAGAACCAGGAATATACAATGATAAAATGTTAATCTGCTGAAGCTTCCAAACAGAAATACTTGCGTGCCAAATAACATAAACAGCAAGGGACAGACAGAACTGAGCTATCCCACAACGAATGCATCAGATTTAAGCTCTGCAGTCCTCCTAATCCGATCGTGGATGGTGTTGGACGATGAAACAACAACTCTGGAGTCTCCACAAATATTCACATCCTCAATGATGGAAGAGCTGAGCACATCAGTGAAAAAGATAAGGCTGAAGCTTTCGCAGAAATTTTTAGTCAGAAGTTTCGAGTCGATTTCGAGTCGATTTCGGTCTTCTCCCGTGGTCCCCATCATTATGGATAGCAGTCTTCAGCAAATCCGATTGACTGATGTCAAGAAACGATTGAAGGCACTGGATACTGCAAAGGCTATAACCCCTGATAAAATGCCGGCAATAGTCCTGAAGACTTGTACTCCAGAAATTCCCGCTTCCCAAGGCAAGCTGTTCCAGTAGTCACAAACCGACAATGGGAAAAAAAACTGCTCAAGTATGTTCTGTACATAAAACGCAGGACAAATTCAACCCGGCCCAATACCGCCTCATCAATGTACTCTCCATCATCAGTAAAGTGATGGAATTGTCATCAATCGTGTTATCAAGCAGCACCTGCTCAGCAATAACCTGCTCAGTGACGCCCCTTTTGGGTTTTGCCAGAGACACTCAGCTCCTGACCTAACCATAGCCTTGGTTCAAACATAGAAAAAGGAACTGAATTCCAGCCCTTGACATCAAGGCTGCATTCTGCCAAATGTGGCATTAAGGAACCCCAGCAAAAAGAGTATCACGGGCCAACACTTGTTATTGGAGTCATAACTGACAGATAGGAAAACGGTCATTGCTGTTGGAGGTCAGACATCTCTGTTCCAGAACATCTCTGCAGTAGTCCCTCAGGATAATGTGGATGTAGGTTTGCTCCATGAACTGGAATGTTCATTTACAGACGTTTCATCACCATACTATGTAAAATCTTCAGTGGTCCTCCGGATGAAACCTAGGTCCAAACATCTTCATCAATGACCTTCTCTCCATCATAAGGTCAGAATGGGGATAGTCGACGATGACTGCATAATGTTCAGCACCATTCGCAAATGCTCAGATACTGAAGCAGTCCATGCCTAAAGGCAACAAGATCTGCAATATCTCCAGACTTGGGCACACAAGTGGCAAGTATCATACGCATCACACAAATGCCAGACAATGACCATCACCAGTAAGAAACAATGCAAACACTTGGTATTCAGCAGCATATTTGTCACGAAATTCCCTACCAAACCCCCACCTCATCATTACTCTTGGGGTTACCATTGACCAGAAATTCAACTGGACTCGCCACATAAATATAAGAGTAGATCAGAGGCTAGGAATACTGCGTGAGTAATTCACCTCCTGACTTCCCAAAGCATGTTCACCATCTACAAGGCACAAGTCAGGATTGAGATGGAATACTCCCCAGTTACCTTAATGACTGCAGCCACAACGACACGAAAGAAGGTTGACACCATCCAGGACAAAACAGCCCATTTGATTGGCATCACATCCACAAGCATTCACTCCCTTCACTACCAACGATCAGTAGCAGCAGTGTGGACTACCGAGAAGATGCACTTCAGAAATTCTTCAGAGATCCTCAGACAGTACCTTCCAATACTACGAGCACTTCCATCTAGAATGACAAAGGCAGCAGGCTTTTGCGAACACCACCAACTTCAAACTCCTCTGCAAAACCAGCAAACATCCTGAGTTGGAAATATATCACAATTCTTTCACTGTTGCTGGGTCAAAACCCTGTAATTCCCTCCCTCATAGCATTGTGGGTCAATGCACTGCAGGTGGACATGTAGCGGTACAAGAAGGCAGCTCAGCACCACCTTCTCAAGGGGGCAACTAGGGACGGACAAGAAATGGTGGGCCCATCCAGCGATTCTCATATCCAAAAAAAATGTAACAAGTTCCAGTTGAGCACTTTGATGGGACAGGTTGTCTGATTTGAACATAAACAGGAAAGCAGTGTTTCTGATGATAAACATTTTAGACCTTTCTGTTATTATAAAAGTGTTCAGTGTTCCATGACGTATTGTTGCTGAGCGCTGTGATAAATTGCACCTGTTTTATTAAATTCAACAGTATTAGCGTAGCAGGATCGATCCTTCAAAGGTACCAGACTTAAAATGATAATCATCGTAGAGACAATGTACTCCTGCCAGGTTAGACTCACAGATAGCAGCTTATATTCAACATATTACTGCGCTCCTGGCTGGCAGTGAATTCTACCACCGTCCATATTGTTGGGGTTACCATTGACCAGAAGGTGAAGTCAAATCAACGTACAGATACAAGGGTTACAAGAGCAGGTCTGAGACTTTTAACTCTGCACTGAATAGTAGACTGTATGACCATAAGGGCATGAGACATAGCAATAGATTTAGGCCATTCCGCCTAACTCTTCACTGTTAAACTGTGCCACTTTGTCATAGTCCCAGCTGACTCCCTTTATCAAGGCTGTTTGTCACATTCTCAGGAGTTCCTGATGAAGGGCTCTTGCCCGAAACATTTACTTTCCTGCTCCTTGGATGCTGCCTGACCTGTTGTGCTTTTCCAGCATGACTCTAATCTTGACATTCTGAGGATCTCCAGAAAAAGAATGTATGATTTTACAGAACAAAAGTAGTTTCCCTTTAACAAAACCATGCCACTCTGGGTTTAACTTTTCTAACTGCCCTGCAAGTCCTTCCTTACCAACAGGCTCTCGAAGATTCCCAGCAATAATGGTTAGGCAAAATGGTTCCTGCTTTCTGTCTCATTCGTTTCTTGAAGACAGGCGCCACATTGGAGGGTCTCCAGTTTCGCTGGAATACTCCTGTAATCCAGAGTGTTATGGAATATTTCACACAGTGTTGCTAGTCCCTCTGTGACCACTTCTTTTAAAATTAACTATGAATTAGTGCTGACTTGCTATCCTTATTCTTATCTGTTAGTTTAAAACCGTGTTACTTTTGTTGCAGACAGTCAAGAAATTCCCTCCTATTACCATTTTGTTTATACCATTTAAATGCTTACAGTATTTTCCCCATGAGGAACGATTTAAAATACTGGTGTAAGTTATTTGCCTGTTCCCTGTGGCCAGTTCCCTAGTTACACCCTCCATATGGCCTCAATATACTTTCCTGACTGTGCTTCTGCCTCAGTTCACAAACACATTTTAAGCTTTTTTTTTATACAGACGGAAAAGCTCGTGATGCTTGCTTTTATATTTCTTGCAAATTTATTACATCATATCTTTTCATACTTCTTCCTCGCTTTCTAGATTCATACGGTCATATTGTGCACATTTGGTCCAATTTGTCCATGCTGGCCAGATTTTCTAAACTAAACTAGTCTCATTTGCTTGCACTTGGCCCATATGCCTCTAAACGTTTCCCGTTCATATGTTTGTCCAAATGTCTTTGAAATATTGTAGCTGTACTTGCATCTACGACTGTTCCTCCAGCAGCTCATTCCATACTTACATCACCCTCTGTGTAAATAAAGTTGCCCCTTTGTCCCTTTTAAGTTTTCCCTCATTTACTTTAAAGCTATGCATCTATGTTTGAACTCCCCGATCCTGCAGAAAAGACCTTGGCTATTCACCCGATCGATGCCTCCCATGACATTATAAACTTCGAGCATGTCACCCCTCAACCTCCTACACTCCATCTGATACTAACTTCGAGATAAAACGTTTAACAATAAGCACTTCAAATTTGAAATAATTATAAAGATGACAGGTAAAGAAAACAGCCCAAACTTCATACTGTCAGTTTTGCTCTATGTTACAAAACTAAGGCAGCATGAAACTCTTACGGGTGCCAATAAGAGGTCAAGCACCTGAATTCCTTAGTGTGAAGGAGGTGATGATCTACAGAGTGAAAACCTATCTCTTGATAGATCTATATAATACCACATGGTCAACATTCTCTCTCCTGTTTTCTCTGTAACCTTGTGTGGTTGTGTTTTCTTTACCTTACACTCAGTTGGAGAGAACCCCTTTCCCCCATTCACATCTTAATTTAAACCCATTTTGCATCATCTTCTCGTTCACAACTGCTAATAGCCCGTTTATCTTATGCCATGCCCTCTTTTCCAAGTCATGCATCCCCCAACTCCGGTAAGGGATTAAAAAGCCCAGTTTCCAACCTTTATCATTTCTGAACAAGTCACACGGACTTGTAAGGCTAACTCTGTTTCTCTGTCTCTGCAGATGCTGCCAGACCTGCTGGGTTTCTCCAGAAACGAATAGGCACAGCACAAATTTTCAATTAAAGAAATAGCGAAGGATACTGGAACTAAAATCACAAAAATTGCTGGAGAAACTGAGAGCTTCGTAAAAGGGTCACTGGACCCAAAAGATTAACTCTACATTCACGACAAAAGACGCCCGCAGACCTGCTTTGTTTCTTCAGCAATTTTTGAACAAGTTCCAATTTGTGAAAGCTTCTCAAACGCCCCGTCCAACACGGAGCGTCGTACCCTGGGAACTGAACGATAATGCAAAGTGCACACATTCATTGGCTCTGAAACTGCATATGGCTGGCATCACTGACACCACAGAGCTCTTCATCGTGGTCAGGGAGAAAACCAGAGAGAAACACATTCAATTCAACCGCGGAAGATGACATTAAGATAAAGGAGAAGATTCAGATGAATATGTTAAAGGGTTTGAGTAATGTAATAAATTGGAAACACGACACCAAGGAGAGACCCTCAGCAGAATGAGAGTAGGAAAATGGAAGTATTACCGCATCAGAAACCAGGTGATGTCACTGAGTACACAGCTGATGGGTGAATGGGTCTCGATGTGAACTGGGGGACAGTCAGTAGAATTGAATTGCAGATATTGCAGCTCAAACTGGGCTATCACGTGATGCTGTTGACAACAGCAGCAATAGAAGCAGGATTGTATTCAAACATAATCTGTATCATTTTCCCCAGGATATTCCATCAGTCTACAATTACCACCAAGCCGAGTGATGGTTCAGTGATGTGAGTGGGTGAACATGCCAAGGTCAGGACCATAAAACCTAAAGCTGATGACAAACCATTAAAGCTACCGCACTTGAATGGTTTCATTCCAAACAGCAGAACTAACATCTGATTGAGAGGACGAAATGATCCCAAGACCAACAGATCAGATCTAAGCTCTGCAGTCCTGCCACATCCAGACATAAATGTCGGTGTACTGCTAAACAACTTACTGGAGGAAAGGACTCCAGAAATATCCACATTTTAAATAATGGAACAGCCCTGCACATTAATGAAAAAGACAAGGTTAGCGTATCTGCACCATCCTCAGCCAGAGGTGTTGAATCGATGATCCACGTCACCATCGTCATGATGCCACAGAATCACAGATGCCAGTCTTCAACGAATTCGATTCGCTGCACTTGACATGAAGAAACAGTTGGACACGTAGATACGACAAAGGCAATGGGCCCTGACACCATTCCCACAATGGTACTGAAGACTTGTGCTGCACAACAAGCCATGTCCCCGGGTAAGCTTTTCCATTCCAGCTCCAACTCTGACAACTCCCTAGCAATGTGGAAAATTACTCACACTATGTCCCGTCCCCTAATAGATTAATAATTACATTCTGACCATTTAACACTCCCTCAGTGACTTCACGATAATCACATTGGTGGGAGTTCATTTTGACAGAGCTGTCAAGTAGTGCAGAAATAACCCGCTCAGTGTGGTTCCCGATAGGTTCCTATGTGGACATAGTGCTGTTGTGGAAATGTCACTGGATTACTAATCCAATACAGGATAATGCTCTGGCAGCTGGTGGAAGTTAAAACAATTAATAAAATATCATGAAATCTGGTGATGGCAAATGTGACCTTGCATCCAATGTAGATTGTAAACATCGATCTCCTTCCCCAACGTACTTTCAGGAAGTGAATCTCCCGTGCTTTCCTGGTCTGGCCTAAAAATAACTCCAGACACAGAGCCATGTGATAATGTCTTCAATGGTCCCTGAAACGGCCAAGCAAGGCACTCAATTCTATCACACTGCTCCAAGGTCTTAAAGGATAAAACCAGACAGAATACCCAGCACCAGCCTCGAAATCAGAAAAGGGAACGGGAGTCACATTCCTGTTGATCCTGCAGAGACCTCCTTCCTAACATCTGAGAGCTTGTGACAACATTTACAGAGCATTCCCGCAGGCTGCACTGAAACATCGGGAAAGGAGTAGGCCATTCAACACATTGAGCCTTCCCCATTCTAGTTCATTGAGAAAATCTCCTCAATGCAGTTTTCCCGACATAGTGTTCATATCCATTAATATTTTTAAACATTGTGAAATATAAAATAAGAACTGTTGTAGTCCCTTCAGTCCATCAATCTTGCTCCTCGATTCAATAGACAAGCAGTTCTCTGATAACGCGGGTTTATTAAACGTGATTTGACTGCAGTGCGATTCGTGAATTGCGCATCTTTTTTCTATAAAGTGAGCTCCCGCTCACTGTGACGCGACTCCTCGCCAGGCACCAGCTGAACAACAAAACCCAGCTTAAGGATCCTCTGTCTGCAAAATGCACCCACTGAGTGTTCAGCTAAAACAGGAATGCAATCCGCTCTGCAAAGCCTTGAACCTGAGCATGAAACAGGGAAGTGTTCTCTCCAATTAAAAGGTATTTTATTTCAAACTGGGGGAGAATCTTGAGGAGAAATGGAATTCCATGTTGGCATCACGTGGTCAGTCAGCCCTGCGCGCTTTCTGGTGAAGAGTTTGGTGAAAGGTACGGGGATGTAGCCAGTGACTGTATTGTGAAGGTGTTGCATTTACAGCACTATTTCATTACCATATATGATTTAAATGTTTAATTAAACTGTGCTAGTGTGTGTGTTAGACGAACTTAAATTTTGTTTTTTTACTGGTATTTTGCGGTTCGCCCATTATTCTCTTTTCCACATAGACCACCATCGTTAATATTGCATGATTTTCTGCAACACAGTGATGCACAGGAACACAGCTGCCACGTTATTGGAGAGCAACCTGTAATGATATCTGATCCTCTATCTTCATACCATACCCTGCTCTCTCCCTATCCCTTTAGTTTCCAGCAATCCATTTTTATATTCAGTGCCTTGGTTTCAACAGTCTGATCTGGGAGATAATTCCCCAGGTTCACCAGTCTCTGAGTCCAGACATTTATTCTCATCTCAATGCAGTGTGGTCTGTCTGTACCTAATACTGTGGCCACTTGTTTTGATGTCCCAGCCAGGGCAATTGTCACCCCTGCTTCCAATCTGTCTTGTCCTGACAGAGTTTTATATATTTCACTGATATCTTCACTCATTTTCCTAAAGCCCATGGAATTAAGGCCCAGCCGCCCCAGATTCTGCTCCCACAACAGCGATCAGTCTGGTCATCTTCGCTGCTCTCCCTCAATGTCAGATTCGTCCTTTATTAGGTAAGGAGACCAAAACTGTACAAATACTGCACAGTTGGTTCGAGATGAGATCTCACCAACGCCCTGTACAGCTGCAGTAAAACACCCTTACTCCTGTATTCAAATCCCCCTGAAATGAAGGTGAACACACGATTTATCTGCCTATCTGCATTCTGCTCCTGCAATATTGCTTTCAGTGACTGGTATACAGGAAGATCCAGATCCTTTTTCAATGTTACAGCTCCCCACTTGTTGGTTCTGTGTACACTGGTCAGCGTGCCAATGCCATTACCAGTATTGACTTCATGATTCAGATCTCACTGTCCTGCACTAACCTCAGAGAGCTGCACAGAAGAAACAAAAATGCAGCTTAAGTTCCTTTATAGATCAACATTTTTCAACCAATCCCTTTTCCAATGATAGGCTCCAGTTCTGTTTTTCCCATCAAAGATCACAATATCACATATCCCACGCCTCCCCTCCCCATTGCTCCTCATGTGCAACGTATTTGCCCAGACACTCCACTTGTCTCAATCACCTTGGAACATTTTGACATCCTGCTCACCCACTCACAATCTCATATTTTTTAGTGCCATCTGCAAACTTGAAAATATTGTATTTGATCCACTCAATCATATATATGATGTGTATTGGGAATAACTGGGGCCCAAACCCCAACCCTTGCTATATCCTCCAAGCCTTCCATTCAAAACAATACATTGTTTTATTTCTACTCACTGCTTCCTGACAGCTCTCCCATTCGAAAGCCATATTAGTCCCAGACCCATAGGATTTGAATTTGCATAATAGGCTTTATCAAAAATCTTTCTGAAAATGCACATATTTCATTGATTGCTTCTCCATAATTATGCTAAAGGCACTTTCTCAAATATGATTCCCATTTGATCAATCTCTGTTGACTTTGTCTGTGCTCATTACTTTCAGTTCCAATACTTCCTCTAAAACTGTTCAGTTGCTAATTTCATTTTATTCCCTTTTTCTAATCAGACTAATGTTCACTAGTTTTGATGGGAAATTTTCTTTTTTGTTTCGTTTTCTTATGTGAAGACATAACTGAAGTATTTGGTCGACAGTTGTGCCTTTTCCCTGTCCTCAATTCTCGAGTATCAGACTGTAAGAAAGCTGCACCTTTTTTTCCCGTAATTGTGCCATTGACATATTTTCATAAAATATTATAAGTTCAATCTTAAAACCCTTGTTAATATACTCTTCAGAAACCCATCAATTCCTACCTAAAGCTACTCAATGATTGATCTTCCACAGCCATACAAACACAGAAGCACAGACTTTGTCCCATCAACAATACAGCACGGTCTACATTCGCCCCACTTTCCGACACAAAACCGTAGCCGTGAATCTTATGGCATTTCAAGTTCACAACCGTGTATTTTCTAATGGTTGTGAAGTTACCATGACAATTCTTCTCTCAGGAAGTGCATTCCTGACCCCAGCACCCTCTGAGTGAAAAACAATCCTCCATTCCTCTCCACATCTCAAATCCTTCACTTTAAAATGTGCTCCATTGTTCTTGGCCCGTTGACTAAAAGGAAAAGCTGCTATCTATCCATCCTGTCCATGTCCCTCGGAATCCTATCCTTCTGAATCACGGCCCCCTCAGCCTTCTCTCCTCCAAACTTAACAGCCCGAGCTTATCCATAGCTACTCCATAGCTACTATCCTGGTGAATCTCCTCTGAGCTCTCTCCACTACAATTACATTCTTCCTGTAATTTGGCTCCTAGAACTACAAGCAGTATTCCATCTTGGCAAAAACAAACTTCCGCATAGCTCTTATAATCTATGCCTTGATGAATAAAGGCTATGTCTACGGTCCCCTATGCTTTCTCAAATTGTGCATTCACCAGTTTCGTCAAATTCAGGGATTTGTGGAGAAGCACCCTCTGAGCTTCCTCGTGTGCTGCCATTCATTGAGTTCTCCCCTGTCCAGTTCCTTCTTCCAAAATGCATCATTTCATATTCATCAGGGTTACATTCCATCTCCCATTGATCCACCAATCTGACCGTTCTATCTGTATCTTCCTGTAACATAAGACCTTCCTTCTCACTGCCAACCACCCGGCCAATCTTTGTATCAAACACAAACTTAGTTGGCACACTACCGCTACCCCCGTCTATATTCACAGCTGCATCATTTATGAATACCACAAATAATCAGGTTAAAGATGACACAACACCAGGTTATAGTCCAACAGGTTTATTCGGAGGCACTTGCTTCGAAGAGCTGCTTCTTCATCAGATTGTTGTGCGCTTTGAAATCTCGTGCCTCTGAATAAACCTGCTGGACTATCACCTGGTGTTATGTGATTTTTAAGTTTGTCCACCCCAGTCCAACACCAACACCTCCGTATCACAAATAATAAGTGACACAGCACTGAGCCCTGTGATACACCATTGGACACCGGTCTCAGTCACACTAACAGCCTTCAACCACTACCCTCTGTCTCCTAACAGTAAGGTGATTTGGATGCAACTTGGCAAGTCACAAATGACTCTGATCTGTTCCTTTGTTATTCTTTTTCGCTTGACACACTTGAAAAATATCTGGGGATTCTCCCTAATCTTGCCCTACCAGCAGGTTTCTATGCCCCTGTAATTATTTGCCTTGAATTTGGAACTGACAGCCAGGGAAACGTCCTGTTTTTTTCCAACTTGGTATATGTTTTGTGAAGTTTCCAAGTTTCATTGTGACCTTCCTCTCATTCTTTCAAACTCTAAAGAACACAGGCCGAGTTTCCTCATCAGGCAATCTCGCCATCTGAGGGATTAATCTGGACAATGTCCATTGCACTTTTTTGTGGTCAGTATATTCTTTCTCAGATTGGGCCACCAACACTTTACACAATGGATGTAGGTTTGCTCCCTACATTTCCAGACGTTTCGTTATCTTACTAGGTAACATCTTCAGTGGACCTCATGCGAACCAATGCTTAAAATTCCTGCTTTCCATTTATATGTTTGGATTTCTTTGTGTTGGTGATGCTATTTCCCGTGGCGAAGTCACTTCCTGTTCCTGTTCTCAGAGGGTGGTTGATGGGGTCTAAAAACAAATAGCACATCGAGTTAGACATCTGCAAGAAATATATATGGTTTTTCTCCATTGTTGCTGTTAATTCCTAAATATCCAATATCACATGCTGTATAATAGATTCCAACAGTTTCCAACTTGCAGATGTCAAGTTAATTGTTTGGCAGTTCTCCAAACTATGTCCTCTTCCCTTTATAGATGCTTGGATTCCTTCCATTGATCTATAGTGCTTGGACAACGTTTGCTAACTTCCATTTATCCACAATGGCTTCCAGCCTCTGCAGAATGCACAGGGAATGAAACACAGTCATCGACAGTGCAATTAATATTTCTATTGTCAATTTATGTCAGACATTTTAATATGAAGTACATTAGGTTTGTCAGACTTAGCAATGCTCAATCCAGTTACATTCTCAAATACCACCTTGTTACTGATATAAGTTGACTTTATGTCTTCAGTTCCACAAGCCCTACATGATCACTTGGTATTACTGGGTGATTTTGTGGATCTTCCTCCATGAAGACAGATGCATAGTAACTGGTTATTTTCTTGGCCATTTCCCTGTCCTTCACAATAAACTTTCTCCTCTCCCGATTACCAATTTCCATATTTGACCTTGCTTTTACTTTGTTTCCTTTGAAATACAGATTGTAGATTTATGCAGTGTTTTTCTCTTGTTTGCTAGCATTCATGTTCTATTTTTGATTTCCTTATAAATTTCATGGCCCTTGTTTCTGGATCGTAAATTTCTGAGAATTCTCAGGTTTCCACAATGAAATTCTTCCGAAGCCACTTCCTATGATTAACACGTTTTCTAATTTGTTATGTGAAACAACATTGTGTCACTTTCCCTTTCTTTGGTGTTTATACCTAAAATAAATAGACGTATTATTCAGACTTGGCATTATTTCTATAAATCTCCTGGTCCTGCCCAGATATATTCAGGAAAACTGCAGGAGGACAGAGAAGGAATTGCGGGAGCCCTGACTGATATTGTTGCATCATCGCTGGCCAACAGGTGAGGTCCCGGAAGACTGGAGGGTTGCGAATGCTGTGCCCTTACTCAAGAAGGGCTACAAAGAAAAACTTGGGAACTATGGACCACTAAACCTAAAATCTGTAGTAGGTAACTTACTTGAAAAGGTTCTGAGAGATAAGATATACGTGCGTTAGGAAAGAGAGGGTGTGATTCGGAGCAAGATTAGAGTGGTGCTAGAAAAGCAGAGCAGAGCAAGCAGCATCCGAGGAACAGGAAAATCAACGTTTCGGGCAAAAGTCTATCATCAAAGTCAGCACGGCTTTGTGCATCGGACACCATAGCTCACAAATTTGTTCGAATTCTTTGACGAAGTGACCAGCAACGTTGAGGAGGTCAGGGTGGTATGCGTAGTCCATATGGATTCAAGTAAGGCCTTTAAAAAGCTTCCACATGGTGCGCTGCTCTGGAAGGTTAGATCGCATGAAATTGAGGAGGTCCTGCCAAATTGGATACAAAATTGGCTTGATGGCAGGAAGCAAAGAGTAATAGTGGAAGGATGCTTGTCAGATTGGAGGCCTGGGACTAATGGGATGCATCAGGGCGATGCTGGCACCACTATGTATCACATATATCTATAATTTAGATGAGAATGTACGTGCATGATTTGTAAGTTTGAAGGTGACAATAAAATAGGCGGTTACATGGAGAATGACAAAGGTTATCAGAAATTTCAGAACTTACAGGAGTACCTTGGGAAAGTGGGCCGAGAAGTGGTAAATGGATTTTAATACAGATCAGTGTAAGTTATTGCATTTTAGAAACTCAAATCAATATCGGAATTTTCTGGTGAATGGCTGGGTCTTAAGGAATGTAGTGGAACAGAGGGACCTTGGAATTCAATTACATGGTTCTCTGAAAGTTGATTCAGATGTAGACAGGGCATTGAAGAAGACTTTTGGCACACTGGCATTCATCAGTCAGGGCACTAAGTAGCGAATTTTGGGAGCTACGCTGCAGAATACGGGGCACTGATGAGGCCATACTTATAGCGTTATGATCAGTTTTGTTAACTTTGCTATAGGAATGATGTTTTAAACTAGAATGAGTGCAGAAGAAATTTACAAGGATGTTGCCAAGGACTCAAGGCTCTGAGTTATAGGGAGAGGTTGAAAAAGCGAGGACTTTTTACTTTTGCGTGTATGAGACTGGGGAGAGGATCTTATTGTAGGGTATAAGAACATAACAGGCATGGATAGAGTGAATGCGCTCAGCCTTTACTTCCTAGGATTGGACAATCACGGACTAGAGGGCATCAGTTTAAGGTCAGAGGGGAAGAATAAAAGGGAACCTGAGGAGCAACCTTTTTACACACAGGGTGATACGCATATGGAATGAGCTGCCAGCAGAAGTCGTTAAGGTGGGTACATTCACAACATTTAGAATGCATTTTGACAAATGCAGGATAGGAAAGGATTAGCAGGATACGGGGCAGTGGCTGGGAAATGGGGTTAGTGTGAATTGACATTTTGGTCCGAATGGATCAGTTTGAGCCGAAGGGCCTATAGGACTCTATGACTCTAACAACCATTGCTGATCTCCCAATGAATGTTATTTTGTATTTTCCCAATTCACTGGAACAAAGTTGACCCTCTCGGCTCCATGCTTCCATCATGTTTGACTAACATGTGCAAACATTCTATATTGTATCCACACACCGTGTAAAATATAACATATTAATGTCATTACTCCTCCAAAGCTGCTTCAGAGCAAGGACTTTGATTAGTCCTCCTGACCACACAACACCAAATCCGAAAAAACTTGATCTCTAGTTTGGTTCAATACATACTCTTCAACCCACCTGATATACATTTAGGGAATTTATTTTTCACAGCATGAGCAGTCACTTAGTTATCGCAGTTGAGATGAAACTTGAGACCATCTAATAAGACTGCAGTATCCATGATATTTGCATGTCTAATTTTCAGAGGATATGACTTTCAGAATTTCTGTGACAGTTTTAGTTTCGATATATAATACACCAATGTTTGCTTCTCCTTGTTATTTGTAAGCTCTCCTTAAACTGAATCTGAGGGACATGGTCTGTGGCGTTATTGGTGATAGACTTGGACAAGACATTCCAGAAGTGTCACCTTGACGCTGTGATACAGGACAAGCGTCAATAACCTTCTCCGCTCTGTCAGGATAAGGGTCACCATATTCTATCTGCTCCTTCACACTCCCTGAGTCCCTGTTATAGCACGGACCCCCGAACAAGGCTCACACTCTATTTCCAAATAAGGCTCAGGCATTTAGAAACTCACTATTGAATTCAGCAACTTTCTTCCTCACTTTCTCTGTCAACTACACACTACCCCCCACACTAATAATACTAAATTGATTTACAACTGTCGACTGACTCATTCCGAACATCTCACCATTCCCCCCAGCCCCACATCTACCAGCACTAACAGCAGGGTCACCAATTTCCACTCTCCCTCCCTCTCTCCCTTCCTCCTGTTCCAGGAGAAACTGTCTGGAATGGGACAGAAAGCGCCAAGCAGGGTGGTGCTGTGCTTGAGATCTGTTCGCTCACACCTCCTTCTCCCCGCCATGTGGGGAAGAACCTGGCATGAGCCGGACAGAAACAAGATGGCTCATGTGGAGCTTCGGAAACATCCACTTCCCATCAACTGAGTAAAGAGTAACATTCAGTTCTCACTTTAAACCCGCTGTCAGTTCCAACGTCAGTCCATTCACTCCCAAACAAAAACAGATCTCTCACTGCACAGAGATGCAGACACTGAAATGCACAGATTTATTTGTAAACACCCAACATACTAACATGCACAACACATATAAGGAGATAGGCATACACACACATTGCAACACACAAAGACATATATAGTTGCACACAAATAGACACAAACACAGATAGAAACACAGAGGCTGATACATAGGTACACAGATGTGGACACACAAATACACAGAAAACAAGCACATAGACACACACACACACACACACACACACACACACACACACACACAAACACACACACACACACACACACACACACACACACACACACACACACACACACATATTATTATATACACACATACACACAGAGACTCAAGCACTACTGTCCTTAAGACACAAATCGGCAGTTTTTGGTTTATAAAGGGATAAAGGATTCTAGGGAGAAGGCAGGAGAATGAGTTTGGTGTACATACAAGAAATTATTAAATGGCATAGCAGGCACGATGGGCCGAATGGCCTCATTCTGCTCCTTTTTTATGCTCATGTGGTGTTACGCTATTAAGTATTCACTTTCTGAGATTGCAGCAGAGGCTGGATTTAATACATTTTTGACTGGAAAGAGTCAGTGGGGATGTAGGACAGGTTTGGAGGGCAGAATGGTTTATGGTTATTCATAATTATTATATCCTTAAGTATGAAAAGAGGTGGTGATTTGATGTGAGGTTAGCACAGTTTTAATGTCATGGGTCCGACTATGAAATAAAGATGACCCTTTCCATTTAGTGCTGGGCGGTCTGTGGTATCCCCATCCTCAGGGAATAGGGAATACTCTGTTATTGAGGATATTCTAGGCTGAGCTCAACTGATCTTTGCTGGACAGGAGAGTCAATGTTTATCGGGAACAGACAGGAGAGGGATGATCAGAGACAATTGGACTAGCCATGATCATTCTGAATGTGTGTTCCCTCAATCCACCACTCGAAGCTGTTACAGAGATATACTGCTGTCCCTACCAGTGTATTGTTCCCTCAATCCGTCTCACGGTGCCGTTACAGAGATATACTGCTGCCCCAAACCCATGTGTTGTTCCTTCAATCCACCCCTCGATGCTGTTACAGGGTAGGGGACCACCCCAATCCGTCAGACAGGATCGTTACAATGAGACAGGGGGAGACCATTCTGCCCCTCTAAGAAATTAGACAGGAATATAGAATTAAGTAATTCAGATCGTTGATTACATTACACAGACCAGGATGAGGCCATTCAACCCGCCTGAGCAGCTACACAGGAACAGGAAATATGTCGCTAGCAGGAAATAGAGAGTAGA
Organism: Chiloscyllium plagiosum; assembly: GCF_037043375.1. Classification (NCBI taxonomy): domain Eukaryota; kingdom Metazoa; phylum Chordata; class Chondrichthyes; order Orectolobiformes; family Hemiscylliidae; genus Chiloscyllium; species Chiloscyllium plagiosum. The sequence goes on along the minus strand of NW_028270177.1, from coordinate 101,879,837 downwards.
GAGAAATGTTTACTTTCGGGCTGCAAAGCTCTAACTGATAGAGTGCCTCAGAGATCACTGTGGGGCCATCAATGACCAATAATCTGTATCAATGATCTGGAGGAAGGGGAGGAAATGGATTGGAGCTCAATTAGCTCGTACACCAAGATGGTCATTCATTGCGTCGTCAAATTAAGATACTGAGTCTGAAATATGATTATAGACAGGGAAGGTTAGTGCGGAAACCTTCAGTAGAAATAACTTAAGGTAAATTGTCTATTTTGGCATGAACGATAAAATAATGGAAATCAATTTAAATGGAGAGAGATTGCAGAACTCTGCGATACAGGCGGTTTCCATGTTCCAGGGACATGAATTATGTGAAGTCAGTCTGCAGATGCAGCAAGTGATTAGGAAGGTAAGTGGAATGATGCTGTTTTTGACAAACGCTTAAGGTTTAATTGCAGGAATGTTTTACTGCATCTGTACTTGGCATTACTGAGACCACATCTGATGCACTGTGTGCAGTTTTGATCCCCTAACACTAAAATAAAAGGATATAATTAATTTTGAAATTTTCAAGGAGGTTTCACTTTTCTCATTCCTGGGATGCCGGTCTTTGGTTATGGGGGATAATCAGTTCCGATCTTAGCCTAGAAATAGTATTGAACCACCATGACTTTCAGAAAAGTGCATCAGCTGGATGCATATTATCTCTTGTCAGGGAGACTAAAGCTAGAGAATAAATTTGAAGAAAAAGATGCATTTATATTAACACACATAGTATGAAGACACATACTAGTATTTACAAATTACACAGACATATGTAAGCATGTCATCAAATTATAAAATGGGGGCATTTTCTGAGATTGAATGGAATTTTGTACAACAAGAGCAATGATGCCCCTGCATATAATCCATAATCAGATTTTCCAGAGAATGTTCCAGGAGAGCACACATGGTCCAGTTTGGTGTTCAGTTGACATTATTGTATGTTTCAACACAGAGAGGGAGAAAATTGTTCCCTGTCTGAGAAGCAACAGCCGATTGATCCCTTTCTCTTACTTTGTTCCACCAGATAGCAAAGTGTCAGTCTATAAAATCCCTGAGTTATCTTTGCCACTTGTGATGGATTCCTGGTGAGGATTCATTGGAAACTCCCATATGCCCGAAACAAAGGAAATTCAGCCAAATCCAACTGTTCCAGAAAGCAATCCCACAACCGATAGCTTATTTGAACAGAATAACTTCAAAGGCAGAATAACATTTGGAGCACTCTGTCATTTTACCATTTGATATGAGTTCAACGTTCTGTGTCTTACATTTTTTTTTCTAGAAAATGACCTACTCTGAGACGGATATCATTGGCCACATCATTAAACTGGTTACATTTAAGATTGGTGTAACCAGTGGAGGAGTGGGACGGAAAAGGAAACAGTGACCCTCCAACATTGGCTGGAACACAAATGAGAAATTTTCAAAGGGCTGTCTAAGTGGAAATTCCCTCCCCAGAAGTTTGTGGTGCCTGGAAGTTTACATTTATTCAAAGTTGTATTTATTGACATTTGACAGAAAAGTGAATGTAGAAAATTGTATACAGACAGAAAGGTGCTGGGGAGACCACAATAACATGACCCATAATCTTTGTGCATGGTGGAGCTGTGACAAAGTGTCTAATGGCACACTCCTGATGCTCAGTCTTATGTTCCTATGTTCCATTCAACCACTCACAGGTCCTGCAAGGAGCAGTTGGAGGCCACTTGCTCCAAATACCTGATCCAAAGTAACACAGCATCTCATTCAGTCCCTCAAGACTGACACAAACGCGGTTTAGTGTGGGTTGGAAAATGCTATTTGGAAATCCAGGCTGGGTTCGAAAGACGCCTCTGGTCTCTTTGCAGAGTGTCTCCTCTCTGCAACTTGTGCTTTATTTGTTGGTCATAATACAGGCCCAGATTCACTGTGAGTACAACCCTCATATCTCACCCAGAGATGACTCACAAAATACTTTGCTCTGTCTGATTGCAACATTCAATAACAGAACGTTCAGGAAAATTACAACCATTAACTTTGTAATTACAAAATATGAGGACGGAAGGAACTGGATCAGCTAAGTCAGATGATCAAGCCATTGTGTACTATCATGGCTGATCTATTATTGGCATTAACTCCTTTTTAATGCCCAATTCTTCACATCCCTTAGCTGTCTGACAGGTCAAAAATCCATCTAACTCCTCCTTAAATACTTTCAGTGATGTAGCTCCCATAGCTCGCTAGCCCCGATAATTTCTGACATTGATTACCCGCTATGAGAGGAAAACATTCCCTACACATACATCGTCAACTAATTGATATGAACGAGAGGTGAACACAGGGGCTCAGCAGACAGTGAATGGCTTTGATATCAAGTGAGTATTTGACTGAGGATGGCATCAGGACCACCCACTTATTTGAGCTGAATGGAAATCAGGTGTAACCTCCCACTTGTCTGGGTCTTTCCGCGCACAAAGAAAGATGCTTGTGGTCGGTGGCCTCCAGCCCTAACAGTTCCGGGATATCTCTGGAGGAGATCTTCAGGTTAGCCTCCTCAGCACAAACATATTCAACTGCTATATCAATGTGTTTCCCCATCATAAGTTCTGAAGAAGGGATGATGACTGAAGATCACACAATATTCAGAGATGTTGTGCCTCCTCAGCTCCTGAACCATCCTGTGTCCATGTGCAGCAAGACCTGGGCAGCATTCAGTTTGTGCTTTTAAAGTGTCGGTAACATTCATGTAACAGCGCTCCCAGACACTGCACATTTCCGCAGTTAATAGAGGAGCTCAATCAGCATCCCAGGCTGGTTGCACACTGATATGTGGAAGCCATTGAGCCCGTGGAAACTACTGAACAAGAAGAGGGACATTCAATCCACCTGCCTATTCCACAGGAAGAGAAGGGGTCTGGTCAGTACATCGAGTTGTTAAAAAGGAACAGGCAAAGCCCAATCAGACCCTTAAACCTCTTCCATGAGACCAGGAAGAGGCTATTCAGCCGCACGAGATAGTTATACAGAAACAGGAGGGCGTCATCGATACTCTAACATGAAAAACCAATGAAACCGAGACTGCATTGATAGGGGGCTCCATAGTGTTAATTATGGTTCCATTGTTTGTAGAATGTGTGCTACCTTAACATGGTTTGCTGGCAGTGATAAGGGAAACCAAATATTTTATGTAAAGTCTCAAGGAGGCGTCTTCTATCTCCGAGAAGACACTCTCATGTGCTCTATGTAGGTCAGAAGCTGCTGAGAAGAGTTAACTCTTTTATAATGAAGGTAATGTTGCTGTTGTCGGGATTATGGATAGCATGATGTTCATTGCAGGATCAGGCACCAATTGAGCTGTATTAACGTTGGGAGAGTTTTTTTTTTCAAAAGCCTGAACCTCTCTCTCTCTCTCTAATCAAAATAGGGAGTGGGGGTGGTTGGGTGGAACGTTCTCAGAGGCTCTTCAACTATTGAGAATCATGTAACCCGAGTGAAAAAAAAGCCATGGAATTTATCACCGTAACAGTGTCTGTTTATAACATCATAAGTGATTGTACATCCCCCTTAATGTTCAATGCAATCACTTTATTCTCTCACTGAGCTTCACTCACTGTTCATGGTGCCATCATTCCAGGGATTAGTCTGGTGAGACTTGAGAGAAAGTCTATCCACAGAAACCCAAATACTGCCTCAACACACTCAGGGATGATCACAATAATCCTTTTCTTTCACTTAGACATCACCGTTTCCTTCCTGTGTTATGAAACGCCATTATTTCTCTATGCACTACGACTGACATGGAATTTATAAGTTTCTTATATCTGTATGTCAGCATCAATAAAGCCAGCACCAGAGTTGCCGATGGAGATGTGCATCACACTCAGGGAGAATTTCAATGAGATCGAATACAAATAAAAGATGTAATGATCACCTACCTGAATAGAAATGAGCTGAACAAATAAGGGAAACTGATAGAGGAAGGGAGCTATCTTTACTTTTGTTCTTCTCTCACAGGATGTATGCAGCCCTGGTCAGGGCAGCATGTTAGGCCAATCTTAAACTGAGTGGCTGGTTCAGTTGTTCCACAGGACAGTAAAGAGTAAAACACATTGCTGGGGGTTTGTAGTGTTACAATTCAGGATAAATTCTCCTGCCTAATTAAAACCAGCAACACAGAAAAGATGCAGTAATGTGTGATAATTCTAGAGTCTAAGAACTATTTAAAGTAAAAATTAACAACTTTATTTCTTAAAGTATGACAGAGAATAATAATCGAACGAATATTTACAACTTCTTCCTCTAACCTATCTTTGACCTTCCCCCTCCACAATACGAGTCCGATAAGACTCCTAATTAAGATTTTAAAAATAAAACTTCTCATCTCAAAACCAGGAAGCTTTCGGTTCTTCTCCATAGTCCTGTCTTTTTTTCTTCGGGGGGATTCTACTTCACTAGTTACTAATCAATGAATATATTTTTAAGGGAGCTATTTTTCAGGCAGTCTTTGCTTGCTGGTAGCTTGGCAGCTCTGCTCTCACATGTTCAATTTTCCATGGTCTTGTACCTCCAAACTATTGGATTGTGTCATTGGTTTTTAAGATTATCAATATATTACATTTAAACTTGATTGGAGGTGGGTCATTTTGGGTATAATTTAAACTGTTTGGCTGAATTTGTTTTTGTCTCAAGACAATGAGCTAATCGAGTTGTTCGATCAAATGTTAAATTATATCTATTTTCAGAAGACTTGGTGCTGTCACGTGTTTTAAAGGTGCAGTACACCCACATATTCATCACTGAAGTCACACGGAAACCTGACTAGGTGAGGTTGACGCATTGACTTACCTAAAGGACTTCAGGCAAGCAGATGGGTTTTTATAACAAATGATAATGGTTGCTTTTAAATTCCACCACTTTCCTTCATGAGATATCAACAGACTATTATTCTGTGGCTCTAGATTATGAGTCAATGACTTGACTACCGTAATTATTTAGTGACCGACATGTGATTAGAAGGCACTTGAAACTGTTGCATCCAGATTGAACAAAGGCAAAAATCATGGTTTATTCAGTAGTTGGCCTGAGCCTGCAGACGAGACTGAGATATCATGATGGTGGTTTTGGACAGGATTGGTGAGTGGGGAGGACATGGAGAGGTAAATCCGTGAAGGACAAAACGGATTATGGAGTTTGAGAACATTCTGTGTCCTTCTCGCATATCAGTGAGTAATTTATAAATAGTAGTTTGATAGTTATAATTTATAAGGAAAGGATTTTTTGTTTGGAACTGAAGATATTGACTTGCACTTTCCAAAATTTGTGTATCATGAGCAGAAATTGAGTTCAACCTGGTTTAGTAGACAAATATAATGACTTACCAGGAACACCAACTATCGCAAGGATGGGATAGCCACCTTGAATAATCCAAAGGATATCCTGGATCCGTGATGCTAATGATATCCAAGGCCGAGTAAGCCAGGAAAGACCCGAGGATAAACTTCTGCTCATTGTTGGAACATTGCAGTCTAATGTTCTCAGATTCTGATCCATTGTTGGAACATTCCAGTCTAACGTTCTCAGATTCTGATCCATTGTTGGAACATTCTAATCCATGGTCCTCAGATTATGAATCATTATTGTAACGTTCCAGTCTAATGTTCTCAGATTCTGCTCTCTCCTCCCGCGCTCTCTCTCGAGCTGGTGATCCCTGTTAGTGCTGTCAGTGATGCTCCTACTCACATTATGTGATAGCAAATTGAACAAAGCCCGTTTATATTTCAACCATGGAAACTCTCCACTGCCATAATTAGGATCCACTGAGATTGATATTAATCACAGTCACTGAACAAATAGCTCCAGTTAACCCCTTTGAATTCAATAATGATTGTATTAAAATTCAAAAGAACATTTAACGTTTACACATTTGGCGTGGGATATGTGTGTGTGTGTGTGGGGGGGGGGGGGGGGAAACAGGAAGAAATATTTGAGATGGTAGTTTGATTGAATGTAATCATTCACTCTGGCTTAGATATTGCAGTAATGTGAAAGGATTGTCAGAAGTTAAACAAGTTTCTCGGCTTATAAATTGAAACATATAGTCTGTAACTACTGATCAGTGATTAATATGTCAGTAAAATATGTAGAGAACTTTTCTAGTCCATAATCTGACAGAAAATTGCTTATGACAACATGAGTGATAATAGACAAATGGCATGGTATGTTAACAGAGAATATGATGTGACACACAGTTCAGATGGTTATTCAAGGATCAGAGAGGGCAGGTAAGGGTCCTGCTGTTAATGTTATCGATGTCAATCAACTGTATTGAAGTAAATTTCACTGAATTTCAATTGCAGTGTGATTATGATATCGGGGCATGACTGCTGAGAGTAGAGGGAGGGAACATGTTATTTACGAGCCATCAGTATTGGAATTTTATTCTTCATAAATCATATGAAGATCAAATTCAAGGGTACATCTCCAATGAGGAATGAGGAGAGCCAATATTAACCACACAACCAGAAGACATTGGAACAGAAATCTGGCCATTAGACCCATTGAGCCTGCTCCACCATTCCATGATGGCTGTTAAGCTTCTCAAACCCATTCTCACACTTTCTACCTGTAACCCTTGATCCCCTTTACAGTCAAGAACCTATCTGTCTCACTCCTAAATATACTCAATGACCTGGACTCGACAGCCTTCTGTAGCAGTGAATTCCATAGATTCACCGCTGTCTGGCTGAAGAGGTTTCTCCTTATCTTTGTTTGTAAAGATCTTCTCTTTCCACTGAGTCCTCGGGTACTAGTTTCTCCTACATTGGATACATCTTCCCAAAATCCCCTCTCTCCCAGGTCATTTAGTATTCTCTAAGTTTGAATTAGACCTCCTAACATCCTTCTGAATTCTACCAAATACAGACCCAGAGCCCTCAAATATTTTTTATATGTTATGCTTTTATTTCCTGGCACCGTTCTCGTGAATCTCTTTGGAAAACGCTCCAGGACCAGTGCATCCTTCCTGAGATATGGGACGCAAAACTGCGCACAATAATCCAAATGTGGCATGACCAAAGCCTTGTAGAGCCTTAGAAGTACATCTCTACTTTTACATTTAAGCCTTCTTGAAATAAATACCTTCATTGTATTTGCCTGCCTAACTACTGACAAACTGTAAGTTTACCTTTCAAGACTCCTGGACAAAACTCCCTAGTCTTTTTGCCCTTCAGACTTCAGAATTTGCTCGCTATTCCGAAAATAGTCCATGCCTCTATTCATCCTGGCAAAATGCTTTCCCACACTTTCCCACATTGTACTGCCGCTTCTTTGTTCACTCTCCAAACCTGTGAAAGTCCTTCAGCAGGTGAATGTGAGGACTGCAGATGCTGGAGATCAGAGTCAAAAAGTGTGGTCATAGAGAAGCACAGCCTGTCAGGCAGCATCCGAGGAGCAGGAGATTCGACGTTTACGGCATTAAGCCTTCATCAGGAATGTGGGGTGGGCGGAAGGGGGCAGAGAGATAAATGGGGTGGGGATGCTGGCGCTGGGAGGAAGGTAGCTTGGAAGGCGACAGCTATATGAAGGTGGGTGATGATAGTGATAGGTCAGAGTGGAAGGTGGATTTGATACTTGGGAAGGTAGATGTATAGGTAGAACAATTCAAAAGGGCGGTGCTGAGTTGCATGGTTAGATCTGGGATCAGTTGGAGGGAGGAGAGATAAGGAAAATGGTGAAATTGTCCTTGATACCGTGTTTTTGGAGGGTCCCAAGGCAGAAGATGATGCATTCTTCCTCCAGAAGTCAGGTGGCTAGAATTTTGCAGTGGAGGAAGCCAAAAGCTTGCAGGACTTTGGCGGAGTGGGAGGGGGAGTTGAAGTATTCGGCCACAGGGAAGTGGGGTTTATGTGTCCAAGAGTGTTCCCTGAACCGGTCTGTAAGTTGACATCCTGTCTCGCCAATGTATAGGAGACAGGAGCAATGGACCGAGTAGAAGAGGTGTTTGAATGCACAGGATGTTCTCTGCCTGGTGTGGTAGGATCCTTTGGGACCTTGGGTGGAGGTGAGGAAGGAGGTGTTGGCACAGGTTTCATATCTCTTGCAGTGTCAAGGGAAGGTGGCTTGGTGGGGGTGTGTGGACCTAACGAGCGAGTTGTGAGGGAATGGTCTCAGCAGTATGATGATAGGGGTGGGGAGCGAAGTATATCTCTGGTGTTGGGGTCTGACTGTTGGAGGCAGAAATGGCGGAGGATGATGCGTTGTATCCTGAGGTTGGTAGGATGGAAGGCGAACACCAGAGAGGTTCTAATTTGTTGTTGTTGGAAGGGTGGAGTGCAAGGGCGGAGGTGTGGGAAGTTGAGGAGATGCGCTAGAGCACCCTCCTGCAGCCGAACCACCTCTTCAATGCTACCTGTCCCTCTATCTTTCTTTGCACTGTTTGAAAGCTTAGTCAGAATGCCCTCAATTCCTTCATATAGATAATGAATGCACAAAGTGAAAAGTTGTGGTCCCAACACTGAGTTTTGTGGAACACCACCTGATACTGGTTGCCATCCTGAGAAAAACACTTTTATCTCCACTCTATGCTTTCTCTCAGGCAGCCAAACATCTATCCATGCTAGCACCTTGTCTCTAATACCATGGGACCATACCTTTCTCAATAGCCTCATGCATGGCACTTTGTCAAAGGATTCTTGCGTGCAGAAGGAAACATCTATTGGTTCTCCTTGATCCAATCTGCTCATTACTCCCTCACTGTTTTCTAGCCGGTTTGGCAGGACTGATCTCCCCTTGATGAAACCATGTTGACTCTGTCCTATTTTACCAAATACCTCCAAGTATCAGAAATCCCATCCTTCACGATGGATTCCAGGATGTTACCCAAAACCAAGGTTAGGCTAAGCAGTCTGCAGTTTTCCATCTTCTACCTAACTCCCTTATTAAATGTGATGTCATGTTAACAATTATACAGCCACTTTTCCGTTTCCTGATTTTAGTCATTCCTGAAAGATTTCCACTTACGCTTGCACTAACTCTTCAGTTATCTCCCTTACAAGGCTGGGGTGTAGTCCAACTGGTCCAGGTGAGCTATCCACATTCAGGCCATTCCGTTTTCTAACATGCTCTTCTTGGCGATGACCACCATATTCAGGACTGCCCTCTCACTCTCTTCAATTCTTGAGAAATTACTCGTGTCTTCCACTGTGAAGGCTGATGCAAAGTTCCTCAGCCATTTCTTTGTTTCCCACTACTGTCTCTCCAGCATCATTTTCCAGTGGTCCATATTCACTTTTACCTCGCTTTTGCACTTTATATATCTAAAGAATCTCTTAAAGTTTCCTTTGTATTACTGGTTAGCTTACCCCCATATTTAATCTTCTCCCACCTTATTTATTTTTCCTTGCCTTCCGTTGGTCCCATTCTCCAGTTTCCCTTTGCCCTTCACATTGCTTGCGCTTTTACTTATATGAAATCGCTGACTTCCCTCGTCAGCCTGGTTGCTTCATTCTCCCTGTACCATGCCTTTATTGCTCAGCATGTATCTCTGCAGTGTCTCCTGAATTAATCTTGGAATTTCCTGCCATTACTGTTCCCCTGTCTTTCCTGCTAGACCCCTGTCCCGGTCAATTCTACCCACCTTCTCCCTTACGCCTCTCCAGTTTCCTTTATTCAGCTGAAATACTGTTAACTTTGATTCTGCTTTCTCTCTCTCAAATTGCAGAATAAATTCAACCATGTTCTAATCACTGCTTCTGAAGTTTTCTTTCACATTAAGCTCCCTTGTCTAGCCTGCGTCATTAAATCCAGTGTCATCTGTTCCCGAGTGGGCTCCACCACATGATGCTCCAAAAAGCCATCCCAGAGACATTCCTCAAATTCCTTTTCTTGCGATCCACTCCCAAAATGGGTTCCCATTGCACTTGCATATTGAAATCCCCCTATGATCACTGTAACTTTGTCTTTCCTACAGATCTTTTCTATCTCCTGGTGTATCTTGTACCCCAGCTCCTGACTACTCTTTGGAGGCCTGTGCAAGTCTCCAACTGTGATTGTCTTATCTTTGTGATTCCTCAATTCTACCCACGCAGATTCTACAACATCTGATTTTACTTCCTTTCTTACTAATGATTTAATTTCATTTATTAATAATGTAAACCCACTCCCTCTGCTAACTGTCTTTTCGATAGGATATATGTCCTTGAATATCCTGATCCCCTTGCAGCCACTTCTCTGTGATGCCCACACGTCATACCTACCAATTTCAATCTGTGCCACAAGTTCATTTACTCTATTCCTTATACTGCGTGCATTCAGATATAACCCCTTCAATCTTGTATTAACGGTTCCTCTTCTCATTTTCATTTGTTTGTCCAGTGTGCTTGAAGTCTGATTGCTTACACTTTCCATACACTGTGTCTTATTTGCGTCTGTGCTGGAGATTTTAATAACCTCTCCTGACCTCTGTACATTTACCTCCTCGTTTCTAATTAAACCCTATAACGGACCCCCGCCCCCCCCAACCCTGCCAACACACACACACTCCTAAGCAGTTTCGACCTCTGTCTACAGCCTTAGTTAGGATTCAATCGGACTGTGGTCCCAACACAAATAAAGGTACAAAAAAATATGCTTTTCTGTACCTACCAAAACATGAAAACTACAAAGATGCAAGTTTGTTAAAATACACTTACGATGTGGAGTTATATGAATTGAAATGTGAATTACAAAATTGAAAACACAGCCGAGGTTTTCAACTTTTATCAGTCATTATTTGACCCACAACTGAGATGCTGATCTCCCCCCTGTCAGTGATCCCCTCACTGAGAATCTCTCGCACTGTCTCTCACACCGTGTCTTGGGGGACTACAAGTTCCTATTGGCCCAGAATATTTAAATTAATTCACCTTCTCTCTGGAATAATCTATTGTTCTTTTGGCTCCTGTTCAGCGTCAGCAACCCGGTTCTGTGAAATTATTGGAGATAAGTGATCTGGGATGACAGCATAGTGCTCACAGGGTACGGCACCAGACAAAGGGCTTGCAATGAAATTTCTGTGTATTTCTCCTCATACTGTCTTCTGATATAACTTCAGACTCGTCTGACACCTCTTGTTCTCACTCACTCTGTGGCTCAGTTTTCTCTCCATTCCTTTTATCTCTCTTCACTTCCTTTTTTCTCTGTTAATTTTTCTCTTTCTCACGCACACGCACAGACACACACATTCGGTTCTCCCTGTTGACAAATTGTGCTGTTGGAGAGCTCGTCGGTGTACAATGGGCTAAATGGCCTCCTTCAGTGCTCTATCAATTCTGAAGTTCTCTGACCCACAATAAAGACTTCAGGTTCCTGGAGAGGCAAGCTGATCCTGCGAAGGACACAGTGTAGAATCATCCTTTATCTCTTCCTGTTGCCTTATATGCAGCGGACCTGAAATATCAGTTCAAAAAAAAAGATAGAAATTCGAGCAGTTGGGAGAACGTTCACCAGATGATTTTGCTGTCAGGATTTAACAAGCAGTTCCCACATACAAATTTGGATTTGCCTGATAGCAGCTCCTCCCAATTGACACGTACTAGCTCTGCCTGATACTGACGTAATTTGTCTTCCGCCAATTCAGTAGATTCCCACAAGGTCCTGACATATCCGTGTTCATAGCTATCTTAAATCTGAAGGAACTGTGCCCACTGTTTCTAAAATTATGTCCCACTGAAAAGTCAGTCACCTGGCCAGGCTCATAAGCCAATACGAGGTCCAGTATGGTTCTTCCTCTCGTTGGACTATCCATATACTGCTGCAGTTAACAAATTCTGCCCCATCTCAGCCCCTTGCTCTCATGGACTTCCAGTCACTATTTGGGATATTAAAGACACTCACTATGACCACTCTTTTTTTTAATACACCTTTCCTTAATCGACATACATATCTGTTCCTCAATCCCTCCGTGGCTGTTGGAGAGATTATAGTAACGCAGTGCTTGCATCCATCTTATTTTTGAGCTTGACCCATATTGCTGCACTGGATGGTCCCTCCTGTATGTCCTGTTCACGTGCAGATGTAGCATTTTCCCTGATCAGTAAAATAACTCGTCCACATCTTTTAGCTTCTTCTCTATCTCGCCTAAACCAATTAAACCCTGGATACTTTGAACGGCCAGTCCTTTCCCTCTCTCAACCAAGTCTCTGTAAAGCCGCAACATCATAGACCCATGTATGGATTCAGGCTCCCAGTTCATCGTCCTTACCCATATTCTTGCATTGAAATAAATACACTTTTGCCAAACTCCATCAGATCCTGACCTGATATTTGGTTTGAGTAACCGTGAGGTACATTCTCCTCGTCTATTCTCTGGTAATAGGAGATTACAAAGTACTGTCAGTAATGCGGAAAATAATGTAAACAGACAATTTCAGTTTCCTCCCTTGTCCCTTTAATCTGTACATTGCATCCCACACTGTCCAATTCCAATAAACTGCTGGGTAATTATTTTGCTTCAAGCAATCGTCTCCAGCCTCTCACTGCACATTCTTCAACTCGCTCTGGACCCATTGGATTGACAGTTTTCTGATCCCTCTCTCAACCAAATCTCTAATATTTGTATCATAGTTATATATACTCATCTGCCTTGCCTGTCACACTGCTCACATTAAAGTCAGCATACTTCAGACTTCCAGTCCCATTGTGTACACTCCCCTCTGCCAGTTTGTTGCTGGAATTGTTGCTTGTACTGGAATTAGTCCACAACTGCTCTTCAGTCACTGTGAACTGGAAAATGGACAATTTAAGAAGGAAGAAAGGCAAAATACAGGAAATCATAGGGCAGTAGAGCCTGGCATCGGCCGTTATTAGGGATTTAGAGTGCACTGCTAGCAATGAGATTGCAGAGTACCTGGAGGTGCATGGTAAAATAGGGCCGAGTCAGCATGGCTTCATCAAGGAATGGTCCCACTGACAAGTCTGTCAGAATTCTTTCAGAAGATAATGAGCAGATTTGACAAAGGGAGGATGTGATCTGATTTGCTAATAGGGAGTGTGTTAAATTTGAATCTGTGTTAAATTGAATCATGTTAATTTATTGGTTGTAACTTGCATAAGCAGATGTACAAAAACAACTAAAAATTGTAAAGGAACAATTCAATACTGGTTAAATAAAGTAAGGATGGAGGGTCGGGTGATGTGTTGTTTCTACATGATGTGGGAGTGATGGAGCCCACTGTGGTTTCCAGTGACCATGTCTGGAATAAATGTTGCATGCTAGAAGAACTCTGTCTCAGAGTCGATGAACTGGAGTTTGAGCTTCAAATATTGTGAGGCATCAGGGAGAGGGAGAGTTCCCTGGATGCTGTAATTCAAGAGACAGTTACACTCTTTAGATCAACTGACTTAAAGTCAGCCAGTGGTTAGAAAGCGGAGGGTTTGGCTATGAGTGAGGCAGGTAGAGGGATCCAGGAGGTAGAGTTGCAGGAGCCTCAGCACCTGTCCATGTCTAACAGGTTCGAGAATCTTGTTCCCTGTGTGGATGAGAATGGAGACTGCAGGGAGGGTGAGCTGATTGGCCTCAGCACCGAGTTGAGGGAAACGTTCAACGGGACAAGAGAAGAGAAATATTATTGTAATTGGGGATAGTATAGTTAGACACTATTCTCTGTGATCGCGATTGTGAGTCCTGAAAGCTGCGTCACCTACTGCTGTTTGGGTAAGGGATACCTCATCTGGGCTGCAGAGGAACTTGGAGTGGGAGGGTAAAGATCCATTGGTCGTGGTCTGTGTAGGTACCAACGACAGAGATAAAACTAGGGCAGAGGTTCTACTAAGGGATACGAAGGTCTTAGAACTAAATTAGAAAACAGAACCAGAAAGGAAATAATCTCTGGATTACGGCCGGAACCATGAGCTAATTAGCACACGGTCAGCAGGAAAATGCGTGGCTCAAAGTTTGGTGCGGGAGAAATGGGTTTGTATCATGGGACATTGACACCAGTACTGGCGAAGGAAGGCACTGTGCTGATCGGACGGTCTTCATCTGACCCGTGTTGGGACCAGAGTCCTGGCAAATCACATAACTCGGGCTGCAGACTGGACTTTAAGCTAAGTGGTGGTGGGGTGGTGTCAGTTATAGAGAAAATTAGAAAACCCGAATTAAAGGAGGGGGTAAGACTGCAGAACTCAAGAAGAAGGCGTTTGGTAAGCTTTCCTTTATTGGTCAGAGTACCGAGTACAGGAGTTGGGAGGTCATGTTGCAGCTGTACAGGACATTGGTTAGGCCACTGTCAGAATATTGCATGCAATTCTCGTCTCCTTCCTATTGGAATGATGTTGTGAATCTTGAAAGGGTTCAGAAAAGATTTACAAGGATGTTGCCAGGGTTGGAGAATTTGAGCTACAGGGAGAGGCTGAACAGGCTGGGGCTGTTTTCCCTGGAGCGTCGGAGGCTGAGGGGTGACCTTATAGATGTTTACTAAATTACGAGGGGCATGGATAGGGTAAATATGCAAAGTCTTTTTCCTGGGGTCGGGGAGTGCAGAACTAGAGAGCACAGGTTTTGGGTGAGAGGGTAAAGATATAAAAGAGACCTAAGGGACAACTTTTTCACGCAGAAGGTGGTACGTATATGAGTGAGCTGCCAGAGGAAGTGGTGGAGGCTGGTACAATTGCAACATTTAAGAGGCATTTGGATGGATATATGAATAGGAAGGGTTTGGAGGGATATGGGCTGGGTGCTGGCAGGTGGGACGAGATTGGGTTGGGATAGCTGAACGGCATGGACGGGTTTGACCGAAGGTTCTGTTTCCATGCTATACATCTCTATGATTCTATGACTCCAAGTTATTCAAATCTCCAGCACAGACGCAGCACCAGACACAGGGAGTATGGAAAGTGTGAGCAATCAAACTTCAAACACACAGGACAAACAAATGACAATGAGAAGAGGAATGGCTAAAACAGAGTTGAACTGTTATGTCGGAATGCATGCAGTATAACGAATAAAGTAAAAATGTTTGTGACTCATACACAAATTGGCAGGTCGCCATCACGGAGACGTCGCTGCAAGAGGATCAGAATTGGCAGCTGAATATTCAAGGATATGCATCTTATCAAAAGATAGACAGTTGGATAGAAGGGATGGGGCTGTCTTATTAGAAAGAAATGAAATTAAATCAATAATAAGAAATGAAGTAAGGTCAAGTGGTGTGGAATCTGTATCGGGAGACTTGAGGAATCAAAAAGGTTAAAAAAATGTAGTTGGAGCTTTGTTCAGGCCTCCAAACAGTAGTCAGGAGCTGAGGTGCAACATATACCAGGAGCTAGAAAGAAGTGTAGGAAAGACACAGTTACAGTGATCATGTGGGATTACATTACGGAGGTGGGCTGGGAATTCAGGTTGGTAGTGGTTTGCAGGAAAAGAAATTTATGGAATGTCGATGAGTTGGTTTTTGGAGCAGCTTGTGCAGGCATTTTAGTTCAGAGAGCTTAAGGAAAAGGAAATCATAGGAGGCAATGATCATAATATGATTGAATTTACTCTGAAATTTCATTGGCAAAGTTAGAATCAGAGGTAACGGTATTAGAGCTGAATAAAGGCAATTACAGAGGCATGAGAGAGGAGCTGGGTAGAATTGACTGGTAGAAGGGCCCAGCAGGAAAGACAGTGGAGCAGCAATGGCAGGAGATTTTTGGGGTAATTCAGGATGCAATAGAGATTTACCCCGAGTAAAAAGAGGCATGATACATGGAGAATGAGGTAACTGTGACTGACGAAGGAAGTCAGGTATGGCATAAAATCAAAAGAGAAAGGAAATAATGTGGCAAAGTGCAGTGGGAAACCAGAGGGTTGGGAAAATTACAAAGACAAAACAGAAGGCAAACAAAATAAAATAAGGAGGGAGATTATTAAATATCGGGGTAAGCGCGCCAGTAATATAAAGGAAGAAATGTAAGAGTTTCTTTCGATATATAAAGTACAAAAGAGAATCAAAATATGGCATTGGATTGCTGGAAAATGACACTAGAGAGATAGTAGTGGGGACAAAGAAAATGGCCGAGGAATTGGATAATTACTGTGCATAAATTTCATGGTGGAAGACACGAATAATATCTCAAACATTCAGGAGAGTGAGTGGCTAGAGCTGAGTATGGTGACCACCACCATGGAGAACATGCTAGGAAAAAGCTGAATGGCTTAAAGTTAGTTAAATTACCTGACCAAGAGGGATTAAATGCCTGTGTTATAAGGGAGACAGCTGAAGAGTTAGTTGAGGTGATGGTGGTGATTTTTCAGGAATCACTCGAGAAAGGAACGATCTTAGAACATTGGAAACCCCCTAATGTGACATCTGTTTTTACCCAGGGAGTAAGGAAGAAAAGACAAAAACAAATGCTTAACCTTTGTCGTGGGTAAGAGCCTGGGATCCCTTGTGAAGGATGAGATTTCTGAATACTTGGGAGTATTTGGCAAAATAGGGCAAAGTTAGCATGGTTCCATCAAGGGAAGGTCATGCCTGACAAATTTGTTGGAAATCTTTGAAGAAAAAATGAGCAGGCTCGATCAAGTACAGCCAATGGATGTTATCCACCTGGACGTCAAGAAAGCCTTTGGCAAGGTGTCACACAGGGGATTATTGATTATGATAAGGGTCCGTGGTGTTAGAGGCAAGGTAGAGGCGTGAATAGAAGCTTGCCTGTCTGACAGAAAGCAGAGAGTGGGGATAAAATGGTCCTTCTCAGGATGGCAGCAGGTGACAAGTGGTGGTCAGCAAGGCACAGTATTGGTACCATAACTTTTTTACCTTATACGTTAACAACCTAGTTGATGGAACTGACGGCACTCTGGCTAAGTTTGCAGATGAAACTAAGATACGGAGAGGGTCAGGTCGGAGAGAGGAGGCATAGAGGCTGAAGAAGGAATTGGCCAGGTAAAGGGGTTGGCAGATGCAATCCAACGTCTGAAAGTGTGAGGTCATGCTCTTTAGCATGAAGAATAGAGGCATGGTCTATTTCCTAAATAGGGAGAAAATCCAGAAATCGGAAGTGCAAAGGGACTTGGGAGTTCTCGTGCAGGGTTCTCTTAAGATAAGCTTGCAGGCTGAGGTAGTAGTTAGAAGGGCAATTGCAGTCATTATTGATGGCATTTATTACGAGAGAAATTGAATATAAGAACAGGCTGTATACAGCTTTGGTCAGACTACATTTGGAGTGTTGCGCGTACTGTTGAGCTCCATATCTCAGAAAGGATGTACTGTCCCTGGAGCATGTTCAGAAGATTTTCACGGGAATAATCATAGGAGTGAAAAAGTTTATTGTATGAGGAATGTTTGAGTCTTTGGGTCTATACATGATAACGTTTATAAGGAAGAGAGGAAATGTAATTGAAACATACAGAATACTGAATGACCTGAACCGAATGGCTCATAAGATGTTTCCATTGGTAGAAGAGACTAAGACGAAAGGACACAGCCTTAGCTTAAAGCGAACATCTTTTTGAACGTTGATAAGGATACTTCTTTAACCAGCGAATGGTGAATCTTTGCAAATTATTGCCAGAGAAGGCTGTGGGGCCAGGTCATTGAATATATTTGAGACGGAGATAGTTTTTTTGATTATCCAGGGAATGAAGGATTACGGGCAGAAGGTCGGAGAATGGGTTTGAGAAACTTATCAGCGATGATTGAATGGTGGAGTAGACTCAATAGGCAAACTTGCCTAATTTCTACTCCTATGTCTTATAGTCGTATGGTCTAAACCTTAAGGAGACACCTTACATCTCTGATGATATGGATTCATGCTCTTCATGAAGGTCAGAAGCTGTTGGAAATAGTTGACTGTTATAGAATGAAGGTATTGTGGCTGCTGCCGGGGTGGTGGATAATATGACATTCAGTGCAAGATCACACACCAACTGCACTGTATTAATGTGGGGAGAGTTTATTCAAAAGGGACCTCTCTGTCTCTCTCAATCGCTGTAGGGAGTGGGGGTTTTTGTGGGTAGGCGTAACGTCCACAGAGGCACTTAAACTATCCAGCATCATGCATCCTGAGTGAAATACAGTCATGGAACTTATCACATTCTCATTGTATGTTTAGAATATAAGGAGTGATTGTCCATCCCCCTCAAGATTCAAAGCAATCACCTCTTATTATCTCACAGCGGGATAGATCAACCTTTACTCAATTCTCATGGTGCCATCATATCAGGGATTAATCCGGTGGAACCCCTGTTCATTCTCTCTGTGATAAGGAGATCGCTCCTTATAAAGGAGATAAAATCTGTGCACAATACCCCAAACACTGCCTCAACAACGCTCTCAGAGTTGATCACAATAATTCCTTCCCTCG
Organism: Chiloscyllium plagiosum; assembly: GCF_037043375.1. Lineage (NCBI taxonomy): Eukaryota > Metazoa > Chordata > Chondrichthyes > Orectolobiformes > Hemiscylliidae > Chiloscyllium > Chiloscyllium plagiosum. Next base: position 101,861,498 of record NW_028270177.1, on the reverse strand, counting down.
CTTAGCTGGCTCCATTTCCTTCATGTGACACAGGAAACCATTCATTTACAATGCACTGCCACTGATGTGGAACTTAAAACATCCTTACATCTGTAGGTTAGCAACAATAAAGCCAGCACCAGAGGTGCCTATCGAGATAGATATCCCTCTTGGGGAGAGACACAATCACAAAGAATACATCTAAAATAGTGAATGGCCACCTACCTGAAAGGAATTCAGCTGCAGGAATATGGGATACACGCAGAGGGAGGGAATTATCTTTCCTTTCGATCTGCCCTCACGGGATGTGTGCAGCCCTGGTCAGGCCAGCATGTTATGCCGACCTTGAACTTAGTGGCTGGTTCAGCTGTTCTACAGGACAGTGAAGAGTAAAACACAGTGCTGTACGTTTGTAGTCACACGGAGACTTGATCAGGGAAGAATGACCCATTGCCTTCTTTAATGTGCATGAGGCAAGCCGATATCAACAGATTATTATTTTGTGGCTCTTGATTATGATTACACTGTCTTCCCATGTTTCCCATCTTTCCATATCTGTGAAGAGAACGTAAACATCTCAAGTGCAATTATTTTGCAATGGATACGTGGTAAAAAGGGACTTGAAACAGTTGTATGTGGAGATGAACAAAGGCACAAACGATGGTTTATCCAGGAGTTGTACTGAGGCTGAGGCGGAGACTGGGATGTCACGATGGTGGTAGTGGACAGGATTGTTGAGTGGAGAGGATATGGAAATGTAAACTTGAGCAGGAGAAAATGAATCAAGGAGAACAGTCTTTTTAATCCTCGCATATTGGTGCGTAATTTGTAAATAATCATTTGCTAGTTATAATTTGTAAGGAATGGAACCTTTGATTGGAACTGAAAACACTGACTTACACCTTTCCAAAGTTTACATATCATGGCCATCAATTCAGTTCAGACCGTTTCACTAACCAATCTACCAACTGCAGATGCATCTGTCCATGACAGCATCAGTAAAACTGACCACCGCACTGTCGTTGAGGAGACAAAGTCTCATGGTCACATTGAGAATAAACTATATTGTGTTGTGTGGCACTATCACCATGCTAAATGGCACAGACTTCAAACAGATCTCGCAACTCAAGACTGAGCATCCATAAGACGCTGTGGTCCACCAATATCAGAACAATACTCCAGCACAATCTGTAATGTCATGACACAGCATATAAACCACTCGATCATTACCATCAAGCCAGAGGATTAACCCTAGTGCAATAGAGAGTGAAACAATGGGAAAAAACTGCTCAAGTATTTTCTGTACATAAAACGCAGGACAAATTCAAACCAGCCAAATACCACCAAATCACTCTACTCCCCATCATCAATAAAGTGATGGAAGGGTTCATCAATAGTACTATCAAGCAGCACCAGCTCAGCAATAACCTGCTCAATGACACCCAGTTTGGGTTATACCAGGGCCACTCAGCTCCTGACCTCATCACAGCATTTGTTCAAACATAGACAAATGAACTGAATTCCAGGACTGGAAAATCAAGGCTGCATTCTTTCAAATGTGGCATCAAGGAACCCAAGCAAAAAGGATATTGTGAGTAATTACTTCATTATTGGAGTTATACCTGACAGATAGGAAAACGGTCATTGTTGTTGGAGGTCAGTCATCTCACTTCCAGAATATCTCTGCAGTAGTCCCTCAGGATATTGTGGACGTAGGTTTGCTCCATGAGCTGAAATGGTCATTTCCAGACGTTTCGTCACCATACTAGGTAACATCTTCAGTTGCCCTCTGGATGAAACCTAGATACAAACATCTTCTGTTGCTTCATCAATGGCCTTCTCTCCATCATAAGGTCAGAATGGGGATATTCGACGATGACTGCACAATATTCAGCACCATTCGCAAGTGATCAGGTACGGAAGCAGTCCGTACCAAAATGCAACAAGGTCTGGACAATATCCAGGCTTGGGCTAATAAGTGACAAGTAACACTCGCACCACACAAATTCCAGACAATTACAATCACCAATAAGAAACAATATAACCACTTGGTATTCAGCAGCATATTTGTCACTTAAATTCCCCTCCCCACCATACTATCAATACACTTAGGGTTACCATTGACCAGAAACTCAACTGGACTCGCCACATAAACATAAGAGCAGATCAAAGGCTAGGAATACTGCGCGAGTAACTCACCTCCTGTCTTCCCAAAGCATGTTCACCATCTACAAGGCACAAGTCAGGAGTGAGATGGAATACTCCCCAATTGCCTGAATGAATGCAGCCACAACGACACTAAAGATGCTTGACACCATCCAGGACAAAACAGCCCAATTGATTGGCACCACAACCACAAGCATTCACTCCATTCACCACCAACGTTCAGTAGCAGCAGTGTGTACTATCTACAAGACAGCACCTTCCAATCCTACGAACACTTCCGTCTTGAATGACAAGGGCAGCAGGCTTTTGCGAACACCACCACCTTCAAACTCCCCTCCAAACCAGTCAACATGCTGAGTTGGAAATATATAACCATTCTTTCACTGTTGCTGGGTCAAAACCCTAGAATTCCCTCCCTCGTAGCATTGTGGATCTACGCACAGCAGGTGGACTGCAGCGGTATAAGAAGGCAGCTCAGCACCACCTTCTCAAGGGGGCAACTAGGGACGGACAAGAAATGATGGGCCCATCCAGTGATTCCCATAACCAAAAAATAAGTTTAAAAAGTTCCAAGTTGAAAACCTCCATGTGATAGGTTGTCTAATTTGAACATGAACAGGAAAGCAGTGTTTCTGATACTGGACAGTTTCGACCTTTCTGTTATTAGATGTGTGTTCAGTGTTCCATGACATATTGTTGCTGAGCGCTGTGATAAATTGCACCTGTTTTGTTAAATTCAACAACACTAGCGTAACAGGATCGATCCTTCAAAAATACCAAACTGAAAATGACAATCATCGTCGAGACAATGTACTCCCGCCAGATGAGACTCACAGATAGCAGCTTATATTCAACATATTACTGCGCTACTGACTGGCACTCAATTCTCCCACCGTCCGTATTACAGGGGTTACCATTGACCAGAAGGTGAAGTCAAATCAACAAGGGTTACAAGAGCAGGTCTGAGACTTTCAACTCTGCACTGAATAATAGACTGTATGACCATAAGGACATGAGATATAGCAATAGATTTAGGCTATGCAGCCTATCTCTTCACTCTGAAACTGTGCCATTTTGTCTTAGTCTCTAAGACAAGTGGAAATATCTTCTATTCTCTAACTGTATCAATCTTTGCAGTAGTCGGTCAGTTTCAATCAGATGCGCTCCCCCCCTTCTTCCAAATTCCATTGAGTCCAGACACAGAGTCCTCAACTGCCGCTCATATAACAAACCATCATTCCCAGGATAAATCATGTCCAACACCCGTAGATCCTTCCCCAGAACAGCTCACAATAATCCAAATGCCATCTGACCATAGTCCATTACATTCTGATCAGTATGTCTCCGCTTTTGTATTCTCACTCTCTTGAAATGAATGCTAACATTGCATTTGCTTTCCTAACTGCCAACCGAACCTGCGCATTAACCGTAAGAGAGGGCGAGGACTCCAAACTGCTTTTGTGCTTCAGATTTCATGAAGCCTTTTAGAACACAGTGTCTGCCTGTATTCCGCCTACTGAAGTGCATAATCTCACATGTTTCCATATTGTGTTCCATGAGCAATGTGTTTTCCCAGTGTCCTAAACTATCCAAGTCTTTCTGCAGCCTCTCCACTTCCTCAATATCACCTGCCCATCCAATCATCATTGTATCATCTACAAACCTAGCAAAACTGCCATCAGGTCAGATGGTTCACGTAAATGGCACCTCCTGAGTACCTAAGGACTGTCCACAATTGAAAAGGCACAACGCTCAAGATGCTTGATTCCATTGAGGTTTAAGCAGTGGCTTGACTGGAATTACAACTGCAAAGTCTTCACTCCTTGCACCACTGGCACTGACACCCTGACCACCATTTTATTATGAATTTACCCCATTCTGGTGATGCAGAACTTGATGGCGCATGATCCCAGTCTATTAATGGCAATCTGTCTCAATGCTGACTGTGTGGTGCTCACACCAACCAATGTCATTGTGTGTGAAGACGGCAGAGGGAGGTGGGGGTTGGGATGTCGATCGTAAATGACTGTGTGACTGTCACTGAGGGCTGACACTTGCCGTGAAAGCCCCAGATGTACCTGTGTCTGTTGTCACCGCTGCAGGTATGGTCAGTCTTTCAGTGAGTCAAATCAAAGAAAGTGATGGGCCTGGAGAGTGTTCCTGGCTGAGCACTCAGATCCTGTTTGTACCAACTAGCAGAGGTATTCGCATACAACTTCAGACTCTCCCTCCAGAAGCCGAAGTCCCAATCTGATTCAAGAAGGCCATCATCATCCGCGTAAGTGAGAAAGCACATGGAACGTGCTCTTATAGACGATGAAGTGCTTTGAGAGGCTGGTTATGGCCTACACCAACTCTAGTCTCCCAGCCTGACCTGCTGCCCTATAATGTGCCGACCCATGTCACGGGTTCACAACAGATGCCATACACGAGCCTGCACGCATCCCTGGAACATCTGGACAACAAGGACACCTACACCCGACTCTGCTCATTGACTAAAGCTCCACCTTCAAAATCATTATCCCTTACAGACTAATCACAAATCTCCGTGACCTTGGTCTCGGTTCGATCCTCTGCAACTGGCTCCTCAGGCTTTTGACACACAACCATGAAGATAGGTAAAAACACCTCTTCCACAATAACAATCACCACTAAAGCTGCCGAAGGATGTGTTCTCAACACCCAACAATACACCCTGTACACCCACGGCTGTACCCTCAGCCCACTACTGTCCTCCCTGTACACCCTAGGCTGTGCCCTCAGCACCTTACTGTATGCCCTGTACACCCACGGCTGTATCCTCACCCCCCCCCCCACTGTCCTCCAGTAACACTCACGGCTGTGACCTCAGCCCCTTAGTGTGTTCCCTGTTCATCCCACGGCTGTGCCTTCAGCCAACCACTGTACTCCCTGTACACCGACGGTTGTTTCTGCAGCCCCTACTGTTCTCCCTGTACTCACATGGCTGTGTCCTCAGACCCTTAATGTCCTCCCTGTACAACCACGGCTGTGTCCTCAGCCCCCTACATACACCCTGTACAGCCACGGCTGAGTTTCCAAATTCCAAACAACGCCAGCTACAAGTTCGCTGATGACATCACTATAGTAGTACAGATAATAAACAATAACGTGTCAGAATCTAGAAAGGCGATAGAGAGCTCGGTGGCATGATCTGTGGATAATGACCTCTCTCTCTAATCCGGCAAACATAAAGGACTGATCACTGACTTTAAGAAGAAAGGAGGGGAACATACCTCATCCAAATCAACCGTTTGAGTGAGTGCAGAGCATCAAGTGCATCGGAGTGATGATAACTCACAACCTGTCCTGAACCTCTCACATAGACCCGACAGTTGGGAAGGTTCAACAATGCCTCTCCTTCCTGAGGTAAAACAGGAAATTCAGCATGCGCTACATCTACAGATGCACCATTGAGAGCGTACTGTCCCGGTGCATAACACCTGGTATGGCAACTGCTCTACTCAGGACCGTGAGAAACTATAGAAGGTTGGGTGCACAGCTCTGACCAACACGGACTCTAACATCTCAACCATCGATTCCATTTCCGTGGCTCGTTGTCGCAGAAAGGCTGCCAACATCTAGCCCAGATTACTGAGGGAAGGGAGATAGGAAATAGCTGGGGCATTAGCAGATATCTTTGGAGCATCCTTGAACACGGCTGATGTCCCGGAAGACTGGACAATTGTTAATCCCCTTGTTTACGAAAGGTAGTAGGGATAATCCAGTCAATTATAGACCGGTGAGACTGATGTCAGAGGTAGGGAACCTGCTAGAGAAGATACTGAGGGATAGGATCTACTCTCATTTGGATGAAAATAGTCTTATCAGTGATAGACAACATAGTTTTGTGCAGGGAAGGTCATGTCTTAGCAATTCAATAGAATTCTTTGAGGAGGTACAAGTTGATTGATGAGGGAGAAACTGTAGATGTCATGTACATGGACTTCAGGAAGGCGTTTGGTATGTTTTCCCACGGTCGGGCTATGGAGAAATTGAAGTCAAATGGTGCGCTAGCCATGTGGATAAAGAACTGGCTGGGCAACATAAGACAGAAAATAGTAGTGGGAGGGAGTTTCTCAAAATGGTGAACTGTGACCAGTGGTTCCATTTACGATGTTTCTGGAAAGATACATGAATGAGAAGAGAGCTAATGGATACAGATCCTTAGAAAATAGGCGACAGGTTTAGATAGAAGATTTGGATCGGCGCAGGCTTGGACCATCGAATGGCCTGTTTCTGTCCTAGAATGTTTTGTTCTAACATTATCAAAGACCAATCACACCCCAGTAATGGTCTCCCACAACCTCTTCATCAGGCTAAAAGATATGGAAGCTTGAAAACACAGAGCAGCTGGTTAATTAAAAATTGCTTCCTGACTGTTATTAGACTGATGAATGTACTCTCTAATCTCAGATAATGACGATCTTGTTCATGTTGATCTCGCATCGCGCATGCCCTGTACAACGTAACCTGAATGCCTCTCAGACATGTTTTATAGCAATCGTTCTGCACATCCTTGCTTACTATGATCTGCCTGTACAACTTGGTACAGGTCATAGTAAATCCTCATCTTCCTCCCCCTAGCTCACTCCGAGCTCTCTCTGGTTCCCACCCCAGCACCTTCCATTCCCCGTCCTCAGCTCACTGTGTGCTTTGTATCTAACTATTTCTCTCACACTGTCTGCTTCCTTGTATTTTCCTTTTCTCTATCTTCTGTTTCTTTCCCTGAACTTACTATCTCCCCTTCTCCCTGTCCATGTGACTGTTTGTTTCTTGTTTTGTTTCCTTTCTCTGTTTTACTGACTGTCCTTCTGTTTCCCTCGCTGCTTTCTCTCTCTCCTTATACGTATCTGTCTATTTCTCCCTCGTTGTGATGGTGATGGCGTCTCTATTCTCTTGAAGCATGTGATGGCTTTTTGGTTGGATGTTGGCAATAAAATAAACTCAATTTTGGTATTTGGACATAATTTAAATTTATTGGTTAAATTTCAATTGTTGTCAAAACAGCAAGCAGAACTTGGATATCCATTTAACATCCAATTCTTACATCTAAATATTTTGGAACTACCTCCTCTCAGTGCTCTGCATACTGGCAACTGAAAGCATTCTATTCACGTGCATAATAGTGTGACGGTAACAGCTCTTCCCATGACCATAAGAAGCTACAGACGGTTGTGTGCACAGCCCAGACTATCATGGAAGACAATCTTTCATCCATTTAGACTTCTCATTGCCAGCCTTTCGCTGGCATCAAACATCTCTCCAAAACCGATAATGATCTCCTACAATCGCTTCCAAAATGGAGGAGATACAGAGGCTTGAAAACATAGACCAGTATGCTCATGAACACCTTCTTCCCCACCGTAATTACACTGGCGAATTAAAGTCTCTAACTTTTCAAATAATATTAATCTTGCGAAAGTCGCTCTTGCTTTGCACACCTCCTGTGCAGCTGTCACCTTGTATGCGTCACTCTGTCTCAGTGGCATTGAGGCTCAAGGTCTTCTCAAGGGCAATCAAATAAGTGAACTAATGCTGGCCCAGCCAGCGACACCTATATCCCATTAATAAATTTAAGAAGATGACGACACTCATGGAAGACAGACAGTTGGGATCAAATCGCTTTAAACATGATCTTAGATATATATAGTTTCCCTGAGTATCTGAAAGTAGAGTGTTCCTACAAAACCTTTCACAAGCTGATATGGCGTAAAGTGAAGTAGCATTAATTTATGTGGGAAAAAAATCATCTTTCTTGGTAAAAGGGAAAATCCTCTTCGGATTTCTTTTAGTTAGCGAAAACAGGACGTAATGGACGTTTTTCGGAAAGGGAAGTGGCAAAAAGCTATTTTTGAAAAGCGGGGTATACATGTACTGGCATGGGCAAGACATTCAGGAAGATGGGAAAAGCCAAAAATAAATGAGGTGAATCTCACATTTTATTTCCATCCCAGCTGATCATCATTCCTGTTGTTTGCTCTTTCTCTTCTATCTCTCTCTTTCTCTCTCGATTTAGCTCACTCCTTCTCCCTTTCAAAGCAGACTTCCCTTTCACCAGCATTATTCACACGATTTTCCAACTGTTTTCAGTTCAGGAAAACTCCGAGCACTGTCTGTTCTTTGCTTTGCATTTTTTATGCAATTTCACATCTCCAGCATCTTCTTTTATTTGGTTTAAACTTCAAATTTGTTATTCCATGGGAAGTCGGCATCTCTGCCAGGGAAGCATTTGTTACTCAACACTAATTGCCCTGACCGTGAAGCCATTCCACAAGCCAATATAAAGCGCATTGATGTGGGTCTGAAGTCACACTTAACCAAAACCGGGTAGTAACGTTAGATTTCTTTAAGGTCATCAGTGAAACAGCAAGATTTTCAGACAAAATCTGGGTGTTATGGTTGTTTTTCGTGAAATGCACTTTATTCGAATTCTTATCATTTTTATTGAAGTTCTGCCATCAGTTGTGGGAGGACTTGAAACAAGTCGCTTGAAACAATGTCTTTCGTTTAATAAGCTTTGATCTGAATTATATTCAGCGACATTCCTACTCTGATACATTGTCCTAATCATGAAGTAACGTCCGAGACAAGAACAATTTTGAGATTGAAATACTTGCAACTGGAAAAGTGGCCAGAAGAGAGCTTGAAATATAAAGTCTGAATATAATGGTTTGTTCAGACACAGCACGGACGCAGAGATGGAGATTGGGGATATCATGATCTGGTAGAAGACCGGGTTGGTGACAGAGAGAGCACGAGACATAAATCAATTCAGGCCAAAAGGGATCTTGAGGTTGTCCACAGTTTTGTTCTCAGATGTTTGTAAGGGAGTGGTCTGCAATTCAGATGAATGGAGACTGCAATTTGAATTGAAGATAATAGTTTCTTTCTCTGACAAATATTGATAAGAGAAATTGCAATGAAGTTCAAAATTGTTTATGGGATTAATGAATGGACAGAGGTAGAGAACACCAACAATAGCGAGAATAGGTTAGTAACACACCCACCACCCCGCCCAGAATAATAATCAGTACTGCTGATATCCGATATGGTAGAAATTCCCAATAGAGGGAAATGTTGAAAAGGCCCAAGGAAAGCCATTGGTGTAATTATCCAGTCCATTGTTCTCAGATTCAGATCTGTCCTCTCCACGTCTGTGCAGCTGCTGATCTTTGTTATTGTTCGAGCTGATACATCTGCTCTTACACTGGGATAGCGCACTGAGTGAAGCCCCTCACCAATAAGAGAGGGAAATGCTCCAGTGACAAAGTTACAATGCATGGTGACTGATATCAATCACAGTCACTGAGCAAACAGTTCTAGCTTTCAATACAACACTTTCAGTTCGCAATATAACTGGACTGGACTGGATGCTGACATCACTGGCTATTGGTCACATCTCCCATCACTAATTGCTCTAGTGAAGTCAGTTGTGAGGGAGAATGATGGATGCTTTCTTATACCAGGCTAGATGACTCTGCTCTGTTGTACGTTTGCAATGCTGCAACCATCTTACCCCGAATTTCCACCCCTCCACAAAAAAAAGAAACACAATCAGGACTTGTTACTGTGCTGATCTCTTCTCCACGGGAACAAACGCCAGCCAACACATTGTCACTGGGCACAGTTGCTCTGCAAATAGACAGGAAGTGTGGAGTTATCTGAATGTTCCTCCCCCTGCTCTAATAAATGAATGGACCTTCCATTCATAATATGCTTCAGTAATTAATTTATACAAATTGACAAACATCTTAATGCAGTGTTATTTGCTATAAAGCAACAATTTTTACACTTTTTCCCGCCAGTCCAAACTAAAAGTGAGCTTATTCTTTAATACTTGTGAATTAATGAGTCACGCTTGGCTGGGAGATAGGACAGAATGGGGGCAGTGGTTGTGGAGACTGCATGGGGAGTACAATGATATTCCCCAGTCATCATCACTCTTAACGTCAGATAGAATTAAATATAGTTCACAACAAGGATATTTTATAATTTATATTTTATGTACACACCATTTAATCATTGGGAATACAGATTGAGTAGGGTCATCGCATCTGAAGCATAAATGTTGATTTCTCTTCACAGATACTGCCAGACCTGCTGAACTTTCCCTACAAAGTCTGTTTTTGTTTGAAATTGATCATACTGTTCATATCTTGCAGGATGCTTACAATTAAAAACAGATACTAATAACAAAATGTGCAGGGCTATGGGGACAATACAGGAGAATAATAGTAGAGATATCGCTCATTCCAAACTGGAAGAGACAATGGGCTGCGTTTTCACCACCTTTGCTGTAATAATTCTATGTTATGCATTGAAAACTTTTGGAGAGTGGGGACACAAGCTTGTTCAATGAAGGACACAGAGTGTTCCATCATCAAAAATCTATCCCGATTATTTCATGGAGTTCAGCTGCCTCTAAAATGCATTAAAAAATACATTTCCAGAGATTTACAAGATGTTCAGAATTTTGTTTTACTTTCTATCTTAAAGAAGAAACAGATTTCGGCTGTAATTCTGGTGTCACAGACACACCAACTGTAATAGAAATAAGAAAGGACCACATTGTCCAAATTCCTCTGTTTGACAGGGCTCTAAATATCGATAATGTGTTGTGAGAACTTGTGTTGTGAGAACTTGTGTTGAAAATGTTGAAACAAAACAAAAGTTGCTGTAAATGCTCAGTAGGTCTGGCAGCATCTGTGCAGAGAAATCAGAGTTAACGTTGCATGTCCAGTGCACCTTCCTCAGAACTGATGGTTATACGGAAAATGTTGGTTTATATGCAGAAGGGACTGGATGGTGAGATTGGATGAGAAACCATCTCTGTTCAAGAAAATAGGGATCTGGATTCTATTCAAAATTAAGAAAAGATTTCTTGTACTCTTTCTTCTATCGCTTGATGCTTGTTCAGGTTGTACATGTACTATATATTTCTATATCTCCATCAAGTGCAGACGACATGGTTTTTTTTCTCCCCTACTGTGATGTTTCAACATTTTTGATTATTTTCTAGCATGTATTTGCTTCCAATTCAAGGTGGATATGAGAATATGGTTTGATCTTCTGCAGTTTGCCTATAACATCGAATTTAATTGAATATTTATCCCCATCACACTCGCTGATTTAAACAAACAATGAATGAGTCCACGTCCATCCTGCAGATGAAAAAATTCTTCAGCTTTGGCTATTGTAGGGAATGTTACAAAGAACAGTCCCACGCAAAATGCACTGGCTTATCCCAAATTATTACAAGGTTTATAATTAAAACATGTGGAGAGGCAGAGTGTAAAAGGTGAATTCAACAAAGGTGTCGAAAATGCTTTTTGTGGCTCCCTCATAAAATGTGTTAATTACATCACTTATAAATTCACCAAAATAGGGAAAGCAAGAAACTCGAATTGTCAAATCATCCTCTGAATAACATCTGAAGAACAGGAAGGAAATCACGGGTTGTTTGTGATATCCAGAAATGACGATTGTGAGAATGTGAGGTGGGGATCAGTGGAATGATGATCAATGTTGTGGATGACACAAAGATGAGCTGGGTGGATCACAGTCAGGAGGAAAGTGTTAGGCTACAGGAGGATATAACCAAATTATTCAAATAGCCAGAAAAATGGCCTGATGAAATTTAACAACGATAAATTTGAAAGATGCAAGTCAGAAGTAACAAGGCAAGTGAGTACTCAAAAGTGAGTATGAAAGAGGACGGCTAAATTTGCTTGTTTTTCTTTGCAGCAGGAAAGGTTGAGGAGGGAATATGGTACAGGTGGACAAGAGCATAAAGGGTATGGAGAGGATGGACATACAGCAGCTGTTTTCCTTAGTCAAAGGGTCAAAAATAAAGGGACTCACTTTTAAAGAGAAAGCGAGGGGTTTGAGAGAGGATTTGGGAATGTGTTTCGAACTGAGAGGGTAGTACGAATCTGGAATGCATTGTCCAGGAGGGTGGTTAAGGCAGGTAACCTCTCAAACGTTTAAAAAGCCATTGGATATGCACTTGCTGGCACAGACGTGATAGGCCTGTTTTTCACTGCATGATTCTTTGCAGTGACCCCCATGAACACTCTGGTATATTCTGAAACAATAAGCAATGGCAGTTGCTGCTTTGTTCCTTTGACTGTACTCAGTCAGTAGCTATATTACAAAGCAGCAGCATCTCATGCAGCTTCAGCACTTACTCAACCAAAGTCAGCCCAGCCATCTCTGGGAACATCCAGGGTAATTTACATACTCTGTGCAAGCATTATCCAACAACAGCACTGATAATATTCCAACTGTTTGCGACCATTATTATAGTTACAGCCATAATTTGAACACAGCTTTTCCTCCATTATAATACAGATCTTTAGCAATAAGGATGTTATTTCTCTGAAACATAATAAATTATTTCCCAGGTATTCCCTTTGACAAACAGCAAGTTTTCCTGTGTTTTCTTCTGCCAGTTGTTTCTCACAGAATTCCCCACCCCAACCTCTTTCCACTTTATCATTTTCTTGTGCACTGTCTCCCTGATCTAACACACCTCACTCCCTCACATCTCCCACACTCTCCATCCTTATTTTTTAATCCCTGATAAATCTGCGCCTAATCTCGATAATTTATTACAACTACCAACTCACATTTTGGACTGATTTGATTCCTTCTCTCGGCATGGTCATTAGACTGGTCGTGTCTGATGTCCTACTCATCTCGATCTTCTACTCAGTTCCTGATCTGCTGCTTTGGTTCTCACTCTCCTGGTTTATTCAAATCCATCTGACTTGCACTAACAAACCTCACAACAAGGATGTTGATGCTCGTCCAGTTAAGATACAACATGTCTTTTTTGTACAGGTGCTCGTTGCCTTGCAAGAGGTCCCATTGTTCCAAAAATCTGAAACCCCCACCCTTGAACTAGCTTGTTAACAATATGTTAAGCTATACTGTCTTCCACATCCTTCCCTCTATTCCACATGGCACGGGGAGTAATCCAGAGATTACAGAGGATTGTTTTCTTTCCCTCTCTCTCTCCCACCCCCCTCACCCTCTCTCTCTCTCTCTCACACCAACACCCCCCAACACACACACATTCAGAAGACAGAAAGACAGACACCAAATTACTTTGCAGAAGAATACAAATAACCTTAAAACAATCGGAATGATAACTCGAATGAAGGATTTAGTTAAAGGGAGGATGAGAGAAATTGCGCTTCTTCTGGATGTCAGTTTGCTCGCCGAGTTGGAGAGTTCATTTTCAGACGGTTCATCACTATACTAAGGAACATTATCTGTGAGCCTCCGGTGAAGTGTTAGTGTTTTTTCCGAATTTATATTTAAGTGTTTAGGTTTCCTTGAGTAAGTGATGTACCTTCCTGTATTGGTGACTTCATGGCCCGTTCTTTTTCTCAGAGAGTGTTAGATGGAATTAAAATCGATGTGTTTGTTGATAGAGTTCAGGTTGGAATGCTCTGCTTCTTGGAATTCTCGTGCGTGTTTCTGTTTGGCTTGTCCTAGATGGACCCAGTCGAAATGGTGTACTTCCTCATCTGTATGTAAGGATACAGACTCACTAGATAGTGGGTCATGTCTTTTTTTCTAGATATCTGTTGTTCATGTATCCAGGTAGCTAGTTTTCTGCCTGTTTTTCCGATGAAGTGTTTGTTACAGTTCTTGCAAGGCTCATTCTTCCTGGAGAAGAACAGACAAATATGTGAACTTACTGCAGTGCTCAACAGTATGAAAAAATGTTATAGAGTAAAACAGGAATACTCTGTTTCCGTTAGTTGGCATGACAGCATCATTGATTTCTAGTTTCAATATTTTTAGCAAAAGACCCAGGTTTGAGATAAGGAAAAACGTCTTTATTGAGAGAGTTGTTAGGATTTGGAATGGACTGCCTGGGAGAGTTGTGGATGAAGATTAAAAAGAGATCTGGATGTGTATTTGGAAATATGAATTTAACAGGCTGCAAAGATAAGGCTAGCAAATGGGAAGGGCTTTGGAGACATTCCTGGAGCCGATGCACACACAGTGGCCAATGGCCTCCTCCTGTACTTTAAAGTTTTGCACTCTAGCATGTGTCTGATGTGAATAAAAGTCAGTATCCGATTGTTTCCCATTGTAAATGCTCGCGAATATCTGATCATTCAGTGCAGCATAAGCATTTAAAATGCAAGTATTGCAAGACCATCTTCATTATATAGTCTAATTATTGCTCAGAACATGAATATTTTAAACGTTATATTCCAATTACGAAAACAAATCTGTCATTGCTTTGGCACAAGTCTCTTTGAACAGGCTTGTCTTTTCACTCACACGATAAAATGTGTATCGTTTTTGTTCACTGCCTGCATTTCAAATTAAATAACTTTTTTTTCTAAAATTAAACGTTTTCAAATTATTGTTCACTGACATTTGATAACACAAATCATTTATTTAGTTTAATATTCACAGTGCATGTTGAATTATAGCCATTTCTAATTCGCTGGCAAATAGCTGCAGCTTGTACATTTCAGTGAGAAATTAAACTGATTGATTGTGTATAAATGTATAAGAACGCTAATTCTATTTGATTGTTCAATCGTTTGCTCACCCTGAGCATTTAATCATTCAGAAGCCAACCGCTTTCAAAATGTTGGAGTGACAATGCATTGTTTTGAATCCTGACATTGTGTATGTAATTCTGATCGCCAAAAAAAATTAGATCCATGTTGGTTGTTCGATAGAAAATAAAATATACATTCTTTATTTCTGTGTCAGAAAATCTTGACAGGCGTTTATATTTTAGACCCATAAATATAGAATCAAGCTAATGTTTTTCAGAGATTATAGTACAGTCGAATAATCATAGTTGACGTCTTATTTTTGCCCAATTCACGCAACTTAGCAAACATCTGATTAATAGATGGGTCACCCAACAGATTGTATCTGAAGAAAACAGCAGCAAATTACAAGTCAAGAATCACGTTAATAACTGAACGTGGCGGAGCCTACCTGGTGTAGGACATCACACATAGTGTAATGGCATTCAGGTGAATGGAACAATGAACAACCTAACTGGAAGTTTTGGGTTAACGCCCCTCCCCAGCTTCCTGATCTCACACACATCACCCCCTCACAGATTCAACAATTGATAAGAATACACAAGCTGGATGACATATAAAACACAGAACAGTACAGCACATTGCAGACCCTTCGATCCTTGACGTCCTGCCGATCTTTTATCCTACTCGAAGATCAGACTAACTGACATACCCAGACATGCTGGTCCGGTGACACGAACAGTGCACAGTCAGCCATTCTTACTTCCTGTTCTTTTCTGATGTGCAGCTGCCTTGAAATGTCTGTTCAAACGAAACGGATTGAATGAAATTCAAACAGTCGAGAGGACGTTCATGACTGTGTATTTCAATAAGGATTTAATGAAGGATGAGATTCCAGAATAACATAAGCAATGAATGAAAAACAAGGTAACACAAGAAATAGCAGCTGAGTACGACATGTGGTTCCAAGTAGGTCTCCTGATATAACCGATAGGTTATCAATCCAGACAATCAGCTCTTGTTCTTTGGACCCAGGTTCAAATCCCGCCACCGCAGATGGTTGCAAATCAATTCAATAATTTTAAAATATCCCTAGAATTAAGAATCTACCTATGAGAATAGAACCATTGCCGATTTTCAGAAAAATCCATCTGGATCACTAATATCCTTCAATGAAGGAATCTTCCATCCTCACCTGGTCTGGCTGACATGCAACTCCAGACGCATAGCAATGTCATTGACTCTCAATCGCCCCCTGAAATGGTCTAGTGAGTCATTCAGTTGTACCAATCTTTACAAAGTTTCAAAGAAATGAAACCAGCTGGACCACCTGGCATCAAACTGTGTACTGGAAAAGTCAGCATTAGAAACATCACTGTAGAACCTCCAAAGTCTTCCTTACTATCATCTAAGGGGTAGTGCCAAAATTGGGACAACTGCCTTACAGACTAGTCAAGCAACAGCCTGACATAGTCATACTCATGGAATCATAACTTACAAAATTAACCCAGCCACCACCATTACCATGCCTGGATATGTCCTGCCCCAAAGGCAGGACTGATCCAGCAGAGGGGGCAGCTCAGTGAGAGAGAGTCGGGAGGTAGTTGGTCTGGTAGCCTCCAGAATTGACTCCAGACCTAATGAAGTCCCATGGCTTCATATTAAACATGGACAAAGAATTCTCTTACTGATTACTATGTAACGTCGTTCCTCATCTGAATCAGTGCTCCTCTATGTTAAACAACACTTGGAGAAAGCACTGACTGTGGCAAGGGCACAAAGCATATTCTGGGAGATTTCAAAGTCGATCACCAAGAATAGTTTGGCAGCAGTACTACTGATCACGCTGGTCATGTCCTAAAGGACATAGATTCTAGATTGGGTCTGCAGCACGTGGTGAGGGAAAGAACAAGAGGGAAAAAAATCATACATGACCTCATCCTTACCGATCTACCAATTGCAGATGTATCTGTCCATGTCAGTATCGGTAAAAGTATCGTGTGATGTTTTGAATAAACTCTATTGTGTTGTGTGGCACTAACAACATGCTAAATGGCACAGATTTCGAAGAGATCTAGCAACTCAAGACTGAGCATCCATAAGACACTGTGGATCATTAATATCAGTAGAACTGCACTCAAGCACAAACTGTAATGTCACGGCCCATCATATCCCCCCACTCAACCATTACCATCAACTCTGGTTCAATGGAGAGTGCAGGAGGGCATGCCAGGAGCAGAAACAGGAATATACAAAGATAAAATGTTAATCTGCTGAAGCTTCCAAACAGAAATACTTGCGTGCCAAATAACATAAACAGCAAGGGACAGACAGAACTGAGCTATCCCACAACGAATGCATCAGATTTAAGCTCTGCAGTCCTCCTAACCTGATCATGGATGGTGGTGGAAGATCAAACAACTCACTAGAGTAGGAGTCTCCACAAATATCCCCAACCTCAACGATGGAAAAGCCCAGAACATCAGTGCAAAAGATAAGGCTGAAGCTTTCGCAGAAATCTTCAGTCAGAAATTTTGAGTGGATGATCCATTTCAGCCTCCTCTCCTGGTCCCCATCATTACAGATAGCAATCACCCGTCAATTCGATTGACTGATATCAATAAACAGTTGAAGGCACTGGATACTGCAAAGGCTATAACGCTGATAACATGCCGGCAATAGTCCTGAAGACTTGTACTCCAGAAATTCCCGCTTCCCTGGACAAGCTGTTCCAGTACTGTTAAAAACCGACAATGGGGAAAACTGCTCAAGTATGTTCTGTACATAAATCGCAGGACAAAGTCAACACATCCAAACACCGCCTCATACGTGTACTCTCCATCATCAGTAAAGTGATGGAAGGGCTCATCAACAGTGTTATAAAACAGCACCTGCTCAACTATAACCTGCTCAGTGACGCCCACTTTGTGTTCCACCAGGGTCACTCAGCTCCTGACTTCATCACAGCCTTGGTTCAAACATAGAAAAAGGAAATGAATTCCATCCCTTGACATCAAGGCTGCATTCTGACAAATATGACATCAAGGACCCCAAACAAAAAGGGTATCACGGGCCAACACTCCATTATGTGAGTTATACCTGACAGATAGGAAGATGGTCATTGTTGTTGGAGGTCAGTCATCTCAGCTCCAGAACATCTCTGCTGTAGTCCCTTAGGATAATGTTCTAGGTCCAAACGTCTTCAGCAGCTTCAACATTGACCTTCCTTCCATCATAAGGTCGGAAGAGGGGATTATCCAGGCTTGGGCTGACAAGTGGCAAGTAACACTCGTGCCACACAAATCCAGACAATGACCATCACGAATAAGAAACAATATAACCACTTGTTATACAGCAGCATTATGGTAACTAAGTTTCCCCACTATCAAAATCCTGGGGGGTATCATTGACCATAAACTAAACTGGACTCGCCACAGATAAGTGCAGATCAGAGGCTAGGAATACTGCAAATATCTCACCTCCTGACTTCCCAAAGCCGGTCCAACATTTACACGGCACAAGTCAGGAATCAGATGGAATAATCCTCACTTGCCTGACTGAGTGCAGCCCCAACAACACTAAAGAAGCTTGACACCATCAAGGACAAAGCAGCCCATTTGATTTGCACCACATCCACAAGCATTCACTCCCTTTCACCACGATCGCTCAGGAACAGCAGTGTGTACTATCTACTAAACACAATGCAGAAATTCCACAAAGATCCTCAGAGAGCTCCTTCCAATTTCACGAACACTTCCATGTAGAATGAAAAGGGCAGTCAACTTTTGAGAACACCACCAACTTCACATTCCCCTGCAATCCAGTCAACATCCTGATTTGGAAATATATCGACGTTCCTTCCCTTTTGCTGGTTCAAAACACTAGAATTCCATCCTTAATCACTAGTGGGTCAACGCACAGCACGTAGATGGCACCAGTTCGAGAATGTAGCTCACCACCACCTTCTCAAGGGCAACTCGGAAGGGAAAGAAATACTGGGCTCATCCAGTGATGCCCACATCCAAAAAAGATTTTTTTTAAAAAAAGTAGTTCCAAGTTGAGCATCTCGATGGGTCAGGTTATCTGGTTTGAACACGAACAGGAAAGCAGTGTTTCTAATATTGAACATTTTAGACTTTTTCTGTTATTCGAAGAGTGTTCCATATTCGATGACATATTGTTGATTAGTGCTGTGATAAATTTAACTTTTTAGTTAAAATCAACAATACTGGTGTAACAGGCTCAATCCTTCGAAATGACCAGATTGCAAATGACAATCATCGTAGAGACAATGTACTCCATCCCGGTGAGACTCACAGATAGTAGCTTACATTCAACAGATTAATGGACTACTGGCTACACTGAATCCTCCCACCGTCTATTTCACAGGGGTTACCATTGACCAGAACGTGAAGTCAAATCAACTTACAAATACAAGAGCAGATCAGAGACTTACAATTATGCACTGTGCTGTTTTAGCATTGTCTCTTTGTCTTGTGGAAATATGTTCTACACACTGACTGTATCAATCTTTGCAGTAATCGATCAGTTTCAATCAGATGCCCCCCGCCATTCTTCGAAGTTCCATCGAGTACACACAGCCGCTCATATGACAAGCCGTCATCCCTCAGCAGTTCACAATATGCCAAATGCCGTCTGACCATTGCCCATTACATTCTCAACAGTATGTCTCCTCTCTTGTATTCTTGTTCTCATGAAATGAACGCGAACATTGCATTTGCTTTCGTAACTGCCAACTGAACCCGCACATTAACCATAAGGGAGGACGAGTGCTTCAAAATCCTTTTGTGCTTCAGATTGAATGGATCCTATTAGAACATAGTGTCTGTCTCTATTCCGCCTATCAAAGTGCATATTCTCACACGATTCCATATTGTGTTCCATCAGCTACATGCTTTCCCACAGTCCAAAACTGTCCAAGTCTTTCTGCAGCCTCCAAACCATCTGCGCACCAAACCATCACTGCATCATCTTCAAAATTAGCAAAACTTTCCTCAGATCCTTTGTCCAGTTTGTCCATGTATAATACATTTCCTGGCTCCCTAAGGACTGTCACCATCTACAAGGCACGACACTCAAGGTGCTTGACTCTATTCATGTTGAAGCAGTGG
The DNA here is from genome assembly GCF_037043375.1 of Chiloscyllium plagiosum. Taxonomy (NCBI): domain Eukaryota; kingdom Metazoa; phylum Chordata; class Chondrichthyes; order Orectolobiformes; family Hemiscylliidae; genus Chiloscyllium; species Chiloscyllium plagiosum. The sequence goes on along the minus strand of NW_028270177.1, from coordinate 101,841,670 downwards.
CTTAAGTGGAATTACACCTGCAAAGTCTTCACTCCCTGCCCCACTGACTCTCAGTAGAAGCACAACCTGCCCCGTTTTGTTGTGAGTTTACTTCATTATGGCGCACAATCCCAGTCTATTGATGGCATTCTGTCTGGCCACTAACTGTGTGGTGTCTACACCAACCAATGTCACTGTGTGTTGATAACGATGGAGGGAGTTGGGGAAAGGAATGTCTATAATGAATAACTGTGTGACTGCCAGGCTGAAACCTGCCCCGACAGCCTCGGATGTATCTGTGCCCGCTGTCACCGCTGCAGACATGATCGGTTTTCCTGAGAGTCAAGGCAAGGGAAGTGACGGACCTGGACGATGTTCGCGGTTGTGTACTCAGATCCTGTGAGGACCAACTGGTAGAGGTACTCACATACAACTTCAGCTTCTCCCTCTTACAAGCCAAAGTGCCAAACTGCATCGAGAAGATCACCATCATCTCCGTAATGAGAAAGCTCAAGTAACATGCCTTAATGACTACCGCCCAGTGGCTCTGACCTCAATAAACATGGAGTGATTTGAAAGGCTGGTTATGGCCCACATCCCCTCCAGTCTCCCAGCCTGACCTGATCCCTCATAATTTGCCGACAGATGTAACAGGTCCAGACCGGATGCCATACCCCGATCTCTGTACTCATCCATGGGACACCTGGACAACAAGGACACCGACACCAGACTCCTGCTCATTGACGACAGTTCCACCTTAAACATCATTGTCCCCTCCAGACTAACCTCAAAATTCTGTAACCTTAATCGCGGCTCCACCCTCTGCAACTGGATCCTCCGGTTTCTGACCAACAGACCGCAATTAGTGAAGATAGGTATTTGCACTTCGACCACAATCACATTCAACACTGTATACCCCAGGAATGCGTCCTCAGCCCCCGACTGCACTCCCTGTACACACACGGCTGTGTTGCCAAATTCCAAACAATGCCAGCTGCAAGTTCGCTGATGACATGCCCACGTAAATACAGATATCCACTGCTTTTCAGAAGTTCACTTTTCACCACTTCCCTTTCCAAATGATCTACATTAGGACCTGTTTTCGCTAATCAAAAGAAATCCGAAGAGGATTTTCACTTTTTTTTTCCCCCATACAAATGAATGCGTCTTCACTTGACACCATATCAGCTAATGAAAGGAACACTGTACTTTCGGATAGTGCGGGAAACCAGTATATGTCTAAGACAATGTTTAAAGCGATTTTATCTCCCTGTCTCTATTCCCTGAGTGTGGACCTCTTCTTATATTCCTTAATGGGATATGGGTGTCATTGGCTGGGCCAGCATTTCTTCACTTTTCTAGCTGTTCTTGAGAAGACCGTGAGTCATTGTAATCCACGTGTTTTATTTGATTTGATTTGATTTATTTTTAGTCAAATGTACAATGGAAAGCTTTGTTTTGTGAGTCGTGCAGGAACATGATAGTAGACATGTTTTTTTTTCTCTTTTAATCTTATGGAAGAAACAGATTTCGGCCTTAATACACGTGTCACAGACACACCAACTGTAATAAGACCTCAGTGTCCAAATACAACCAAGGTCAACATATGGACCTGTCAAGAAACATGAGATATAATGATATGCAAACATGCGATACAAACTGAAAATGGTGGAGAAGCGAAATAAAAAGATGAGGATGTATCTACACAGTTAACATATTGATTATGATGTGACACTTCTGAAAAATCAAAGGTTAATTCTGTACATCTCTGCTCAGATTGTGCCAGATTTGTGGAGTTTTGCTCCAACTCTTTCGATTTCTTTTTCTTTCTGAACTGTGACAAATTGTTTGATCTGAACGATAACAGCAAAGCCCCTGTCTCACTTGGATCTCGAGTAATTTTCTATGGAGATGAAATGAAAAATTACAAAGTTCCTATGTTTGACAAGGCTCTAAACATTGATGACGTATTGGATTGTGAGAACTTGCCATAAAAATGTTGAAACAAAAACAGATGTTGCTTCTGAAGATCAGTAGGTCTGGGAGCATATGTGCAGAGAAATCACAGTTAACGTTTCGGGTCCAGTAACCCTTCCTCAGAACTGATGGTAGCTCGGAAAATGTTGGTTGATATGCAGAAGAGGCTGGACAGCTGTTAATGGAGATTGTTAGTAGCTAACAATAGAGGGTGAGTAATGGAAGGCGATGTGAGAACTAGGCCTGGTGTATTATTGATCGGAGAAGAGGACATTGGGGAGTACAGGGCCGAAAGCTATTGAAGTTGATTTTGAGTCTGAAGGGCTGTAGGGTCCGCACATGGTAAATGAGGCGTTGTTCTTCCACTTTGCATTGACTTTTCCTGGAACACTACAGCAAGCCTGACTCAGAGATATTGGCCAGGGAACAGGATGCGGTATTAAACTGGCAGGCAACTGGATGCTCAGGGTAATTTGTATAGGTACACTTTGGATGTTCAGTGAAGCAGTCACCCAGTCTACCATTAGTTTCCCCAGTGTAGAGGAGACCACATTGTGAGCAGCGAATCTATTAGACTACATTGTGGGAAACATCGCTAAGGTGCTGCTTCATGAGTGCGGTGTGGTTGAGCCCTTGGATATGACAAAGGAGGACAGAAGTGCGAAAGTGTTACACCTTCGGCAGGGGCAAGAGAAGTGCATCTGTGGTGTGGGGTGAGGGCGGAATATTGGGAGTGAGTAAAGAGTGAACCAGGGTGTCCTGGTCCCTCCAGAAGGCGGACAAGAGAGAGGAGGGAAATACGTATCTGGTGATGACATCTTGCTGGAGGTGAGGGAAATGGCGGCTGATGATCCTCTTCATGTGAACGCTGGAGGGATCGTAAACCAGGACAAGAAGAATTCTCTCGTTGTTGCAGGAGGGTAGAGAGAGGGTGAGGATAGAAGTGGAGGAGGTGGGTGAGACCTGGTTGAGGGCCCTGTCAAGAACATTGCTAGGGAAATCCTCAGTTGAGGAAGAAGGTGGACATATTGGAGGCCACATTTTTGAAATTGATATCATCAGAAGCAATGCGATGGAGACAGAATAACTGGTGGAATGGAATGGAGTCTTTGCAGCAAACAGGGTGTGAGGATATGTACTCCAGGTAGCTGTGAGCGTCGTTGGGTTAATACTAGATGTTAGTGGCCTGTCGATCCCCAGAAATGGAAACAGAGATACTGAAGAAAGGAAGGGATGAGTCAGAGAAAGACTAGGTGAAAGCGAGGGAGGGATGCAAATTGGAAGTGAAATCGATGTATTTTTTTCCAATTCAGGACAAGAGAGGGAAGCAGAAACGATTATATCATTTATGTATTGGAGAAAGAGTTGTGGATGGGGCTGGAAAAGAACTGAAACAGAGAATGATCTACGTACCCCATGAAGAAACAGGTTTGACTGGGGCCCACGTGTGTATCCATGCACCCACCCTCTGTGTGGCAGGAGCAGGCTGAAGCAATGGGTCTGCCCAGGCAGTTCTGTTTGTGGATTTTCAGGAGGAGATTCAAGTGAGCTCTGCTATCAGAGGACCATCAGTTTGGGGACTGTTATGTGGGGGCAAGTCGAGTGGGGAATGACCAGATGAAATGTGGCCAGTTTATCATAGTTGATACAATGGCCTGATGTGCCATGGTAGGGTCATGGTCCAGCAGGTGACATGAGGAGGTATCTGAGAGCTAGCGCTCAGTCTCTGCAAAGTAGAGGTTAGTCCACCAGACTACAGCAGCACTACACTTACCAGCATAGGCTGAACAACAAAGTCAGGGTTGGATCAAAGCACACGGTGTACAGCCTGTTCGGAGTGTAACTTGTGGATTGGGTGAGTAGATGCAGAGAAACTAAAACAACCAATGTCACATCGAGCATTCTCAATGAACAGATTGAGTTCAAGCAAACGCCAGAGCGAGAGGTTCAGGTGGAGGAAGAGTATCGGAGCTTGGCAAAGAGTCTGTTGGACAGAGAGTGGAATCTTTGCCCAAAGAAATGGGCACCAAGGAGAAGACGGTGGAAGAATAGTTCAGCATCATTCCGTGCCCGAAATTCATTAAAATTGGGACAGAGCGGGATAAAGTTGAGACCTTTTCTAAGTGCAGAACATTCAACATCAGATACGACAGCAGGAGCATTTGGGGGAGGGGATGCAGTCAGAGTGCAGGGCACGGGTCGGGAGGCAGGTTTCAAAGGGTCATAGGCATCTCTGTATTACTGCATCTTATGGGCCCCATATATCTGATGAGCATGGCGAATGAGCCGGAGAAAGAAATAGAACTGTGGAGTGGTGCAGCATTGAGCCAATGGGATGTGATGCTTTTGGACAGATAAAATGTTGATACCACTGGCAGTGACATCACACGATCAGTCCTCAAAAAGTAACTGGTTGAAAATAATCTGAATCGTAACCTTATTGTAATGCCCTGATTTCATTGGGGTGACAATCAACCAGCAAGGCCTTACTTTTCTGACATTTTAGACCAAACTGTGAAAACATAATATATGTTGATATTATTAACAGGACAAAGTCATCCATGTTTTTGGAAGGTACTAGAAGGGCATAGTGTATTTGTCATTCCCAAAAGCTCTGGGGAAGGTGTCATTGCTCAGTGAGGAAATTGCCAGCACAGAATTTCCTCTGATTCCCATTGACCACAGTTTACTCAGGGTCCCTGATGCCACCTTAGTCAAATACTACTTTGATTCAAGGGAAGTGACACTGATCTCATCTCAAATGACATTGGAAAATCCTTAAAATAATAAAAAAGCAAAAGGATAGAACATGGCTTGTTTGAACAGTGTGTTCACTGTCCTCACAAAATTTAAAGGAAAGCTGATACATGGACTTCTGATTCTGAGGAGAGATTGATCCTATTTGTGATGAGGCTGTTTGGTTAAGCGCTGTGACACAGAGACAGAAAAACACTCCACTCTGTACCATTTGGAACAAAACCATCCTTCCACGGTGCATCAGGCAGTGACAGAAACACACTCTTGTCTGTTGCGATTGGACATTGATCATCCCAATCTCATCATTTGCTAATGATCAATAGCAGCACAGAAGCCAGCAGCTCCCATCATCCCAGTTGGAAAGCAAAAAGTGAACGCGATGGTCAGATGAAGTGGGAGTATTTGGGGAATCGGTGTAACTTACGGTGGGAGTGGCAGAAGAAAGGTATAAGGGAGATCATCGGTGGAAGAGTATGTAGCAGCAGAAGGGGTAGTGCAAGGAAAGTAGGAGTGTAAGGAAAGAGTAGGACGGAGGACGAAGAATGGCAGATGATGTTTTAGAGACAGAGAAAAACTTGTTTTTGAGGAAGCGGGATTGTGTGCAAAAACATCACTGTTCAGGAAAATCTAGATCTGGTTTCCATTCAAAATTAACAAAAGATTTCATGTACTTTCTTTTCTATCACTTGATTCTTGTTCAGATTGTACATGTAGACTATATTTCTGTATCTACATCAAGTGCAGACGACATGTTTCTTTTTTCTCATCTAGTGTGGTGTTTTTGAATTATTTTGCAGTATGTATTTGCTTCCAATTCAAGGTAGACATGACAATATGAGTTGATCTTGTGCAGTTTGTCCATAACATAGAATTTAATTGCATATGTATCCTCTTCACACGAGCTGATTTAAAGAAACAATGAATTAGTCTGTGTCCATCCTGCAGATGAAAAGTTTCTTCTTTTCTGGCTATTGCAGTGAATGTAACAAAGAACAGTACCTCCAAAATGCTAATGTTCCAGTGCAAGGTGCCAAAAACTAGTTCATCCTAAATTATTTACATGCTTTATGACTAAAACATGGAGAGGGGCAAAGTGTAAAAGGTGAATTCAACTGTTTGTCGAAAATGTTATTTGTGGCTTCCTCATAACGAATGTTAGCCACATCACTCTGTAAATTGACCAAAGTAAGAAAAGCCAGAGACTGGAATTCTCAAATCTTCCTCTGAATAAGATCTGGAGAACAGGAAGGAAATCACGGTTGATTTGTGATATTCATAAATGATGATGGTGAGAATGTGGAAGATGTGGGTGGCCAGTGGCAGTGGAATGATAAACAAAGTTGTGGATGTCACAAAGCTGAGCTGGTTGGCTCACAGTCAGGAGCAAAGGGTTAAGCTACAGGAGGATAGAAACAGATTATTCAGATAACCAGATAAATGGCCGATGAAATTTAACACTGATAACTGTGGGATGGCGCATATCAGAAGTAATAAGACAAGTGAGTACTCAAACTATGAATGGGGAGGGCTAAATTTACTCGTTTTTCCTTTGTAGCAGGGAAGGTTGAGGAGGGAATATGGTACAGGTGCATAAGGGATATGGAGATGCTGAACAGACAGAAGCTGTTTCCCTTAGTCAAAGGTGCAATAACAAAGGGACGCATTTTTGAAGTGAAAGGCAGGGAATTGAGAGAGGATTTGTGGAATGTGTTTCGCAATGAGACGGTGGTATGAATCTGGAATGCATTGTCTAGGAGCGTCATTGAGGGACGTAACCTCACAAACGTTTAAAAAGCCTTTGGATGTGCACTTGCTGGTGCAGACGTGATAGGCCTTTTCTTTGTTGCATGATTCTATGCAGTGGCAGCCATGAAGACTCTGATATATTCTGAGGCAATAAGCAATGGCAGTTGCTGGTTTGTTCCTTTGACTGGACTCAGTAAGTGGTGAGATTACAAACCAACATCATCTCATACAAGTTCTCACAATGCACTTCCTCAACCTAGGACATCTCTGGGAACATCCAGGATAATTCACATGCTCAGTGCAATCATTGTCCAACAATAGCACGAGCACTTTGCCCACAATTATTATAGCTACAGCAATATCATGGACATAGCTTCTCCTTTAGCTCTGAGGGTTCTAGTTCTCTGAAGCATAATAAATTCCTTCCCAGGTATTCACTTTGACAAAAAGCAGGCTTTCCTCGTTTTTGGAGCCAGTTGTTTATCACAGAATTCCCCACCCCACTACACCCCGACCTATTTCCCCTTTAATATTTTCTTGTGCAGTCTTCCTGATCTCACACGTCTCAATCCCTCACAGCCCCCACACTCTCAATCCTTATTTGTGAATTCCTGATAAACCTGCACCTCTTCTCTATCATTTATTCCAACTTACATCTCAAAATGTGAACTGATATGATTCCTTCCCTCAGCATGGCCATTAGACCGGCCGTGCCTGATGTGCTGTTCACCTCGACCTTCTACTCAGTTTCTGACCTGCTGCTTTGGTTACCACACTGCTGCTAATTCGTTTAAATCCATTCGACTTGCACTAGCAAACCTCCCCGCAAGGACGGTGCTGCTCCTCCAGTTAAGATGCAACTTGTCTTTTTTGTACAGGTCCTTCCTGTCCTGAAAGAAATCCCAATGATCCAAAAATCTGAAACCATCAACCCTGAACTAGCTTTTTAACATGTTAAGCTATACTGCCTTCCTAATCTTTGCCTCTTTTCCATATAGCAGGGGGAGTAATTCAGAGATTGAAGAGGATTGTTCGGTCTCTCTCTCACACACACATTCACACAGACACACAGACAGTTGCCACATTGCTTTGCAGAAGAATACCAATAACCTTATAAATAATCAGAATGATAACTGTAATAGAGGATTTAGTTAAAGAAAGGATGAGAGAAATTGCGTTTCTTCTGGATGTCAGTTTGCTCGCTGAGTTGGAGAGTTCATTTTCAGACGGTTCATCACTATACTAAGGAACATTATCTGTGAGCCTCCGGTGAAGTGTTAGTGTTTTTTCCGAATTTATATTTAAGTGTTTAGGTTTCCTTGAGTAAGTGATGTACCTTCCTGTATTGGTGACTTCATGGCCCGTTCTGTTTCTCAGAGAATGTTAGTTGGAATCAAAATCGATGTGTTTCTTGATGGAGTTCCGTTTGGAATGCCATACTTCCAGAAATTCTCGTGCGTGTCTCTGTTTACCTTGTCCTCGATGGATGTGCAGACCCAGTCAAAATGTATACTTCTTCATCCATATATAGGGAATACTAGTAATTGTGGGTCAGGTTTTTTTTTTCTGGCTAGTTGTTGTTCATGTATCCAGGTGGCTAGCTTTCTCCTGTTTGTCCAATGTAGTGTTTGTTACAGTTTTTGCAAGGCTTATTCTTCCTGGAGCAGAGCAGACAAAGATGTGAACTTATTGCGATGCTTAAAATTATGAAAAAATGTTGCAGAGTAAAACAGGAATACTCTGTTTCCATTAGTTGGCATTACAGCATCATTGATTTCTAATTTCAAGATTTTTAGCAAAAGATCCAGGAGTGAGATAAGGACAAACGTCTTTATTGAGAGAGTTGTTAGGATTCGGAATGGACTGCCTGGGAGAGTTGTCGATGAAGTTTAAAAAGAGAACTGGTTATGTATTTGGAAATATGAATTTAACAGGCTGCAGATATGGCTGGCAAATGGGAGGCGCTTGGGAGACATCACTTGAGTTGGTCCACACACAGTGGCCAATGGCCTACTCCCGTAATTTAAAGTTTTGTAATCTATCATGTGTCTGATGCGAATAAAAGTCAGTATCCGATTATTTTCCATACCTCATTATTTGGTGTAGCATAAGCATTTCAAATGCAAGAATTACAAGGTCAGTTTCATTATGAAGTCTAATTATTACTTAGAACATGAATATTTCAAAATTTGTATTCCCATTACTAAAAGAAAACTGTCTTTTTTGCCACAAACTAGCTGGGCGACCACCGGGAATGGCGAAGGGAGTAGGCATGGAGCGCAGAAATCTCCTGTGGCCATTACTCTCGAAAACAAGTATACCATTTTGGATTCTGATTTTGTGTGTGTATTGGCAGATGGGGGGATGGGTGTCAGGAAATCAGCAGTAGCCAGGTTGGTTGTATTACGACTGGCTCTGGGGAGTAGCAGGAAAGTATACAGGGTCTTAGGGATTGAAGAGTCGATTATTAGGAGGACAGATCAGAGATTCTGTGGCCTCAAACGGGAATCCAGGATGGTGCGTTGCTTCTCAGGTGTCAGGGTCCAGGATGCTTCTGAGTGGCTGCTGAATGTCCTCAAAGGGGAGGTGGAGCAACCAGAAGTCATTGTGCACGTTGGCACAAATGACCCAGGTAGACAAAGGAATGTGGTTCTACAGAATGATTACCGGCATTTGGAGAAAAGTTAAAAACCAGGACCTTGACAGTGGTAATCTCCTGATTATTCCAGTGTCATGAGCTAGTGAAGGTAGGAATAGAATGATATGGCAGATAAGTATTTCACTGAAGAATTGGTGCAGGGGGAGGGATTCATAATTTTAGATAATTTGGAGCTTTTCTGTGACAGAATTGACCTTTTCAAGATGGACTGGTGGCACATACACTGGAGGGGGGGGGGGTGACCAATATCTTCGAAGCCAGTTTAGATAATCCAACAAGGGAGTGTTTAAGCGAGATTGGCAGGAGGTGGTATCCTCAAGAGCAGGGAGGCAAATGTGAGGCTGGAAGGAGATACAGTATTCAGAATAGTACATTGAAGAGATAGATCAGGCTGGAATACGATAGGGAGCAAGGAATGCCTATGGATTAAATTGCATTTATTTCAATGCAAAAGGACAAACAGGTAAGGCCAAGGAATTCAGGGTGTGGATACGTAATCGGCGCTGGATAGAGTAGCTATTACAGAAACATGGCTGAGGGATGGATAGGACTGACAGTTTAATGTACCAGGTAAAGTGCATGAGGAGGTACAGAGATAGTGCAAAGAGTGGAGGGGAGTTTCATTTCTGATTAAGGGGAGTGTCACGGCAGTGATCAGAGATAAAACAATTGATGAATCATCCAGTGAGGCTTTGTGGGTGGAACTAAGACAAAAGAAGGGGATGGTGACATTAATGGGGTTGTACTATAGGCCCCTAAATAGTTAACAGGAATTACAGGTTCAAAAATATATACAGAGATTGGGGAGACTTGCAGGAACATTCGGGTTGTCATAATAGCGGTTTCATTTTTTATAACACAGATTGGAAATGCCAGAGCATTAAGGGATTTGATGGGATGGAATCAAGTTAGTGCGTCAGGAAACTTTCGTCAAGCAGTATACAGAGGGTCCTAATCGGAAAGGGGCAAAATTTGACCTAATCTTAAGAAATAGGTCAGGACAGGTGAGTGAGGTGACAGTAGATGTGCACTTTGGGACCAGAGACCATAATTCCGTTAATTTAAAAATAGTTATGGAGAGGGAAAAAAAATTCAAGTTCTAAATTGGGGAAAGGTTAATTTTGATGGACTTAGACAGGATTTTGCAGGAGTTGATTAGAGTAGTCTGCTTGCAAACAAAAGGACCTCCAGCAAGTGGGAGTTTAAGATCTATATTTCCTGTGAGTGTGAAAGGAAAGTTGACAGGAATGAGGAACTCTGATTGACAAGAAATGTTTAGGTTTTGAACAAACAGAATGAGGAGGCGTGGCTCAGGTAGAGCCAGCAGGAATCAAGGAAATCTCTGGAGGTACACAGGAGATATAGGAGTTTACTGAAGAAGAAAATCAGGTGGGCCAATAGGGGGTATGAGATAATCTTGACTGAGAACAATTGGGTGAATCCAAAGTGGCGCTTTAAGTATATTAAAAGAAAAACATTAACTAGAGAGAGAATAGACCAAAGTGGACACGTATGTGTCGTACCATAAGAGATAGGCGATGTCCTCAACAAATATTTCTCCTCTATGTTTACAGTGGGGAAAGACATGAATACATGGGAATTTGAGGAAATTAGTGGTAATATCTTGGGGACAATCCATATCACAGTAGCGGAGGTATTGGATATACTAGAATGTTTGAAGTTGAAGAAATCTCATGCCTTACTAGATATATCCAAGAACACTGCAAGGGGCTAGAGATGAATTTGCGGGGGCCCTGGCTGATAATTTTGATCATCGGTTACCACAGGTCACTGTGAGTGTCTTTTTTGTATGTGTCTGTGTATGTGTATACAAACTGCATCTCAGTATAGATTGAAAGATAAATATTAATGTACATATTTGTCCACACTGCTTGCCACGCATCTTTCCATCATAGCTTAAGTAAGTTTGCTTTGGTAAATTACTTTGCCAAAATAAATATATCTACCTGACTTGTGCCTAGCAAAGAAGCTGACCTAGTCTGAGAACAACATCATTGGCCATATCACCAACGTAGTTACATTTAAAATGTGTCATGACCAATGGAGGAGCTGGAGTAGAAAATTAAACAGAAACCTCTCCAAACCCAGTCTGAACAGGGATGACGAGAAATTCACAAAGGGCTGTTTGAGTGGGAATGCTCTTGCCCAGAAGTTTATGGTACCTGTGTGTTTGCATTTATTCAAAGCCGTGCTATTTGGACATTGGATGGTAAAGGACAATGAACTACAGACAGGAAAGTGAGGCTGAGACCACAACTTGATCAGCCACAATCTTATTGCCTGGTGGAGAATGCTCAAAGTGTCTAATGACCAAACCTTCTCCTCAGTCTCATGTTCCTATGTTCCATTGGGCCTCTCAAACCTGATGGACAGAAACAGTCGGAGGCCATTTACCCCAGTAACCTGGTGCACAGAAACAGCGGAGACAATTCAGCGGATGACGACTGTCACACATAGTTTGACATGGCGTTGGAAAATATTCTTCGGAAAAGAAAGGGTAGGTGACGGAGTGAATCATCTCACTCCTCTGTCTTTACAGAACTGTCTTCATTTGTTGGTCATGTTGCCGATCTTGATTCATTGTAAATACAGCGCCCATACCTCACCCAGAAATAGCCCACAAAATCCTTTGGTCTCCCTGACTGTAACATCCAATAACAGAATTTCCAGGAAAATAACTTCCCAGTAACAGAATGAGAGAACATCAGATATACAAATACGTCATTCTGGCCTCCTGACCTGTCTTTCCCTTCAATATGATCATAGCTGATCTGCAAAAGCCACAACGCCTCTCTTATGCTCCATCCCTGCAGCACTCAACATTCTGATGCCTCATATTTCCATTGTGCCCCCTTCCAAATATCTTCGTAATCTACCTCTGCTACCTCTCTGGAATACAGAACTCCCGACAGTCACTACCCTCTGTGAGAAGGAAACACTCCTCACAAACACACCGTGACCTATTGACATGAATAAAAGATATGAACATGTGGTAAGAGGGACTGGCCCTGATATCAAGGCAGGATTTAACTGTGGATGGTATCAAGGAAGCCGAATACAATGGAATGGAATGGGAATGAATTGTAAACTCCCCACTGGTTAGAGATATTCAGAGGACAAGGGAAGATATTTGTGATTGATCACAGGATATCTGTGCCTGCATCCTCAGGTAACTTTCTTCAGCTGTTTCAACTTCTTTCTCACATCTCATGGTCAGAAGTGGAGATGTTCTCTGAAGATCACGCAATATTAAGAATAACTTGTCACGTGTCCACTGCTGAAGCAGTCCGTGTCCATGTGCAGCAAGGCCTGAATAGCATCCAAACTGTGTTGGTAAAGTGAAGGTAACATTCATGTAACAGTCTTACTAGAAATTTCTCTTTCTAGTGTTCCACAGTAAAAAAAAGAGGAGCTCATTCAGCATCTCAAGATGGTTTCAACTGAATATATTCAACCCACTGAAATTGTTGAATATGAACAGGGATAGCCCATTCAGTCCCTACTGCCTATTACACGAGGAGGGAAGGAGTGTAGTCAGCACATCGAGTTGTTAAACAGGAACCAGAAGTTGCCAAGTCAGGTCTTTGAGCCTCTTCCATGAGACCAGGAAGAGGCCATTCAACCTGTCAAGTCAATTATGCAGAAACAGGAACTGCATATTGAGACAGTTAGAGTTAATTCAGAGCCTGGAGCTGCCTCTTAACCAACATGGGGGCTCCGGGCAGGTATGTGAACTATTGGGAATCAACTATAATGGAAAAATGTAGTTTTTCACATGATCACTGTCTTTTTCCTGACAAAATGAGTGTTAATCTCTAATCTTCAAGTCTAAATGTAAAAGCCTGTTATTTTCTCTCAGCCTGGAGAGAACATTCATTTTCCTCACACTTTCCTCATGATACCATCATCCCAGGAATAAGTTTGGTGCAAGTATATTGCATTATCTCAGTCACAATGTAATCATTCCTTATAAAGTAGCGAGAATCTGTAATCAGTGGCCGAAATACTGCCCAACCAACACTCTACAACTGCAGGAAGATGAATTTACTCCAACACTTCAATCATTTTATAATGAAGGACAACGTACCATTTACTGTCCTGATTACTTGCTGGCTCATGTGAATTGTATAAGCGATGACTGAACTTCCCAATCTCTCATCTTCTAATAAATACAAAATGAAAAGAACTGTATTTGCTGCTCATTTCAAATCATTTCTTTGCCTTGTGGACAGCTGCGCTCCAAGCACTGATACATCGGATACCCTATGTGCAATGACCTTTATTCCAGAGCAGAATCTTACTCTCTGTATTCTCCCCATTATCCAATTCTCATTACCATGTAGTATATTCACCCCTTACACAAGGATTCTAACGTTCTTCACTCACCTGTCAAAACCTGCCTAAAAATTCAAATACACTGTTCCCATTGGTTCTCATTTGTCGATGTCACAATCAACACCCTCCACAAACTCCAAGTGGTTTATCAATAACGATATCCCTTTCTAAAATATAGGCTGACTCCGCAAATCATATCATTATTCTCCAAAGATCTAGTTATTACGAATTACTAAAGAATTCTAAAATTTTCCCTCCCAACTGACATCGATTTATTCATCACTTGGTATGCTGTTTTCCATCTCGCTCCTGTTTTAAATGTTTGTGGTCACAGTAGCTACGTCCAAGTCTGCAGGATCCTTTCCATAACATAAAAAGCTTTGACATACTTTGCCCTCCCTCATAGAGTTAAGGAACTGACGGAACAGATTTATGCCATTGACCCATCATGACTGTAGCTCCCGAAAGAGCTACAGTGTTTTGCAGTCCCATTACTCAGTTCCCATCACTGAAATATGAACATATAGTATAGAATCTGTTTTGGTGGGATTGAGAAACAACAAAGGTTAGAAAGTCAGAAAACAGCGAGTGAGGATAAAAATGATCATGTCAGTATGTTAGCCAGTAACGTGATATTCCAAAAGGCTCAGTACTGGGACCATGACTTTTTACTTTGTAAATTAATGACCTAGATAATTGTTCTAAGGGCAATCTGATTAATTTTTCAGACGATATAAAGATAGGTGGAGAGACAGGTAGCATTGCGGAAATGGAGTGGCTGCAGAAGGGTTTAGACACGTTAGTAGAGTGGGCAAAGAAGTGGCAGATGGAGTACAATGGGGGCAAGTGTGAGGTCATGCACTTTGGTAAGAAGAATACAGGCATGGACTATTTTCTAAATAGGGGAACATTCTTCAGTCTGAACTGCAAAGAGACTTGGGAGTTCTCGACCAAGATTGTCTCAAGATAAACTTGCAGGCGAACTGCAATTGTTAGGAAACTTTTATATCACGACACAGTATGTTTTCAAATCTTATATTCACCAAGGAACTGTGAGTCGACTCATAAACAACAACATCTCTTTATTGAACACAATTACTATTAGAACAACAAATTTTACTATAATGTAACGAAACACACTACAAATTACCTTATGCTTTAACTTAACTTTGTATGATCGTATACCACCCCAACAGAACGGTGCCGGGCTCCATGTGCTGATTTCTCCTTCTTTTGGTGGACTTGGAGGCATCTTCTACTGTGGTGGTTATTCTCGATTTACTGACTAAGTGGGGTTTAGGCTGATGTGGAAGATGGGGTAGAAGAACACATTTTTATTTTTTCTCTTGTCTCTGGCCACATCAAAGGTGTGATGGGACACGATAACATCTAATGTTGGCACAACTCTCACACAGAGTGCTAGAAGCAGAGCATGGGATTAAAGACCACCAAGTCTCCCACAAGTGAGAGGGAAATAATTGTAGAAAAGTCTGAGGACTGTTGAGGCTAGATCATTAAACATCGTCAAGGCTAAGGAAGACTGATTTTTAAACAAGGGTTGGTTATAGGGAAAATGCAATAAAGTAGAATGGGGGATTATCAGAATAAATATAACGGGATTGAACAGAAAAGCAAACTCAGTGCGCGGATGGCTGAGATGCTTAGCAAAATATCCCCTTATTTTACGCTTGGGATTGCCGATGTAGAGAAGACCACATTGGGAGCACCAGATACAGTAAACTAGGTTGGATCGCAACACCTGGCACATTTTCCACAAGGACCATTCCCTTCGCTAATCTTTGGTTCGTTCCCCACTCCCCACCAAACCCTCCAATCCCCATTGACAACTGCCCCTGCAAACGGAAAAGATGCATCACCTGCTGGCACCCAATCTCCCTCACCTCCAAGCAACGCCCCAACAGTCCTTCCAGGTGAAACAGAGATTCACCTGCCTCCGTTCCAACCTAGTGTACTGCATCAGGTGCATCCAATGTGGTCTTCTCTACACTGGGAAGACCAAACATAAACTAATGACACATTTTCCCAACCATCACAGCCGGGCCAAAAGGGACCGACGTGAGCTCCCAGTCACCACCCAGTTCAATTCCCCTTCTCCTGCTCTCCTCATCCCCGACCATTTCCTTCTCTCTTTATCTGCAGCTCCCCCTACCGCCACCCCCAATCCTGAAGAACGGTTATACCGGAAATATTGACTTCTTCACCTCCTGATGCTGGCTGGCTTGTTCCGTTCTCCAGCCTCCTGTTTGTCTATTATTACACAGCACGGTAAGGAGTCTAGTCTGCACAACAAGCTGGGTAGCAGCTACCATGAGTACCGAATAATGAACCTCTTCCCTGGGATGAACAGGGGGACATGAAACCCATCAAGCGGTTGACACACGAAAATAAGAAACCATTCAGCCCCTCCAATGAAACCAGCTTGAGATGCTGAATGAGCACCTCTTTCTATACTGTTACACTGAAATAGGAGGATGTCATTGATGCTGCAACACGACAAACCAATGAAGCAGAGACTGCACAGACAGACTGGCCCAAGTTGTTCCTCCTGGCTCCATTGCTAATGGTATACATGTGTTACATTAATGTGGTTTGCTGATGGAGAGGAGCACATCGGATGGCTTGTCGCAAGTCGTAAGGAGGCAGCTGCCATCTCCGAGAAGACAGACTCGTCTTCTGCATGGAGATCAGAAACTTTTTGGAATGGCCAACTCTATAAGAGTATAGCTGCTGACATGTTTGTGAACAACATGATGCTTAGTGCAGAGTCTCACTCCAACTGTACGTTGAGATGGTGAGAGTTCATTCAGAATCTGCAGCGTTCTCACAACCAACATTGGGTCTCCACAGAGAGTATAAACGATCAGAGAGTCATAGAGATTAACAGCAGGGAGTCAGGCCCTTTAGCCCCAATTGGACTATGCCAACCAAAATGTCCATTCACGTTAACTCCATTTCCCTGCACTTGACCCATATCCTGCTAAACCTTTCCTATCAACGTATCTGTACACATATGAAAACATATACTGCAGGAAAACACGTTGTATTTCACGCTATCATTGTTTGTTATGGGAATAATGAGTCCTGGTTCAAGACGCTCAAGTTTTATTGCAATCACTTTTTAATCTTTTGCAGCATTACAGATAAAACACTCATTGCCTTCACACTCTCCTCATGGTACCATCACTGCGGGGATTAGTCTGGTCAAACTCCTTTACACTATCTCACTGTGACAAGGAGATCATTCTTTATAATGTAGAGAAAATCTTTTCACAGTGCCCCACATGCTGTCTCAATATCTCTCTACAACTGCGGGGAGGTGTCTTCACGCATATATTTGAATCATTTTTCAGTGAAGGACATTATACAAGTTACTGTGCTGATTACTTGCTTCTCTGTCTGAATACTGTCAGTGACTCATGACCAAGGGCATTCAGCTCCTTTTCACCAAGAGCACTTCCCATCATCTCACCTGCTCTTAAATACAAAATGAGAAGGATGGTATGTTTTGCCAAATCATTACTTTGCCTTGCAAATCGCAATACTTCACCACAGCCACGCCAACAGCAACATCACTACTGCCATTGGAGATGTTTGGAGATGTTGAGGAGGCGATGGTCTAGCTGTATTATCTCCGTATTATTAACGCAGCGACCCAGGTAATGACCCAGAGCACCGATTCAATTCCCACCGCAGCAAATATTGGAATTTGAGATCAATCAAATATCACGAATTAAGAAACAATGAAACGATTGTCAGGAAAACCTACCTGGCACACTGATGCCCTTCAAGGAATGAAATGTATCACCTTCATCTTATTGGGCTTACATGTGAGTCTCGACCCATAGCAATGTTGTTAACTCTCGGCTGCCATTTGAAATGTCCAATCTCAACCACTCAGTTATATCACTCACTATAAAGTCTCAAAGAAATTAAACCAGACGGAACTAAGTATTGAACGCTTACAGCCCACAAACTGCAGTGGTCAGGAAGGCAGCTCACCAACAGCTTCTCAAAGACAATGTGGAAACGGAAGTACATGCTGTCCCAACATCCCATTATTGAATTTTTAAAAAGATGATTACTCTGAGGAAAGGGAGACAAAGGGACATAACTCAATTCAAACCGTGACTTTGATGTATACCATACATGGACAGGATTTTCGTTAATATGGCAACAGGAAAAAAATAAATAAGATTAATCTTGATTTTTATTTCCATTCCAGCTGGTCATCAACAATTCCTCAATTTGCTTCTTTCTCTCTTTCTCTATCTGTTCAACTCCCTCCTTCTCCCATTTACAACAGACATCCCTGTCACCAACATCATTCCCACTATTTCCCAGTTGTGTGCAGTTCTGATGGATGATCATTCGATTCGAAATGTCAATTCTATGTTTCTCTCGATCCGAGGCTGCTAAATCTGTTCGGTTTCTCTGGCACTTCATCATTCTCCTGATCTATCGCATCATTCTTCCCGCCGCCCCTCCCCCCCCCCCCCCCAACCACTCACCCCCAACGTTTAGTGTTGTCATTGGATAGGTTGTCTTCATCGCTGTTCAGGGCACAGTTTACCTCATTAAAGGTCTTTACTGTGAGGCCATTCCTTAAGGCAGTATAGAGTCAAGCACATTGTTTTGGACCTGATGTCGTCTTTATCTAGACCAGGTAATAATGTTAGATTTCTTTACCAAAGGACATCAGTGAAATAGATTAACTTATCGACAAAATGCTAGTGGGGTTATATTAGTGAATTTCACTTTTATTTCCAGTTCCTGCCATCTGATTTTAAGTTCTCTCATCATCTGAGATAGGATTTGAATCAATGTCTTTAGTGTATAACCTGGACCACTGAATGATGTGGCCAGCAACATTACTATTCTGACACAGTGTCCCTGACATGAATTTACTTTAGAGACAAGAACAAGGTCATGATGGAAACATTGTAATGAAGAGAGTGATTAGAAGAGAGCAGGAACCAGGAAGTCTGAAATTTTCCAAGGCATGTATAATGGTGTATTTAGCAACGGAACAAACGCCAAGCTGTGGAATGGGGATACCATGAAGCTGGTAGTGGATCTGTTTGTTGATGGAGAGAATGTGAAGACATAAATCAATGCAGGGCAAATAGGTACTTTCGGTTTGTGAACAGTCTTGTCCTCAGATGTGTGTGAGGTCGGGGTGTGGGCGGTTTTGAAATTTGTGGTAATGAATGGATTTGCATTTGAAACTGAAGACAGTAGTTTCCAACTATGCCAAATATAGTCAACAGACATAGCACTGAAGTTCACCATGGCTTACGGGATTAATAAATAGATAGAGATGGGGAGACTTACCAGGAACACCAGCAATAGCAAGCATGGGATAGTAACCAGCCTGAATAATCAGCAGTACACCGCGCATCCGCAGTGAAAATATGTTCCAATACCTGGAAAAATAGTAAAGACCCAAGGATAAACTCCTGTCCATTGTTGTAGCATTCCATCCTAGGGTTCTCAGATTCTGAGCCATTGGTGCAGCATTCCAGTCTACTGTTCTCAGGTTCTGATCCATTGTTGGAACGTTCCAGTCTACTTTCAGATTCTGACCTCTCCTCTCTCCGTCTCTGCAACTGTTGATTACTTTTGTGTTGCAGATGATGCATCTGCTGCAACAATGGGATAAGTCATTGCAACAAGCCCCTTACTAATAGAAGAGGGAAATCATCCAGCGACATCATTAGGATCCATTGAGACTGACATCAATCACAGTCACTGAACAAAGAGATCCAGTTAACGCCTTGCAGTATGGTACAAATAACAATTGGACTTGATTGAATGTTGACACCACTGACTATTGATCACATCTCCCATTACCAATTGCTCTCGTAAAGTCAGTTATGAGGGAGAATGATGGATGTTTCCTTATAACAGGCTAGATGTTTCTGCTGTGTTGTCCATTTTCAATGCTGTAACCATCTGAACACCGCCCTCCCAACACAGCCACCCACAAAATACGCAATCTAGATGTAGTTAAAGTTCTGATCTCCCCTCAACTAGACCAGAGACCAGCCAATAGATTCTCAGTTGGAATATTTGACCTGACCATACACAGGAAGTGTGGATCTGTCTGGACAGTCTTCTCGTTGCTCTAATAAAATAATGTTGAACCTTCAACACATAATGCTATTCAGCTTTGTTTTAGATAAACTCACAAACATTCGAATCTACTTAATTGGCATCAAAGCAAGAAGACTTACATTTCTTGAATTCAGCCCAAAGCCATATGTGGCATGTTGTTGCAAAACCGGTCCTTTTACAAGGTTATGTTGTTTTTATTTTGATGAAGTGAGACGAAATGAACCAAGATTCCAATATGTCTGAACATTGAAAGTTTCATTGGGATCCTTTTGTTTCTTTCTAACAGCTAATGCCTCAGCCAGAAGGCTTTCTCGTCTTTCATAAGAAACTTGTATAATCAAGAGGACGTGGCCAACTCTCTAACTGGACAGGTCTGACCAGTTCTGGGGTTAGTTAAGTCAGGGTCACTGTTGGAACTGGACGCTCTCCTCCTCCTTCTGTCCTTCTGACCTTATAACCTGCAAGCCTTTGTGTCAGTTTTACGCTTAGGGATAAGGGGTTTGCTTATTGGGATTGTTGCTAGTATTTTGGAACAGGATCTTAAAGTCTGGATAGCCTGTCGGGGTTATACAGGATTAGTTATTCAAGTATGCTATTTTTGGTTTCTTGTGCTTCATTCGGTAATTTGGTAAAGAAATGCTATTTGTTTAAACTCGACAGTCCGACCAGCTAGTTCACTCAAGGAAGATCCACTCTCCACTAACTTTTAAGAAATAACAAAGTTACGGTCTGGGTTAGTTCTGTGGGGTCGGGCCTGTTCTATAGCAGAATGGGGACCAGTTGCAGGATTTAGGCAGCGAGTGGCAAGTATTAGTGTCTCCAATTTCGTGTGTTGATTTGATGGGAATAAAGAGCTTTAGATAGCAATGGCTCTTGCAGGAACCAAGGATGTTTTGGAGGTGGAAGAAGTGACCTTGGGGTTTTTAACAGAATGCACATAAGTCCAAGCTGCGGGAATTAGTGGGCAAGCTTGTGTTGAAGCTACCTCCTAATGTGAGGAAAGATGAGATGATTGCAGCAGTAGCTCAGCATTCCAATTTACTGGAAACTCCATCAGGATCTGTAGAGATGAGCAAGCTTCAATTGCAAATGACGCAGCTTGAGTTCAAAGTGGAAATGAAGCAGTTAGACTTACGGCTAAAACCAGAAGAGAAAGAAAGGGAATGAATAGGTTTAGCAGAGGAAAGCAAAAACAATGAATGTCCTTAGCAGGAGAGAAAGAAAAATACAGAGGGTTTGTGCTTCGAGAAAGACACTTAGGATGGAAAGTCAGCTTAAAAGGATGGAGATGAAGGCTGAAGGTGAGCTTAGAGAAGAACAGAGTGAGGATGAGCACAACCATGGTAGTCAAAAGCCTGGTGAGAAACATATTCACTCCTTGCCTAAATTTGATGAGTAGGATATGGAAACCTTTTCCATTTCATTTGAAAAAGTGGCTAAAACAATTGCAATGGCCAGTGACCATGTGGGTTTTGTTGATCCAAACAAAACTTGTAGGTTGATTTCGGCAAGTATTTGCAACACAACACTATCAGATGAGGGATCTGGGGTGTATGAGGAAGTAAAGAAATTGAATATGAGCTTGTTCCAGAATTTGACAGACAACGTTTCAGGAATATAAGGAAGGATCCTGGTCGAACATATAATGAGTTTGAAAGGATCAAACAAAGGAACTATGATACCTGGAAAAGAGCTTCACAATGCTCTGACAGAGACAATACTTTGGAGGAGTTCAAAGATTCACTGCCTGACATAGTGCAAACACATTTGGAAGTGCAGGGAGTTAAAACGGCAAGGCTGGCAGCTTAAGTGGCTGATGATTATGAATTGGTCCATAAAACATGGTTTGGCATCGAGAATCAATTTCAGTCCATGAGGGATAGAAACTGGGGCAAAGAGAAATCCTCACGTGGGAGAGAAAGATAGATCTCGAAGAAGGTCATAAGGATGACTTCGCACAGGCTAAAAAGGAAATAAACAAATAAGTTGAAAATGTCCAGTGTTTTCATTGCAATAAATTAGGTGAAATGAAATCGCTGTGCTGGGGGGTTCAGAAAACAAATATAGATGCAGGAAAACAGGACAGGCTTGGAAGTTTTGTTGGGGTGGTAACAGAAAGCACAGTGGAAGCTAGAAAGCTGCATCAGTGTGAATGAGCTGATCAGAGGTTTGTTAAAGAGGAAGTGGCAGATCTGCTTCGAAAATATAAATGCAAAAGGAAAGTTTACAGACATAGGGCATGTAAAGAGGGTGCAATGTTAAGGGACACAGGATCCTCTTAGTCCGTGATGCTAAAAGATCAAGAGATATATATTCCAGAAGGACAATTTCCAGAAAAGGTACTGCTAAAGGGAATTCACCTTGAGACAAAAAGCGTATAATGATGTAAAGTGAGGATCAAGTGTCCAGAAAGGTGTGGAGAAATTGGACAAACTCTCAGCTCCAGGAATACAATCTATCCTTGCAAAAAATACAGCTGTTTCAGCGGTAGGAGTACTGCCTACACTGGTTGAAAAGCCATTGGAGACGCAGGCAACGGAAGGAATGCAGGAGACTTATCCCGGAAGATTCCTGAGTGTGGGTAACGAAGCCCCAATGTCACCAGTTGAAACAGGAGATATTAAAAATGTAAAGATAAGGAAGCTGAAGTGGCATTTACAGAGACTTTGTTCCATCACATAGTTGTGAAAAAAACTATTGAGCAAACAGGGCACCATGCAAATATTTTAGTTCATTTAAACTAATTGAGTTACACCAGATAGATAAAAGGTTAAAGCAGTTTTATCAAAAAACATATAGGTTCGGAATTTTTAATGTATCCCTGAGTGTTATTACACTAAAAATGATGTCCAAATGAGGACATTTGAGACTATCACATACTCAAGGAGATGATAATGGGGCAGAAGTTCATCAAATCGTATTGCCAATGGGAAACAGAAAAGAAGTGATGTGAATGGCGCATGAGCTACCACCGAGAAGTCATTTAGAAGTGAGGAAAACACAGGCTGAAACACTGAGACACTTTTACTGGCCTGGACAGCAACAGAATGTAGTTGAATTTTGCCAGACATGTCACACATGTCAGCTAATTGGAAAAAAACACAAGCGATAATAAAACCTGCCCCTTTCTTCACTATTCCTGAATTTGAAGAACCTTTTACAAGAATCTTGATTGATTGGCTACGTCCCTGACATCAAACAAAAAAGGTTGGCACCAATATTTGTTAACAATAATGGATGTATCGACTAGATTTCCAGAGGCCATCCCAAGATGCAGTATCACAGCTAAAAGAATTGCAAAGGAATTACTCTTTTTAAAAACTAGACACGGACTACCATCAGAGATACAGTGAGGTCAAGGTTCAAACTTTACATCTAACTTGTTCACTATGATGTCTTAGGAATAAAGTAATTCGAAGTGACTGCATAACATCCAAAGTTGCAGGGAGTGCTAGAAAGATTACATTAAACATTGAAGACCATGTTGAGGGCTTAAGATCAGGATTATTCAGATGATTAGGGTGGGGGAATTCAATTTGCGCTTTTTGTGACCAGAGATGCACCAAATTAACAGAGCAAATTAAATCCATGTGAATTATTTTTTAGGGCATGACGTGAGAGGACCATTAATATTGATTAAGGAGAAAATAGTAAATCAGAATTCAAAGGCCATACATTTGGACTAGGTCTCAAACTTTAGGGAACTTTAGTGCTGGGCAGTTGGCTGCATTTAAAGGTCTTTCAACATGCAATAAAGCAGGAAGTGGACAGGGAATCAAAAATGCAATATTTCGATCGGGGATAAGGTATTACTGTTACTTTCAGGTATAGGTGAACCGTGAAAAGCAAGGTTTGTGGATCTTATCAAATACAACGGATATAGAGTGAGGATAACTACTTGATAGGGACTCCAGAAAGAAAAAAAATCCTCACAGCGTATCTCATGTGAATATGCTCAAAATGTTCTTTGATGGGGAAGGAAAGCAAGACGTCAAGGTGTTAATGATTACGGCACAGAAGTAAGAACCAACTTCAGAGGATTCTGAATCGGACATCCTTCAAATTAAAGTGGACAATGAGGTACTTGTATAAAATTGAATGATTTATTGATTTACCTTCATGAGAAAAATTGAAATGATCATCAAGAGTTATTACTATCAGATGTGGAGTTACGCAGATATTAACTTGGAAGTACTCACCTAATTATGCATAATTTAGCTATAGGAGATATTGTTATGATTAAACAACATCTTTACAAGCATAATCCTCTAGGAAGTTGGCACAGGGTCAAAAGGAGATTGAATGCAAACCCTAAGATAACACAATCAACATGCGCTAAAGTGACTGGAAATCACTCATATTTATGGTGCCAAAGCCAAATGGTACCCAACAATTATGTGTGGACTATCGTAACGTCAATGCAATTAAAAAGGTTAATGTATATCCAGTTCCACGGTCGGCCGACTGTTTTGAAATGTGGGACAAGCAACTTGCATTTGGTATGAAAAATGTGCCGGCCACATTTCAGGGACGTACCAATATGTTGCCTGCTTATCCAACCTGTGGTTGACATCGATGACCTTGTGTTTTCAGTGACTCATGGAAGGAATGCTACAGCATCTATCAGACATGTTAGATTGAGTTCGGAAGGCAGGCTTGGTGGTAAACCGAGCGAAAAGTGAATTGACCAAAGCAAAATTCACCTTCCTTGGCCATGCTATTGGACATAGATAAATGGTGCCATGAGATTTAAAAGTAACGGTAATTTGGGAATTTTGCATTCTGTTGACAACAGGAGCAGTTCCTGGGATTAAGTCGATTTAATCGAATGTTTGTACCTCATTTTCGCAGTGTGACTTCTCCACTCACTGAATTGTGAAAGAAAGGCAAGAAGTTTCAGTGGACAGAGGACGTCAGAAGGCATTTGACGCATTTGAAATATGTGTTAACCACGACCCACGATCAGACACACTTGTGCGAAGATTTGTAGCTCGGGTGCTCGTTGTTGTTGTTCTGTTCGCCGAGCTGGAGGTTTTTTTGCAAACGTTTCGTCCCCTGGCTAGGCGACATCATCAGTGCTTGGGAGCCTCCTGCGAAGCGCTTCTTTGATGTTTCCTCCGGTGTTTATTGTGGTCTGTCCCTGCCGCTTCCGGTTGTCAGTTTCAACTGTCCGCCTTAGTGGTTGGTATATTGGGTCCAGGTCGATGTGTTTATTGATGGAGTTTGTGGATGAATGCCATGCCTCTAGGAATTCCCTGGCTGTTTTCTGTCTGGCTTGCCCTATGATAGTAGTGTTGTCCCAGTCGAATTCATGTTGCTTGTTGTCTGCGTGTGTGGCTACCAAGGATAGCTGGTCGTGTCGTTTCGTGGCTAGTTAATGTTCATGTATGCGGATTGCTGGCTGTCTTCCTGTTTGTCCTATATAGTGTTTAGTGCAGTCCTTGCATGGGATTTTGTACACTATATTCGTTTTGCTCATGTTGGGTATCGGGTCCTTCGTTCTGGTGAGTTGTTGTCTGAGCGTGGCTGTTGGTTTGTGTGCAGTTATGAGTCCGAGGGGTCGCAGTAGGCTGGCTGTCAGTTCCGAGATGCTCCTGATGCAATGAAGTGTGGCTAGTCCTTTTGGTTGTGGTATGTCCTCGTTCCGTGGTCTTTCTCTTAGGCATCTGTTGATGAAGTTGCGCGGGTATCCGTTTTTGGCGAATACCTTGTATAGGTGTTCCTCTTCTTCTTTTTGTAGTTCTAGTGTACTGCAGTGTGTTGTGGCCCTTTTGAATAGTGTCCTGATGCAGCTTCGTTTGTGTGTGTTGGGGTGGATACTTTCATGGTTTAGGACTTGGTCTGTGTGTGTGGCTTTCCTGTATACCCTTGTAGTGAATTCTCCGTTCGGTGTTCTCTGTACCATCACGTCTAGGAATGGGAGTTGGCTATCCTTTTCTTCTTCTCTCGTGAATCAGATTCCTGTGAGTGTGGCGTTGATGATCCGGTGTGTTTTTTCTATTTCCGTGTTTTTAATGATTATCAACAAAGACGGCATACTTAAACTACTGGACTTGTGCCTCACAACACACTTCACATTCAACAACCAGATATATGAACAAATCAACGGAACACCCATGGGATCACCAATCTCGGGACTCATAGCAGAGGCAGTTCTGCAAAGGTTAGAACAAACAGTCCTACCAAAATGTGCAACCCAAACTCTGGGTCAGATATGTCGATGACACGTTTGTTATCATTAAAAACACGTAAATAGAAAAAAAACACACCGGATCATCAACGCCACACTCACAGGAATCCGATTCACGAGAGAAGAAGAAAAGGATAGCCAACTCCCATTCCTAGACGTGATGGTACAGAGAACACCGAACGGAGAATTCACTACAAGGGTATACAGGAAAGCCACACACAGACCAAGTCCTAAACTATGAAAGTAACCACCCCAACACACACAAACGAAGCTGCATCAGGACACTATTCAAAAGTGCCACAACACACTGCAGTACACCAGAACTACAAAAAGAAGAAGAGGAACACCTATACAAGGTATTCGCCAAAAACGGATACCCGCGCAACTTCATCAACAGATGCCTAAGAGAAAGACCATGGAACGAGGACATACCACAACCAAAAGGACTAGCCACACTATCATACATCAGGAGCATCTCGGAACTGACAGCCAGACGACTGCGACCCCTCGGACTCATAACGGCACACAAACCAACAGCCACGCTCAGACAACAACTCACCAGAACGAAGGATCCGATACCCAACATGAGCAAGTCGAATATGGTATACAAAATCCCATGCAAGGACTGCACTAAACACTATATTGGACAAACAGGAAGACAGCTAGCAATCCGCATACATGAACATCAACTAGCCACGAAACGACACGACCAACTATCCTTGGCAGCCACTCACGCAGACAACAAGCAACATGAATTCGACTGGGACAACACTACTATCATAGGGCAAGCCAGACAGAGAACAGCCAGGGAATTCCTAGAGGCATGGCATTCATCCACAAACTCCATCAACAAACACATCGACCTGGACCCAATATACCAACCACTACAGCGGACAGCTGAAACTGACAACCGGAAGCGGCGGGGACAGACCACTATAAACACCGGAGGAAACATCAAAGAAGCGCTTAGCAGGAGGCTCCCAAGCACTGATGATGTCGCCTAGCCAGGGGACGAAACGTTTGCAACAAACACTTCCAGCTCGGCGAACAGAACCACAACAGACACACTTGATCATGCAAAACCATTCAAGGTGGATTTTAGTGCGAATGATGTGGAGTTTGGTGCTGGACTCCTGCAGGCAGATGACGAGAAGACAGAGAGACCCACTGGGTATTCCTCCAAGAAGTTCAATGTTCATTAGCAGAAATATTCAACAGTTGAGAAAGACACTGTAAGATTTTGTTGGTATGACAACATTTCAGTGTTTATATTAACAGCAATGTATTGGAAACAACCATTTACACTGATCATAACTCAATGAAAGCTTTTTGAGAAATGTTCAGACAAAAATGCGGGACTGAACACAGAACACAGAATACAGAACAATACAGCACAGAACAGGCCCTTCGGCCCACGATGTCTTGCCGAACATTTGTCCTAGCTTAAGCACCCATCCATGTACCTATCCAATTGCCGCTTAAAGGTCACCAATGATTCTAACTCTACCACTCCCACGGGCAGCGCATTCCATGCTCCCACCACTCTCTGGGTAAAGAAACCACTCCTGACATCTCCTCTATACCTTCCACCTTTCACCTTAAATTTATGTCCCCTTGTAACACTCTGTTGTACCCGGGGATAAAGTTTCTGACTGTCTACTCTATCTATTCCTCTGATCGTCTTATAAACCTCAATCAAGTCATCCCTCATCCTTCTCCGTTCCAACGAGAAAACTCTCGTTCCACTCTCAACCTATCCTCGCACGACCTATTCTCCATTCCAGGCAACATCCTGGTAAATCTTCTCTGCACCCTCTCCAAAGCTTCCACATCTTTCCTAAAGTGAGGGGACCAGAACTGCACACAGTACTCCAAATGTGGCCTAACCAAAGTCCTGTACAGCAGCAACATCACTTCACGACTCTTGAATTCAATCCCTCTGCTAATGAACGCTAATACACCATAGCCTTCTTACAAGCTCTATCCACCTGAGTGGCAACCTTCAAGGATCTATGTACATAGACCCCAAGATCCCTCTGTTCCTCCACCTGACTAAGAACCCTACCGTTAACCCTGTATTCCGCATTCTTATTTGTCCTTCAAAAATGGACAACCTCACACTTGGCAGGGTTAAACTCCATCTGCCACTCCTCAGCCCAGCTCTGCATCATATCTAAGTCTCTTTGCAGCCGACAACAGCCCTCCTCACTATCCACAACTCCACCAATCTTCGTATCATCTGCAAATTTACTGACCCACCCTTCGACTCCCTCTTCCAAGCCATTAATAAAAAGTACAAACAGCAGAGGACCCAGAACTGATCCCTGCAGAACTCCACTTGTAACTGGGCTCCAGGCTGAATATTTACCATCTACCACCACTCTCTGACTTCGACCGGTTAGCCAGTTTTCCAGCCAATTGGCCAAATTTCCCTCTATGCCATGCCTCCTGACTTTCTGCATAAGCCTACCATGGGGAACCTTATCAAATGCCTTTCTAAAATCCATGTATACTACATCCACTGCTCTACCCTCATCCACATGCTTGGTCACCTCCTCAAAGAATTCAATCAGACTTGTAAGGCAAGACCTACCCTCCACAAATCCGTGCTGGCTGTCCCTAATCAAGCAGTGTCTTTCCAGATACTCATAAATCCTATCCCTCAGTACCCTTTCCATTACTTTACCAACCACAGAAGTAAGACTAACTGGCCTGTCATTCCCGGGGTTATCCCTATTCCCTTTTTTGAACAGGGGCACAATATTCGCCACTCTCCAGTCCCTGGTACCACCCCCGTTCACAGTGACTGTTAGCTGGAGCCTGTTGCTACAGCCACACAATTCGAAAATTGCGCACGTGGCAGGTCATGAAAACATGATTTCCAATGCATTGTTGAGACATGAGTGACAAATGGAGGCACTCAAAGATGGAAGTACCACACACTGAATCTGGATGTAATTGTGCATGTTTGCATGTTTTTAGTAAATGAAGGCACATGCGCATTGCAGAGTACGAACTACTATTTTTTGTGAGTTTTGAAAACTGAAGCTATCTTGGATATTGAAAATTCAGATATTGGGGGAGGTGTCACACAGGTAGTATCTTTACAAGTTTCTGGTGTCCTTGATTTTTTTTTTCAGAGAGGTTCTAGACGACCCAATGTTCCAACATGTCTCAATATTGAATGCTTCATTGGGGTCCTTTGTTTTTTGCCTAACAGATAATGCCTCGGTCAGAAGGCTTTCAAGCCTTTTAGGAAAACTGGTGTAATCAAGAGGATGTGGCCAGTTCTCCAGCTGCTCAGGTCAGTTCATTTCGAGGGTTAGTTGAGTCAGGGTCACTGTTGAAACTGGACCCTCTCCCGCTCCTTCAGTCCTCTGACTTCGTAAACTATAAGCTCGTTTGTGTAATTTTTACTCTTTGTACTCAGGGGTTTGTTTATTGGATTGTTGCAAGTAATTTGGATCAGCATCCTTAATTCGAGGTGGCCTTTCAGTTTTAGATAGGATGGATTATTCAGGTGCGTAGTTTTTGGTTCGTTGTATTTCATTCCTTATTTTTACAAATACATTTTGTTTGTTTAAAAGTCGGCAGTCGGACCAACTAATATCCACTATACACATACCTTCACCAAATGGCAACATTACGGACTGAGTTACGTGGTTAAGAATGTTTTGAGTGGTTCTGGCCTGGCCCATAACAATGTACAATTAAAGTAATGAAGTAATGAGAAAGGGATGGAATGAATATGATAATGGCTATGAGACAGAAAGGGCTGTGACCAGTGGCTGAGGAGACCTGAGGGGAATGCAGGAACATCTCCCAGTCACGAGTATTCTGCCAAATGGAATGAAATGCAGGGCAGAACAAGATAACAGATGATCTTTGGTACATGGAATGCTGAACGACAATGTGAACGGAATAGGACAATTTTAAATGTGATGTACATCATTATATTTTATATATAGACTGTTTAATCACAGGTTATGCAGGTTGTTAAGATTGTTTATATCGGGACGGGATATACAGAAATAAAAACAGTCACAGATTACAAAATATGTTGGGTTACAGTGAGTTACAGCTGAGTAAGAGTGAAGACACAGCTCATACTGAGCTGGTACAGAGATGATGGGCTGCATGACAACCATCATAGTTTTAATTATTCAGAGAAACGTATTGAAAATGTTCAGAGACTGAGGAGACATGTCTAGTCATAAAACACACAGACAATATCGTAATTAATAAACTATTCCTACTTTTCATCAGGTGTAGCTGTCTCTAAAAGGCCTTTTAAATCAAAATCACATTGGTGAGATCCGAGCATTTATTTTCAGAACTTAAAGAAGAAACAGGCTCCAGTGCAATACTTGTGTCACTGACACAAGTGATAGGAACAGGAATGGGGCGTATTGTCCAAATATAACCAACATCCAGACCAATCAAGAAAAAGCAAAATATTAGAGAGAGTGGAAATCTGAAATGCAAATGCAAAATGATGGAGAAATGCAACAGATGACACAGGATCTTGGCAGAGAACCAGAGTTAACATATCGAGTCTTATATTACCCTAACTTGAACAAGTTACGTTGGACTCAAAAAAAGTTAATTCCACGTTTCTCTGCTCCGATATTGCCTGAACAGTGGGATTTCTCTCCAGCACTTTCAATTGGTGCAATGGCAGGAAACAGAGTAAGGGTGGGCGGTTGCTTTTCGAACTGAAGGCTTGTGCTCAGCAGTGTTCCACGGAGGTTGGTTCTGAATTTTCATTGTTTGTCATTTATGTAAATGATTTGCGTGAGAATATCGAAGGCATGGTTCGGAAGTTTGTGAATGACACCAAAACTGGTGGCACAGTGAACAGTGAAGACGTTTTTCTAAGAATGCAAATGGATCTTGATGAAATGGGTCAGTAGATTGACAGATAGCAGATAGAGTTCAAGCTGGATGAATGTGAGGTGCAGGTGATAGTGTGTGTTTGTTGCTGTTTGTTGCACCAGGAATGGGATGATTTTATTCCCCATCTCCTGGGTTCAAAACATCGATATCCTTCATGGTCTTTGAGAGGCCTAACCCTCTCTGTGGTTACCCTCGTGCTGTTAATGTAGTTGCACAATATTTTTGGATTATCCTTAACCTTATCTGCCCATGCGATCTCATATCTCCTTCTTGCTTTCCTGATTTCTCTCGAAATATTTCCCCACACTCTTTATATTGACTAAGAGATAAAATTGATTAAAGTTGTCTATATCTAAAGTAAGGTTTTCTTTGATTCTTGAATAAAAGCTCAATAACTGTTGTTGTCCATTGTTCCTTAATCTTCCCTCCACTCTAACAGGAACATAATGTCTCTCAACTCCCTTCGTCACACTGTTGAATGCCTCCCACTTGTCAGTCATTTTCTTTACCTGCTCACAATCTACTCCAATCAATCTTGATAAGTCCTTGTCCCATGCCATTAATATTTATGGTACTCCAATATATAAAAAAATGAAAGGCTTATTCTTTTCCACAACCATTACGAAACTAATAGAATTATGATTGCAATGCCCAAAACATTCCCTCACGTTTACTTCAGTCACTTGCTCTGCCTAACGCACAAAAGAAGGCCTAGTTTTGCTCCTTCTCTGTTAGAATCATCCGGATATTGATGAAGAAAATTTTCGTGAACATATTTGACAAATTCATCACCATCAAACCATTTAACGCAGTGGTAGTCCCAATTAATTTTAAGAAAATTAAAATCCCCCATTATTACGCTTATATATATCCGAGATGTCCCTACATGTTTGTTTCTCAATTTCTTTCTTACTGTTGGACAGCATATGGTACAATACAATCAACGTGTTCTTTCCTTTCTTATTTTTAATTTCGATCAATATATTTTCACAGGACGGTTTTTCACAAAAGAACATTTAGTGCAATCTGTTCAAAGTGGACTTTTTAAAATTTTAAATACTACCTGCATATTTTAATTGGATCATTTTTCATAAATATCGCCCCCAGTTCCAGCAGTAATTTATTCCTTTCTCAAAAATGGCAGACCGCCCCTTCCCTCTGCATATATTTCTCACCCTTTCTATGACACTTAATAGCTGGAAAATTGAATTGTCAGTCTTGAAAATTTCTCAGGCGAAAGTGATAACTGCAGATGCTGGAAGTTAGAGTCGAGAGAGTGGTGCTGGAAAAGTATAGCAGGTCAGGCAGCATCCAAGGAGCAGGAAAATCGACGCTTCAAGCAAGAGCCCTCCATCAGCCCATTCCTGATCAAGGGCCTTTGCCCAAAACGTTGATTGTCCTGCTCCTCCCTGATCTGCTGTGCTTTCCCAGCACTACATTTCCGAGTTGAACATCTCTCAACCAATTTTCTGTAGTACAAATGATGTCCCGATCCCATGTTCTTAAACATGCCCCGAGTTCATCAGCCTCCCCTGTAAGACACTCGCATTGAAATAAATGCAATTTCGTGCTTTTGAATTACTATATACTTTTGACTGTTTCGTTTTTCTTTTCTAATTGACGTGCTCTTCTCAGATTCATAAACTTCTCCATCCATCCTACCATTTTTAATTCGACTTGGAATATCCCCCTTGTCAACTCTATCAACATAAAGACTCCCTCCAGAGAAGGAGCAAATCTCCCTGCTAAGATATTGGCTGATTTCCAGTTTAGATTCGACCATTACTTTCTAAACAGGTCATTTCTATTCTAAAAATAGATTCCAATTTCCCAAAAATCGAAATCTCTCAACAACACAGTCGCTCTTCAGCCATTGTTTTTTCTCCGTTAACCTTTTGTTCCTTCCCAGTTGGGTTTGGCATTGGGAGGAAACCAGAAAGTATTGTTTTAAAGGTTTTATTATTAATACTCTACCTCACCTCTTAAGTTCACGCTATACTGCTTTAACCTTTCCCTAAAAATATCATTCCTGTCAATAACTACAATGATGCTGTGGTTCTGTTCGCCGAGCTGGAAGTTTTTGTTGCAAACGTTTCGTCCCCTGGCTAGGCGACATCATCACTGCTTGGGAGCCTCCTGCGAAGCGCTTCTTTGATGTTTCCTCTGGTGTTTATAGTGGTCTGTCCCTGCCGCTTCCGGTTGTCAGTTTCAGCTGTCCGCCTTAGTGGTTGGTATATTGGGTCCAGGTCGATGTGTTTGTTGATGAAGTTTGTGGATGAATGCCATGCCTCTAGGAATTCCCTGGCTTTTCTCTGTCTGGCTTGCCCTATGATAGTAGTGTTGTCCCAGTCGAATTCATGTAGCTTGTTGTCTGCGTGTGTGGCTACCAAGGATAGCTGGTCGTGTCGTTTCGTGGCTAGTTAATGTTCATGTATGCGGATTGCTAGCTGTCTTCCTGTTTGTCCTATATAGTGTTTAGTGCAGTCCTTGCATGGGATTTGGTACAATATATTCGTTTTGCTCATGTTGGGTATCGGGTCCTTCGTTCTGGTGAGTTGTTGTCTGAGCGTGGCTGTTGGTTTGTGTGCCGTTATGAGTCCTAGGGGTCGCAGTAGTCTGGCTGTCAGTTCCGAGATGCTCCTGATGTATGGTAGTGTGGCTAGTCCGTTTGGTTGTGGTATGTCCTCGTTCCGTGGTCTTTCTCTTAGGCATCTGATGATGAAGTTGCGCGGGTATCCGTTTTTGGCGAATACCTTGTATAGGTGTTCCTCTTCTTCTTTTTGTAGTTCTGGTGTACTGCAGAGTGCTGTGGCCCTTTTGAATAGTGTCCTGATGCAGCTTCGTTTGTGTGTGTTGGGGTGGTTCCTTCCATGGTTTAGGACTTGGTCTGTGTTTGTGGCTTTCCTGTATACCCTTGTAGTGAATTCTCCGTTCGGTGTTCTCTGTACCATCACGTCTAGGAATGGGAGTTGGCTATCCTTTTCTTCTTCTCTCGTGAATCAGATTCCTGTGAGTGTGGCGTTGATGATCCGGTGTGTTTTTTCTATTTCCGTGTTTTTAATGATTATCAACAAAGACGGCATACTTAAACTACTGGACTTGTGCCTCACAACACACTTCACATTCAACAACCAGATATATGAACAAATCAACGGAACACCCATGGGATCACCAATCTCGGGACTAATATCAGAGGCAGATATGCAAAGGTTAGAACAAACAATCCTACGACAAGTTCAACCCAAACTCTGGGTCAGATATGTCGATGACATGTTGGTAATCATTAAAAACACGGAAATAGAAAAAACACACCGGACCATCAACGCCACACTCACAGGAATCCGATTCACGAGAGAAAAAGAAAAGGATAGCCAACTCCCATTTCTAGACGTGATGGTACAGAGAACACCAGACGGAGAATTCACTACAATTGTATACAGGAAAGCCACACACACAGACCAAGTCCTCAACCATGAAAGTAACCACCCCAATACTCACAAACGAAGCTGCATCAGGACACTATTCAAAAGGGCCACAACACACTGCAGTACACCAGAACTATAAAAAGAAGAAGAGGAACACCTATACAAGGTATTCGCCAAAAACGGATACCCGCACAACTTCATCAACAGATGCCTAAGAGAAAGACCACGGAACGAGAACATACCACAACCAAAAGGACTAGCCACACTACCATACATCAGGAGTATTTCGGAACTGACAGCCAGACTACTGTGACCCCGAGGACTCATAACGGCACACAAACCAACAGCCACGCTCAGACAACAACTCACCAGAACGAAGGATCCGATACCCAACATGAGCAAGTCGAATATGGTATACAAAATCCCATGCAAGGACTGCACTAAACACTATATAGGACAAACAGGAAGACAGCTAGCAATCCGCATACATGAACATTAACTAGCCACGAAACGACACGACCAGCTGTCCTTGGTAGCCACACACGCAGACAACAAGCAACATGAATTCGACTGGGACAACACTACTATCATAGGGCAAGCCAGACAAAGAACAGCCAAGGAATTCCTAGAGGCATGGCATTCATCCACAAACTCCATCAACAAACACATCGACCTGGACCCAATATACCAACCACTACAGCGGACAGCTGAAACTGACAACCGGAAGCGGCAGGGACAGACCACTATAAACACCGGAGGAAACATCAAAGAAGCGCTTCGCAGGAGGCTCCCAAGCAGTGATGATGTCGCCTAGCCAGGGGACGAAACGTTTGCAACAAAAACTTCCAGCTCGGCGAACAGAACCACAGCAACGAGCACCCGAGCTACAAATCTTCGCACAAACTTTGAACTACAATGATGTTTCTCTACTCAATCTCACCTTTCACAACGAGCTTGAAATGTTTCGAGATGTTATTAATCTTAGCACAGGGAAAGAAACAAACCCTCCTCAATTAACTGCCACAGAATCTTCTGTTAATGCCCCTGATAGAAAAGTCCACTGAAGCAATAATTCTACTAAATCTTCTCAAACGCTGCTGAACATAAGAATCATTCCAAGTGTCCAATAATTGATTGTTCTTCCATTTTCCTCAGAGATACAATATCCTTCAGCTGTTCGAAAAGCTGAAAAACATTTTGTTCGAGAAATAGCCACCGGAGACATTTGAGCTATTTTCTTATCTTTCCAGAGAGACACACATCTATATGACTGATATGCTGGACAATATTTTGTTTCTAAATCTTCCAGCCATCCACGCTGTGCCTTATATGTGACCTTAATAATATTATGCCGAAAAGCAGAATTTCTATGACACCTTCTGTTAGCTACAGACAATAATGTTAAAATCGAAAAGATATATACATATACGTATCAGACATAGAAAACGTAAACAAAATCAACCATTTAGCTAAATAAATTAATAAACATATTCCTCTTCAATAAAGTCTGAGAAGAAAATAGTCTTCTCCAGAGCTAAAAATGTGTAGGGTTCTCCAGAAGGAAGATACACCTCCTTATTTTAATTAATTAATTTTACAAAACAAAAAAACTTCTGCAGTGTGATAAAATAAACATTTTAAAACCTAAAAAGACATTTCTCTTTTTTTGTAAACCACCCTTTAAAAAACCTCTTTTTAAAAAAAGGTTCGTTTGAAAGAAAATTGTGAGTTTTTTTGCTGTTTTGTTTGTTTTTGAATGTTACTAAAACAAAATAGAAATAATTATGTTTAATTAATAAACGATAATATCAACTGCAAAAAGACTACATTAAATATTTAACTGCCTGCAATCCCAGGAGCAGCTATAAGATCCATGCTGCTCTAAGAACATTTTTTGAAAATGTTTTTGCAACATGAAGTAATTTGATTCCAGTTCAAGGTAGACTTGACGATATGATTTTATCTTCTGCAATAAGTCGATATATATAAATTAGTTGAATTTTTATCCTCATCACTCCAACTCTTTCAAACAAAATTGTGCATCTGTCTCTATTGTAGAAGCGGAAACTTCCTTCAGCTCTGACTATTGCAGGAAATGCTACAAAGAACATAATCACGGTCCACGTGGAACACAACTGTTGCAGAGAAAGCCATTTAATCCTAATCCAATACTAATTACGTACAAGCTTAATTAATAAAACATACTGAGGAGCATAGTATAAAAGTAGAATTCAGCTCCATATCCAAAATAAAATTTGTGGCTCCCTCGTGCAAAAGAACTCAACTGCATCACGCTGTAAATTCACCAAAATAGGAAAAACAAGAGAATGGAATTCTCAATGATTTCCCTGTGAACAACATCTGAATAACAGGATAAAATCAAGACTTAGTTGTGAACTTCATAAACGATGATGATGAGAATGGGAGGGATGGTGTTTGGAGGGAATGATAAATAATGTTGTGGATGACAGAAAGATGAGCTGGTGGTTCACAGTGAGGAGGAACGTGTGAGGGTACAGGATGGTATAAACCGATTGTTCAGGTGGACAGATCAATCGCTGATGAAATTTTACACTGATACCTTTCAGAAGTAACAAGACAAGAGCGTACTCAAACTGAAGAGAGGCTGGGTCTACTTGATTTTACTTTTAAGCAAAGAAGGCTGAGAGGTGCTCCTGATGGAATTGTTTAACAACATGAGGGGTCTAGACAAGGAAAACAAAGAGTAGTTCTTCCCCTGACTAGAAGGCTCAATAATAAGGAAATAATTCATTGAACTGAATTGATTGAAATAAGACACTGTTATTTTCCATTCCACTCGTCATTGTGCTCAAACACAGGCACATTTTCCTAATATTATCCAAAGACCAACACGTGCCCGTTCCTTGACATGCCTAGACCTGTATAAAGAATTAAAAGTGACTTACCTGGGGACTCGGCCCTCCATTTGCTGAGATGTGTAAGGGAGGAGCGAACGACTTCTGGGAAGTCATATATTTGTGTGTTGCGTTACTCGAAACACTACGCGGGTAGTGTCTCCAACCCATCTCCTCCTCTGACCAAAACAAATACTTCTGTGCGCCAGATTGGTAAGGTAGCCAGTTTATTTTTTATTCCTTATTTTTCAACAGTCTCTTTGAGAATTTAGAAACATGGGAATGGAGATGAGGGCAGTTGAATGTTCCTTCTGCAGAATGTGGGAGGTAGGCGTCACCACTCGTGTCCCTGCTGACTACATCTGCGGGATGTGCACCCAACTCCAGCTCCTCGAAAACCGCATTAGGGAACTGGAGCTGGAGCTGCATGAACTTTGGATCATTCAGGAGGCAGATGGAGATATTGGGAGGAGTTACAGAGAGGTAGTCACTCCTCAGGTACAAGAAAAAGGCAAATGGGTTACAGTCAGGGAATGGAAAGGGAACTGGCAGGCAGTGCAGCGATCCCCTGTGATCATTCACCCCAACAGCAAGTATACCATTTTGGGTACTGTTGGCGGGGGGTGGGGGGCTTACCAGGGGAAATCAGTGGGGCAGAGGGCTCTGGCACAGAGTCTGTCCCTGCTGCTCAGAAGGGAAGTGGAAGAGGAGCAGAGCAGTAGTCATTGGGGACTCCATAGTTAGGGGGACAGATAGGAGGTTCTGTGATGACGAGAGAGACTCAGGGTTGGTGTGTTGTCTCCCAGGTACCGGGGTTCGTGATGCCTCTGATCGTGGTTTTGGGATCCTTAAAAGGGTGGGGGAGCAGCCCAAAGTCGTGGTCCACATCGGCACCAACGATATAGGTAGGAAGAGAGATGGGGATTTAAGGCAGAAATTCAGGGAGCAAGGATGTAAGCTTAGATCTAGGATGAACAAAGTTGTTGTCTCTGGTTTGTTGCTCTTGTTCATTAGCGATTGATCTGTCCACCTGAACAACCGGTTTATACCCTCCTGTACCATCACATGTTCCTCCTCATTGTGAACCACCAGCTCATCTTTCTGTCATCCACAACATTATTTATCATTCCCTCCAAACGCCATCCCTCCCATTCTCATCATCATCGTTTATGAAGTTCACAACTAAGTCTTGATTTTATCCTGTTATTCAGATGTTGTTCACAAGGAAATCATTGAGAATTCCATTCTCTTGTTTTTTTCTATTTTGGTGAATTTACAGCGTGATAGAGTTGAGTTCTTTTTTTTCACGAGGGAGCCACAAATTTTATTTTGGATATGGAGCTGAATTCTACTTTTATACTATGCTCCTCTGTATGTTTTTTTAATTAAGCTTGTACGTAATTAGTATTGGATTAGGATTAAATGGCTTTCACTGCAGCATCTGTGTTCCATATGGACATGGATAATGTTCTTTGTATTGTTTCCTGCAACAGTCAGAGCTGAAAGAAGTTTCACTTTCTACGATAGAGACAGGTTTATAATTTTGTTTGAAAGAGTTGGAGTGATAAGGATAAAAATTCAACTAAATTCTATATCTCGACTCACAGCAGAAGATAAAATCATATCGTCAAGTCTACCTTGAACTGTAAACAAATTACTTCATATTGTAAAAACATTTTCAAAAAATGTTCTTAGAGCAGCATGGATCTTATAGCTGCTCCTGGGATTGCAGGCAGTTAAATATTTAATGTAGTCTTTTTGCAGTTGATATTATTGTTTATTATTTTAACGTAATTACTTCTATTTTGTTTTATTAACATTCAAAAACAAACAAAACAGCGAAAAATACTCACGATTTTCTTTCAAACGAACCTTTTTTTTTAAAAGAGGTTTTTCTAATGGTGGTTTACAAAATAAAGAAATGTTTTAAAATGTTTATTTTATTGCACTGCAGAAGTTTTTTTTTGTTTTTTTGTAAAATTAATTAATTAAACTAAGGATGTGTACCTTCCTTCCGGAGAACCCTACACATTTTTAGCTCTGGAGAAGACGAATTTCTTCTCAGACTTTATTGAAGAGAAATATGTTTATTAATTTATTTAGCTAAATGGTTGATTTTGTTTAATTTTTCTATGTTTGATACGTATATGTACATTTTTTTTCGATTTTAACATTATTGTCTGTAGGTAATGACAGGTAACAGAAGGTGTTGTAAAAAATTCTGCTTTTCAGCGTAATATTCTTAAGGTCACATATAAGGCACAGTGTGTATGGCTGGAAGATTTAGAAAAAAATATTATCCAGCATATTAGTCAGGTAGATGTGTGGCTCTCTGGAAAGATAAGAAAATAGCTCAAATGTCTCCGGTGGCTATTCCTCGAACAAAATGTTTTTCAGCTTTTAGAACAGCTGAAGGGGATTGTCTCTCTGAGGAAAATGGAAGAGCATCAATTATTGGACACTTGGAATGATTCTTATGTTCAGCAGCGTTTGAGAAGATTTAGTAGAATTATTGCTTCAGTGGACTTTTCTATCGGGGCATTAACAGAAGATTCTGTGGCAGTGATCGTTAATTGAGGAAGGTTTGTTGCTTTCCCTGTGCTAGGATTAAGAACGTCTCGAAACATTTAAAGCAAGGTGTTAAAGGTGAGATTGTGCAGATAAACATTATTGTAGATATTGGCAGGAATGATATTTTTAGGGAAAGATTAAAGCAGTATAGCGTGAACTTAAGAGGTGAGGTAGAGTATTAAAAATAAAACCGTTAAAACAATACTTTCTTGTTTACTCCCAATGCCAAACCCAACTGGGAAGGAACAAAAGGTTAACGGAGAAAAAACAACGGCTGAAAAGCTACTATGTTGTTGAGGGAGTTTCGACTTTTGGGAAATTGGAATCTATTTTAGAATAGAAATGACCTGTTCAGAAAGGAT
Source organism: Chiloscyllium plagiosum (assembly GCF_037043375.1). Lineage (NCBI taxonomy): Eukaryota > Metazoa > Chordata > Chondrichthyes > Orectolobiformes > Hemiscylliidae > Chiloscyllium > Chiloscyllium plagiosum. The sequence continues at coordinate 101,801,741 of NW_028270177.1, read as the reverse complement.
TGGTCTAATCTAATATGGAAAGCAGCCAATATCTTTGCAGGGAGATTTGCTCCTTCTTATGAAGGGAGACTTTATGTTGATAGAGTTGACAAGGGGTATATTCCGAATAGAATTATACATGGTAGGATGGATGGAGAAATTTTAAAATGTGAGGAGAGCACGTCAATTAGAAAAGAAAAACGAGAGAGTCAAAAGTATGTCGTTAATCAGAAACACGAAATTGCATTTATTTCAATGCGAGTGTCTTACAGGGGAGGCTGATGAACTCGGGGCATGTTTAAGAACATGGGATCGGGACATCATATGTACTACAGAAAACTGGTTGAGAGATGTTCCATTCGGAAATGTAGTTCTGGGAAAGCACAGCAAGTCAAGCAGCATGTGAGGAGCAGGTTAATCAACGGTTTGGGCAAAAGCCCTTGATCAGGAATGGGCTGATGAAGGGTTTTGCTTGAAATGTCGATTTTCCTGCTCCTTGGATGCTGCCTGACCTGCTGTGCTTTTCCAGCACCACTCTCTCGTCTCTAATTTCCAGCATCTGCAGTCCTCACTTTCGCCTGAGAGATGTTCAAGACTGGCAATTCAATGTTCCAGCTAGAAAGGGAGGAAAATATCTGCAGAGGGCAGGGGAGCGCGGTCTGCCATGTTCGATTAAGGAATAAATTACTGCTGGAACTGGGGGAGATATTTCAGAAAAGAAATCCAGTTAAACATGCAGGTAGTATTAATTTCTTTTAAAAAAGTTCACTTTGAAGAGATTGAACTAAATGTTCTTTTGTGAAAAACCGTCCTGTGAAAATATATTGATCGAAATTAAAAAAGAAGAAAGGAAAGAACTCGTTGATTGCATTGTACCATATGCTCTCCAACAGTAAGAAAGAAATTGAGAAACAAACATGTAGGGACATCTCGGATATATATATATATATATATATATATATATATATATATATATATATATACCTAATAAGGTTGTAATAATGGGGGTTTAATTTTCTTAAAATTAATTGGGACTACCACAACGTTAAAGGGTTGGATGGTGAAGAATTTGTCAAATGTGTTCACAAAAAATTACTTCATCAATATGCGGATGATTCTAACAGAGAAGGAGCAAAACTAGGCCTTCTGTTGTGCAATAAGCCGGGCAAGTGACTGAAGTAAACGTGAGGGAATGTTTTGGGCATTGCAATCATAATTCTATTAGTTTCGTAATGGTTGTTGTAAAGAATAATCCTTTCATTTTTTTTTTAATTGGAGCACCATAAATTTTAATGGCATGGGACAAAGACTCATCAAGTTTGATTGGAGTAGACTGTTAGCAGGTAAAGCGATGTCTGACAAGTGGAGGCATTCAACAGTGTGACTTCGGGAGTTGAGAGGCATTATGTTCCTGTTAAAGTGAAGGGAAGATTAAGGAACAATGGACAACAACAGTCATTGAGCTTTTATTCAAGAATCAAAGAGAACCTTACTTTAGATATAGACAACTGGATTCAATTTTATCTCTTAGTCAGTATAAAGAGTGTGGGGCAGTACTTCGAGAGAAATCAGGAAATCAAAAAGGCGATATGAGATAGCATGGGCAGATAAGGTTAAGGATAATCCAAAAATATTGTGCAACTACATTAACAGCAAAAGGGTAACTGTAGGCCTCTCAAAGATCATGCAGGATATCGATGTTTTGAACCCAGGAGATGGGGAATAAAATCATCCCATTCCTGGTGCAACAGACAGCAACAAACACACACTTTTGCCAGCACCTCACATTCATCCAGCTTGAACTCTATCTGTCAGTCTATCGACCCACTTCATCAAGATTCTTTTGTATTCTTATAAGACATTCTTCACCGTCCACTGTGCCACCAGTTTTGGTGTCATCCACAAACTTACGAACCACGCCTCCAATATTCTCACGCAATTCATTTTCATAAATGACAAACAAAGAAAACTCAGAACCAACCTCCGTGGAACACTGCTGAGCACAAGCCTTCAGTTCTAAAAGCAACCGCCCACCATTACTCTGTTTCCTGACATTGCACCAATTGAAAGTGCTGGAGAGAAACCCCACTGTTCAGGCATTATCGGAGTGGAGAAAAATGGATTTAACTTTTTTTGAGTCCAACGTAACTTGTTCAATATAAGACTCGATATGTTAACTCTGGTTCCCTGCTCAGATCCTGTGTCATCTGTTGCATTTCTCCATCATTTTGCATTTGTATTTAAGATTTCCACTATCTCTAATATTTTGCTTTTTCTTGATTGGTCTGGATGTTGGTTATATTTGGATAATATGCTCCATTCCTGTTCCTATCACTTGTGTCAGTGACACGTATTACACTGGAGTCTGTTTCTTCTTTAAGTTCGGAAAATAAATGCTCGGATCTCACCAATGTGATTTTGATTTAAAAGGCCTTTTAGAGATAGCTACACTTGATGAAAAGTAGGAATAGTTTATCAATTACGATATTGCCTGTGTGTTTTATGACGAGACATGTCTCCTCAGTCTCTGAACATTTTCAATACGTTTCTCTGAATAATTAAAACAATGATGGCTGTCATGCAGCCCATCATCTCTGTACCAGCTCAGTATGAGCTGTGTCTTCACTCTTACTCTGGTGTAACTCACTGTAAACCAACATATACTTGTAATCTGTGTTTTTATTTCTGTATATCCCGTCCCAATATAAATAAGCTTAACAGCGTGTATAACCTGTGATTAAACAGTCTACAGATAAAATACAATGATGTACAGCACATTTAAAATTGTCCTATTCCATTCACATTGTCGTTCAGCATTCCATGTACCAAAGATCATCTATTATCTTGTTCTGCATTGCATTTCATTCCATTTGTCAAAAACAGTGATGGCAGAATACTCGTGACTGGGAGATATTACTGCAATCCCCTCAGGTCTCCTCAGCCACTGGCCACAGCCCTTTCTGTCTAATAGCCATTATCATATTCATTCCATCCCTTACTCATTAATTCATGACTTTTAATAAACAAGGTTATTGTACATTGTTATGGGCCAGGCCAGAACCACTCAAAACATTCCTAACCACGTAGCTCAGTCCGTAATGTTGCCATTTGTTGAAGGTAAGTGTATATTGGATATTCCCAGAGTGAATTAGTTGGTCCGACTGCCGACTTTTAAACAAACAGAATGTATTTGTATAAATAACGAATGAGACACAAAGAACCAAAGACATCGTATCTGAATAATTCATCCCATCTAAAACTGACAGGCTCCCTCGAATTAAGGATGCTGATCCAAATTACTTGCAACAATCCAATAAACAAACCCTTGAGTACAAAGAGTAAATATTACACAAAAGAGCTTATAGTTTACAAAGTCAGAGGACGTAAGGAGGGGGAGAGGGTTCAGTTTCAACAGTGACCCTGACTCAACTAACCCTCGAAATGAACTGACCTGTGCAGCTGGAGAGCTGGCCACATCCTCTTGATTACACCTTTGCATAATCAGGTGTGTCTGATCGTGTGGCAGTGGTTAACACATATTTCAAATGCCTCAAATGCCTTCTGACAGTCCTCTGTCCCCTGAAGCCTCTTGCCTTTCTTTAACAATTCAGTGAGTGGAGCAGTCACACTGCGAAAATGAGGCACAAACATTCGATTAAATCGACTTAATCCCAGTAACTGCTCCTTTTTTCAACAGAATGCGAAATTCCCAAATTACCGTCAGTCTTAAATCTCATGGCACCATTTATCTATGTCCAATAGCATGGCCAAGGAAGGTGAATTTTGCTTTGGCAAATGCACTTTTCGCTCGGTTTACCACCAAGCCTGCCTTCCGAAGTCGATCGAACATGTCTGATAGATGCTGTAGTATTCCTTCCATGAGTCACTAAAAATCACAAGGTCATCGATGTGAACCACAGGTTGGATAATCCGGCAACATATTGGTTAGTCCCTGAAATGTGGCCGGCACATTCTTAATACCAAATGTAAGTTGCTTGTCTCACATTTTCAACACAGTCATCCAACTGTGCAACTGGATATACATCAGCCTTTTTAACTGCATTGACGTTACGATAGTCCACACATAATCGTTGGGTACCATTTGGCTTTGGCACCATGGCTATGGGTGATTTCCAGACACTGTAACGCACGTTGATTATGTCATCTTCGAGTTTGCATTCAATCTCCTTCCGAGCCTGTGCCAACTTTACAGAGGATTATGCCTGTAAAGATGTTGTTTAATGATAACGACATCTCCTATAGCTAAATTATGCATAATTAGGTGAGTACTTCCATGTTAATATCTGCGTAACTCCACATGTGATAGTAATAACTCTTTATGATCATTTCAATTTTTCTCATGAAGGTAAATCAATAAATCATTCAATTTTATACAAGTACCTCATTGTCCACTTTAATTTGAAGAATGTCCGATTCAGAATCCTCTGAAGTTGGTTCTTACTTCTGTGCCGTAATCATTAATACCGTGTCCTCTGGCTTTCCTTCCCCATCAAAGTACATTTTGAGCGTATTCACATGAGATACGCTGTGAGATTTCTTTCTTTCTGGAGTCCCTATCAAGTAGTTATCCTCACTCTTTTTCCGTTGTATTTGATAAGGTACACAAACCTTGCTTTTCAAGGTTCACCTAAAACTGAAAGCAACAGTAATACCTTATCCTCGATCGCAAAATTGTCCGCTTCCTGCTTTATTGCATGCTGCAATACTTTTAAATGCTGTTCAGCTAACTGCCCAGCACTATTAATCGTTCCCTAAAGTTTGAGATCTAGTCCAAATGTATGGCCTTTGAATTCTGATTTACTATTTTCTCCTTAATCAATATTAATGGTCCTCTCGCTTAATGCCCGAAAACATTTCACATGGATTAAATTTTCTCTGTTAATTTGGTGCATCTCTGGTCACAAAAAGCAAAAATGGAATTCCCTCACCCTAATCATCTGAATAATCCTGATCTTAAGCCCTCAGCATGGTCTGTAATGTTTAATGTCATCTTTCTAGCGCTCCCTGCAATTTTGGATGGTGTGCAGTCGATTTGAATTATTTTATTCCGAAGACATCATAGTGAACTAATTAGATGTGAAGTTTGAACCTTTACTTAACTATATCTCTATTGGTAGTCCGTGTCTAGTTTTTAAAAAGAGTAATTCCTTTGCAATTCTTTTAGCTGTGATACTGCATCTTGGGATGGCCTCTGGAAATCTAGTCGATACATCCATTATTGTTAACAAATATTGGTGCCCACCTTTTTGTTTGATGTCGCGGACTGGGCCAATCAATTAAGACTCTTGTAAAAGGTTCTTCAAATGCAGGAATAGTTCAGAAAGGCGCAGGTTTTATTATCGCTTGTGGTTTCTCCAATTACCTGAGATCAATGACACGTCTGGCAAAATTCAACTACATTCTGTTGCAGTCCAGGCCACGAAAAGTGTCTCTGTGTTTCAGCCTGTGTTTTCCTCACTCCAAATGACATCTTGGTGGTAGCTCATGCGCCATTCACATCACTTCTTTTCTGTTTCCCATTGGCAATACGATTTGATGATCTTCTGCCCAATTATCATCTCCTTGAGTATGTGATAGTCTCGAATTTCCTCATTTGGACATCATTTTTAGGGGAATAACACTCAGGGATATATTCAAAATTCCTGACGTACATGCTTTTTGATAAAACTGCTTTACCCTTTTATCTTTCTGCTGTAACTCAATTAGTTTAAATGAACTAAAATATTTGCATGATGCCCTGTTTGCTCAATAGTTTTTTCACAACTATGTGATGGAACCAAGTCTCTGTAAATGCCACTTCAGCTTCCTTATCTTTACATTGTTTTATATCTCCTGTTTCAACTGGTGACATTGGGGCTTCGTTACCCACACTCAGGAATCTTCCAGGATAAGAGTCCTGCATTTCTTCAGTTGCCTGCGTCTTCACGGGCTTTTCAACCAGTGTAGGCAGTACTGCTACCGCTGAATCAGCTGTATTTTTTGCAAGGATAGATTGTATTCCTGGAGCTGAGAGTTTGTCCAATACTCCAACCACAATTTCTCCACACCTTTCTGGACACTTGATCCTCACTTTCCATAATTATACGCTTTTTGTCTCAAGATGAATTCCCTTTAGCAGTACCTTATCTGAAAATAGTCCTTCTGGAGTATATATCTCATGCTCTTTCAGCATCATGGACTAAGAGGGTCCTGTGTCCCATAATATTGCATCCTCTTTACATGTCCTATGTCTGTAAACTTTCCTTTTGCATTTATATTTTCGAAGCAGATCTGCCACTTCCTCTTTAACAAACCTCTGATCAGCTCATTCACACTGATGCAGCTTTCTAGCTTCCACTGTGCTTTCTGTTACAACTCCAACAAAACTTCCAAGCTTATCCTGTTTTTCTGCATCAATATCTGTTTTCTGAACCCACCAGCACATTGATTTCATGTGACCTAATTTATTGCAATGAAAACGCCGGACCTTTTTAACTTATTTGTTTATTTCATTTTTAGCCTGTGCGAAGTTATCCTTATGACCTTCTTCGAGATCTACCATTCCCTCCCACGTGAGGATTTCTTTTTGCCCCAGTTTCTATCCCTCATGGACTGAAATTGATTCTCGATGCCAAACCATGTTTTATGGACCAATTCATAATCATCAGCCACTTAAGCTGCCAGCCTTGCCGTTTTTACTCCCTGCACTTCCAAATGTCTTTTCACTATGTCAGGAGTCTTTGAACTCCTCCAAAGTAATTGTCTCTCTCAGAGCATTGTAAAGCTCTTTTCCAGCTCTCAAAATTACTTTGATCCTTTCAAACTCAATATATTTTTGATCAAGATCCCTCCTTATATTCGTGAAACGTTGTATGTCGGATTCTGGCACAAGCTCATATGCACTTTCTTTACCTCCTTGTACACTTCAGATCCCTCATCTGATAGTGTTGTGTTGCGAATACTTGCCGAACTCAACCTACAAGTTTTATTTGTATCAAGAAAACCCACATGGTCACTGGCCACTGCAATTGTTTAGCCACTTTTTCAAATGAAATAGAAAAGGTTTCCATATTCTACTCATCAAATTTAGGCAAGGCGTGAATATACTTAAAATGTTTCTCACCAGGCTTTTAACTACCATGAGTCGCTCATCCTCACTCTGTTCTTCACTAAGCTCACCTTCAGCCTTCATCCCCGTCCTTTTAAGCTGACTTTCCATTCTAAGTGTCTATCTCTGAAGCACAAACGTTCTCTATTTTTCCTTCTCTCCTGCTAAGGACATTCATTGTTTTTTCTTTCTTCTGCTAAACCTATTCATTCTCTTTCCTTGTCTTCTGATTTTAGCCGTAATTCAAACTGCTTCATTTCCGCTTTGATCTCAAGCTGCATCATTCGCAATTGAAGTTTGCTCATCTCTGCAGATCCTGATGGAGATTCCAGCAATTTGGAATGCTGAGCTACTGCTGCAATCATCTCATCTTTCCTCACGTTAGGAGGTAGCTTCAACGCAAGCTTGTCTACTAATTCCCGCAGCTTGGACTTATGTGCATCCTGTAAAAAAACCCACGGTCACTTCTTCCACCTCCAAACCATCCTTGGTTCCTGCAAGAGCCATTGTTATCTAAAGCTCTTTATCCCCACCAAATCAACACACGGAATAGGAGACACTAATACTTGCCACTCGCTGCCTAAATCCCGCAAATGGCCCCCATTCTGTTTTTGAACAGGCCCGACTCCACAGAACATTTTAAGCAACTAGCCCAGACCGTAACTTGGTTATTTCTTTAAAGTTAGTGTAGAATGGATCTTCCTTGAGTGAACTAACTGGTCAGACTGTCGAGTTTTAAACAAATAGCATTTCTTTACCAAATTACCGAATGAAGCACAAGAAACCAAAATAGCATACTTGAATAACTAATCCTGTATAACCCCGACAGGCTCTCCAGACTTTAAGATCCTGTTCCAAAATACTTGCAACAATCCAAATAAGAAAACCCCTTCGCACCAAGAGTAAAACTGACACAAAGGCTTACAGGTTATAAGGTCAGAAGGACAGAAGGAGGGGAAGAGCGTCCAGTTCAAACAGTGACCCTGACTTAACTAACCACAGATCTGGTCAGACCTGTCCAGTTAGAGAGTTGACCACGTCCTCTTGATTATACAAGTTTCTTATTAAAGAATAGAAAGCCTTCTGGCTGAGGCATTACCTGTGAGATATAAACAAAAGGATACCAATGGAATTTTCAATGTTCAGATATATAGGAATCTTGGTTCATTTAGACCTTCTTTTAAAAAATTAAAGACAATTTAACTTTGTAAAAGGACCGGTGTTGTAACAACATGCCACACACGGCTTTGGACTGAATCAACAAATGTAAGTCTTGCTGCTTTGAAGCCAACAAAGTGTATTCAAATGTTTGTGAGTTTACATAAAACAACGCTGAATGGCATTGTGTGTTGAAGGTTAAACATTGTTTTATTAGAACAATGAGAAGAATGCCCAGACAGATCCACACTTCCTGTGAATAGTCAGGGCAAATATTCCCACTGAGAATCAATTGGCTGGCGTCTGGTCTAGTTGAGGAGAGATCAGCACTTTAACTGCATCTAGATTGCGTATTTTGTGGGTGGCTGTGTTGGGGGGGTGCGGAGTTCAGGTGGTAACAGCATTGCAAACGGACAACACAGCAGAATCATCTAGCCTGCGATAAGGAAACATCCGTCATTCTCCCTCATAACTAACTTCACAAGAGCAATTGGTGATGGGAGATGTGATCAATAGTCAGCGATGTCAACATTTAAACAAGTCCAGTTGTTATTGGTACCATACTGAAATGTGTTAACTGGATCTGTTTGTTCAGTGATTGTGATTGATGTCAGTATCCATGGATCCTATTGATGTCGCTGGATGGTTTCCCTTTTCTATTGGTAGGGGCTTCTTGCAATGATTTATCCCATTGTTGCAGCAGATGCATCACCTGCAACACTAACAGGAATCAGCAGTTGCAGAGACGGGGAGAGGAGAGGTCATAATTTGTGATTACACTGGAATGTTCGAACAATGGATCAGAACCTGAGAACAGTAGACTGGAATGTTCCAAAAATAGTTCAGAACCTGAGAACGGTAGACTGGAATGCTGCACCAATGGCTCAGAAACTGAGAACCCTAGGATGGAATGCTGCAACAATGGACCGGAGTTTATCCTCATATCTTTTCATTGTTTCCAGGTATAAGAAAATATTATCACTGCGGATATACGGTGTACTGCTGATTGTTCAGGCTGGTTACTATCCCATGCTTGCTTTTGTTGATGTTCCTGGTAAGTCTCCCCATCTCTATCTACTTATTAATCCCGTAAGCCATGGTGAACTTTAATGTTATTTTTGTTAACTATATCTGGCAAAGTTGGAAGCGACTGTCTTCAGTTTCAAATGCAAATCCATTCATCACCACAAATTTCAAAACAGCCCCCCCCCACCCCCACCCCCCCCCCATCCCCCCCACCCCACCCCCCCCCCCCCCCACCCCACACACACATCTGAGGACAAGACTGTTCACAAACCGAAAGTACCTATTTGCCCTGCATTGATTTATGTCTTCACATTCTCTCCATCACCAAACAGACCCACTACCAGCTCCATGGTATCCCCATTCCCCAGCTTGATGTTTCTGCAGTTGCTAAATACACCATTATACATGCCTTGGAAAATTTCAGACTTCATGGTTCCTGCTCTCTTCTAATCACTCTTTCCATTAGAATGTTTCCATCAAACCCTTGTTCTTGTCTATGAAGTAAATTCATGTCAGGGACACTGTCAGAATAATAATGTCGCTGGCCACGTCATTCAGTGGTCCAGTTTACTACACTAAAGACATTGTTTCAAATCCTATCTCAGATGATGAGAGAACTTAAACTCAAATGACAGGAACTGGAAATAAAAGCGAATGTCACTAATATAACCCCACTAGCATTTTGTCGATAAGTTAATCTATTTCACTGATGTCCTTTGGTAAAGAAATCTAACATTATTACCTGGTCTGGATAAAGGCGACGTCAGGACCACAGCAATGTGCGTTGCTCTATACTGCCTTAAGGTAAGGGCTCACAGTAAAGAGCATTTAGTGAGGTCAACAAATGGTGCCGTTAACAGCGATGCAGACATCCTATCGAATGACAACACTAAACGTTGGGAAAAAAAGAATGATGCGAGAGATCAGGAGAATGAAAAGGTGCCAGAGAAACTGAGCAGATTTGGCAGCCTCGGATCGAGAGAAAAATAGACTTGACATTTCGAATCGAATGATCATCCATCAGAACTGCACACAACTGGGAAATAGTGTGATTGATGTTGGTGACAGGGATGTCTGTTGTGAAGGGGAAAAGGAGGGAGTTCAACAGATAGATTAAGAAAGAGATATAGGGAAATAAGAAAATAAAGGGATTGTTGATGACCAGATAGAATGGAAATATAAATCAGATTAATCTTATTTATTTTTTTCCTGTTGCCATATTAACGAAAATCCTGTCCACGTATGGTATACATCAAAGTCACGGTTTGAAATGAGTTATGTCCCTTTGTCTCCCTTTCCCAAGAGTAATAATATTTTTAAACATTAATTAATGGGATGTTGGGACAGCATGTAATTCCGTTTTCACGTTGTCCTTGAGAAGCTGTTGGTGAGCTGCCTTCCTGACCACTGCAGTCTGTGGGTTGTAAGCATTTAATGCTTAGTTCCGTCTGGTTTAATTCCTTTGAGACTTTATAATGAGTGATACAACTGAGTGGTTGGGCTTGGACATTTCAAGCGGCAGCTGAGAGTTAACAACATTGCTATGGGTCTAGAGTCACATGTAAGCCCGATCAGGTGAAGATGATAGATTTCATTCCTTGAAGGGCATCAATGTGCCAGGTAGGCTTTTTCTGGCAATCGTTTCATTGTATCTTAATTCGTGATATACGATTGAACTCAAATTCCAATGTTTGCTGTGGTGGGAATTGAATCTGTGCTCTGGGTCATTACCTGGGTCGCTGCATTAATAATCAGGAGATAATGCAGCTAGGTCATCGCCTCCTCAGCATCTCCAAACATCTCCAATGGCAGTAGTGATGTTGCTGTTGGCGTGGCTGTGCTGGAAGTATAGCGTTTCTCAAGGCAAAGAAATTATTTAGCAAAACATACCATCCTTCTCATTTTGTATTTATTAGAAGGTGAGATGATGGGAAGTGCTCTTGCTGAAAAGGAGCTGAATGCCCTTGGTCATGAGTCCTTGACAGAATTCAGACAGAGCAGCAAGTAATCAGCACAGTAACTTGTATAATGTCCTTCATTGAAAAATAATTCAAATATAGGAGTGAAGACACCTCCCTGCAGTTGTAGAGAGATATTGAGACAGCATGTGGGGCACTGTGAAAAGATTTTCTCTACATTATAAGGAATGATCTCCTTGCCACAGTGAGATAGTGTAAAGGAGTTTAATCCCTGCAGTGATGGTACCATGAGGAGAGTGTGAAGGAAATGAGTAATTAATCTGTAATGCTGCAAAAGATTAAAAAGTGATTGCAATAAAACTTGAGCGTTTTGAACCAGGATTCATTATTCCCATAACAAAACAATTATAGCGTGAAATATAACGTGTTTTCCTGCAGTATATGTTTTCATATGTGTACAAATATGTTGATAGGAAATGTTTAGCAGGATATGGGCCAAGTGCAGGGAAATGGAGTTAACATGAGTGGACATTTTGGTTGGCATTTCCAATTTGGGCTAAAGGCCCTGTCTCCCTGCTGTTAACCTCTATGAATCTCTAATAGTTTACACTCTCTGTGGAGACCACATGTTGGTTGTGAGAGAGCGGCAGATTCTGAATGAACTCTCACCATCTCAACGTACAGTTGGAGTGAGATCGGGCACTAAGCATGATGTGGTTCACAAACATGTCAACAGTTACACCCTGATAGTGTTGGCCATTCCCAAACGTTTCTGATCTCCATGCAGAAGACGAGTCTGTCTTCTTTGAGATGGCAGATGCCTCTTTGCGACTTGGGACAAGCCATCCGGTGTGCTCCTCTCCATCAGCAAACACATTAATGTAACACATGTGTAGCATTAGCAATGGAGCCAGGAGGACCGACTTGAGCCAGTCTGTCTGTGCAGTCTCTGCTTCATTGGTTTGTCGTGTTGCAGCATCAATGACATCCTCCTGTTTCAGTGTAACAGTTTGGAGGGGCTGATTGGTCTCTTCTTTTCGTGTGTCAGCGTCTCGAGGGGTTGCATATCCTCCTCCTCATCCCAGGAACGAGGATCATTCTTGGGTGACTCATGTTAGCTGCTAACCAGCTTGTTGTGCTGACGAGACTCCTTATCGTCCTGTGTAATAATAGACGAACAGGAGGCTGGAGAACGGAACAAGCCAGGCAGCATCAGGAGGTGGAGAAGTCAATATTTTCGGTATAACTATTCTTCAGGATTGGGGGTGGGGGTGGGGAGAGCTGCAGATAAAGAGAAAAGGAAATGGTCGGGGATGGGGAGAGCAGGGGAAGGGGAATTGACCTGGGTAGTGACTGGGAGCTCACGTCGGTCCCTTTAGGCCCGGCTGCGATGGTTGGGAAAATGTGCCCTTAGTTTATGTTTGGTCTTCCCAGTGTAGGGAAGACCACATCGGAAGCACCTGATGCAGTACACTAGGTTGGAACGGAGGCAGGTGAATCTCTGTTTCACCTGGAAGGACTGTTGGGGCGCTGGATGGAGGTGAGGGAGATTGGGTGCCAGCAGGTGATGCATCTTTTCCGTTTGCAGGGGCAGTTGTCAGTGGGGATTGGAGGGTTTGGTGGGGAGTGGGGAACGAACCAAAGATTAGCGAAGGGAATGATCCTTGTGTAAAATGTGCCAGGTGTTGGGATCCAACCTAGTTTACTGTATCTGGTACTCCCGATGTGGTCTTCACTACATCGGCGATCCCAAGCGTAAACTAAGGGGATATTTTGCTAAGCCTCTCAGCTCGGCCCATGAGGGCTGAGCTGACCTCCCAGTCACTGCCTATTTCAATTCCCCCGCCCACGCGCTTTCCAACGTGGCCATCCTTGACTTCCTCCATTGCCACTATGAAACAAGCCGCAAATTGGAGGAACAACACTTCATCTTCTGCCTGGGCAGCCTACAGCCCGGGTTACTCAACATTGAGTTCTCCAATTTCAAATAACCTCCACTCCAATCTCCCAAATATATTCCCAGCCCCTCCTCCTCCCTTCCATTCCTCTGATCAGCCCTTCTTCCATCTCCCAACTGGATTCATTCCTCCCATCGACCAACCCGGTCATAACTTCGACTTTTGTTCACCTATTCCCACCTCACCATCCTGTCTCCTCTTCCCCCTCTCCGCCTCTTTAAATGTAGACCCCCTTAAACCCCCCGCCACACCCCCAGTCCTGAAGAAGGCTTTTACTCATGTCATTGACTTCTCATTTCCTGAAGCCGCCTCTTTTGTTGTGTTGTTTGGGCGTCCTGACTGTCTACTTTGAATTCTAACATTTGCAGCTTTAAAAAAAAACTCTTCTTGTGTAAGAAACAACAGAATGAATGGGCTGTGTCTCTTCTTACCGAATAGTTTCGATGGGCTAAATGGCTTTCTCACATTCCAAGGAAACCAGCTTGAGATGCTGAATGAGCTCCTCTTTCCATACTGTGGAAAAGTTCAGGGTCCAGCAGTGCTGACACACGAATGTTACCTGCACATTAACAGCTGAAGATATTTTTGCTGAGGAAGCTACCCTGAGGATCACCCACAGAGATATCCAGGGAGTGAGAGGATTGATGTCCACCAGCCACATCATGTTCTGAATGACCCAAACAGTGGGGAGTTTCCAACTGATTCCTATCTTGTTCCGACCCTTTGAAACCTTGCTGATTCAAATCTTGATGTAATGTCAGGGCCAGTCACTCTGACGCTGTGTTCATATCTTTTGGTCATGTTAGTAGGCCAAGATTTATGTGTGGGGAGTCTTTGCTTCTCTCAGAGGATAGTGATTGTTGGGGCTTCTATATCCAAGACAGTTGCATCCCTGAAATGATTTGGAGAGGGTGAGGAGGGTGTCAATTGATTTTGAGAGAGTCGAGGGCTACGAAGATTATGGCATGAAAGAGAAATTGCTGCCAAGAGCAGATCAGCCCTGTCCTTACTGAAAGGAAGGGCAGATTTGAGGAGCTATATAGCCTCGTTATATTCCAGCTTTCCCCAGAGTCCAGTCAGTTTGTGGTCTCTTCCATTTCCTGTGTTACTGATCTGAAGTAGCTGAATACACTGATCTTGTCGCTGCATAACAGGATACCGGTGCTGCATAATATAATCTCGGTACAATTGTATAGGTTCGGTGGGCTGATTGGCCTCCTCCTGTAACTGTATATCAGGCTCCCGGGGTTGAAAAGCCTTATGTTGTCCTGGTGTAACTGAAATCCATATTGACTAAATCTACCAACCTAGCAGAAAGTGAGCACTGCAGATGCTTGAGATCAGAGTCGACGAGTGTGGTACTGTCAGGTCAGGCAACATCCGAGGAACAGGATAACCGATGTTTTGGATATTCCTAATGAAAGGCTTATGCCTGAAATATCGATTCTCTTGTTCCTGCCTGACCTGCTGTGTTTTTTTTTCAGATCCACACTTTTTGACGTCTACCGCTCCGACCGAACAACCTTCCTGGTCACATCATCAAATAACTTTAAGAAATTTTTCAAGCACATAGCCATTCTCAATATTCCTAATCAAACCCTGTATTTCCAAATTAATGTACATTTTGTCTTTCATAATTTCTCAAGTAATGTACCTACCACAGATGTTAAACTTTCTGCTCCATAGTTTGAAGACTCTTTTTTCTGTCCTTCTTAAGTAAGGGCAGAATATTTGATATTCTCCAACCTTCCAGGATCTCAACTCTGGTTAATGATGATCAAAACCATCAGCCAGGTCCCCCGCAAATGCTTCTCTAGCTCCTTACAGTGTTCTTGGATATATCTGCCAAGGAACGTGAGATTTATCCAACCTCAAGCAGTCTAGTATGTCCAGTACTTCCTATACTGTGATGTGGACAGTCCCTAAGAAATCACCACGAACTTCGCCAAGTTCCTCAGTATTTGTGTCTTTCTCCATGTTAAACACAGAGGAGAAATTCAAAGTTTGGGAGAAGATTTGTAGCTTGCTGGAGCTGGAATTTGTGTTGCAGACGTTCAGTCCCCTGTCTAGGTGACATCCTCAGTGCTTGGGAGCCTCATGTGGAGTGCTTCTGTGATGTCGGAGTAATGCCAGAGGAAACGTCATAGAAGCGCTTCACAGGAGGCTCCCAAGCACTGAGGATGTCACCTGGACAGGGGACGAAACGTCTGCAACACAAATTCCCAGCTCGACGAACAGAACCACAGCACAAAGGAGGAATATCCGTTGATGATCTCGCCCATCTCTTATGGTTCCACACACACATGTCACTTTGGTCTTTGAGGTGTCCTCCTTTCTCAATAGTTATTGTTTTTCATTTAATATACTGAAGGTACCATTTTGGATTCATCTTAATCTTCTCAGCCCCCTTTCATGCCCCTTTTTTCGCCCTACTGATTTCCTTCTTCAATAAATTCCTGTATCCCTTATATACCTCCAGGGATTCACATGATCCCAGCTGCCTGGAACGGAGCTGCTTTTTTTTCTGGTCAAAGCCTAAATATCTCTTGTCATCCAGGGTTCCCCATTCCTGCCAACTTTCCTTTCACCCCCACAGTAACAAGTAGACCTTGAACTCCAGTATCTCACGTTCAAAGGACTCCGATCTGCCAGCGGTCCCTTCGCTGACACCGAACTATTCCAACAAATCCCCGCAAACTCCTACCTAATTCCATCTAAATTCGTCTTGCCCCAATTTAGAACTTGAAGCTGTGGACCAGTTTTATTTTTCTCCATAAATATGTGAAAATTAATAGAACTATGGCCATTTGTTCCAGTTGCTATCACACTGTCACCTCCGTCACCTGTTCTGTCTTATTTCCTAAGAGTAGGACGAATTTTGCCCGTTTCCGAGTAGGCATTACATACTGCTTGTGGGAATTTTCCTGATACAATTAATGCATTCCACCACACCAAATGCCTTAACGCTCTGGAAGTCAGTCAATGTTATAAAAATTAAATCTCCAATTATGACAATCCATTTGCTTCTGCATGTCTCACCTCTCTGCTTGTATATTAGTTACTCTAATTCCAGGTGACTATTTCGGGTCCTATAGTACAGCCCCTATAACATCACCATACACCTTCCTATTTATTAGCTTCATCCACAAATCCTCGCTGTTTGATCCTTCACTTACTTCATTTCTGTGATACTCCCTTTCAGCAGAAATGCAACACCCCTTCCCCTCTTTCTACCATCCCTGTCCTGCCTAAAGCAGCTATACCCTGGCACATTAAGCTGCCATTCCTGTCCCTCCCTTAGCTATGTTTCTGTTATGCCTGAAACATCCCAGTCCCACATAGCTATCCACGCTCTGAGTTCTTCGGCCTTTCCTGTCAGTCCTCTTGCATTGAAATAAAAGCACTTTAATAAAAACAGGCATTCTTGCTCCCTGTTGTGTTCCAGCCTGACCTGTCTTCACTTTACTGTTTCTGATTACAGTATCTCCTTCCAGCCTCGCACTTATCTCCCTGCTCTGGAGGATCTCAAACCATGCCAATCTCTTTCAAACTCTCCCTTTGGAACATGAGCAAAACTGACGCCAGGATGTTGGTCACCCCTCCAGTGCTGGTGCCACCTGTCCCTCTTGAACAGGTCAACTCTGTCACAGAAAATAACCCAATTATCTAAAAATCTGTGTGACTCTCCCCTGCACCAATTCTTTAGTTATGCATCTATCTGCCATATCCTTCTATTCTTACTTTCATGAACTCATGAAACAGGGTGTAATGAGGAGATTCCATTTGGAGATCTTGGTTTTTAACTTTTCTCCTAGCTCTCTGTAATCACTCTGGAGGACTTCATTCCTATAACTACGTGTATCGTTTGTGATGCCAACGTGCACAATGACTTCTGACTGCTCATCCTCCCCCTTGACAACATTCTGCAGCCGCTGGGAGACTTCCTGGACCCTGGTACCTAGGACGTAACACAACTTGCTAGGTTCCCATTTGAGGCCCCAGAATCTCCAATCTGTCCCTCCAACAATCGACTCTCCTATCTCTAAGACCCTGTTTAAATTTACTCTTTTCCGCTGTGCCCCAGAGCCAGTGGTAGTGCCACCAACCTGGCTACTGCTGCTTTCGCTTGAATGGTAATTCCCTCCAACAGTATCTGAAATGGTATACTTGCTTTCGAGGGGAATAGCCATAGGGAATAGCTGCACTCTCTGCTACTCCCTTTGCCATTCCAAACCTACTCTCTGCCTGGAACATGATAGGGAGCAAGGACTGGCTGTTGGATTAAATTGTGTTTATTTAAATGCAACAGGGCTGACAGGTAAGACTGATGAACTCAGGGCATGGATGTTTATGTGGGACTGTGCCATTATAGTCATTATGGAAACATGGCCAGGGGTGGTTCTTGGTCGTGACCACCACAATAAAGCACATATATACAAAGTTCACAGCATCTTCGATAATCCTGAAAGCATCAGCTTCAGCTCCCAAACATGGTCTCCCAGGAGCTGCAGCTAGGTACACTTCTTGCCCGTGTCGTCAATAGGGACGGTGGAAATCTCTCTGAGCTCCCACATCCCACAGGAGGAACGTACAACTGGCCTAACTGCCTTCTTGACTGCTGTAATACTAAATTAAAAGGACTTTATTTGAGCTTGCCTGTACTTTTGTTCAGAGCTGCTCCTGTCTGAAGCCTCTCAAACTAATGACTTACTACTTACTCTGCTGCCAACTGCATATTCTTTATTCCTCCACATTTACTTTTATTTAGGGAAGAAGGGAGACACTACAGCAATGCAATGTTTGTGCCTTAAGCAGTCTTTAACACCAAGCCCATGACAACCTGCTCTCTAGAGCACGTTATTATTTGTACTCAGAGGGTGTCTTGCTGAGTCTTCCTCCTGCTGGTGGTGACTGCGCTGAGGCAAATATTCACCCCAACAGCCGATCCGCGTTGTCGCAGTCCCCTTGTCCTTTCTGTCTATTACTACTGCATTTATGGAATCCTTGAATCCGTCGATGGCATTCCAAACTGTGTCTCACTCCAAAGAGAGAGAAGCTATCTTCAAGTGAATACAGGGCTGTTGGAAAAAGAATTGCATTAGACATTGGAGCAACATTCTGGCTATCCACGCACTAAGTCTGCTTTTCTGTTCAATTCCGTTATATTTATTCTGATAATCCCCCATTCTACTTTATTGCATTTTCACTATAACCAACCCTTGTTTAAAAATCAGTCTGCCTCAGCCTTCAAGATGTTTAATGATCTAGCCTCTACAGCCCTCAGAATTTTCTCCAATTATTTCCCTCTCACTGTTGGGGGACTTGGTGGTTTTTAATTCCATGCCTTATTTCAAGCACTCTATGTGAAAGATGTGCTAACATTAGATGTTATCGTGTCCCATCACATCTTCGCTGTGGCCAGAGACAAGAGAAAAAAAAAATGTCAGAGCCTGTACTCGTCTCCCTCATCTTCCACATCAGCCTAAGTTACAGCTCACCCGGATCTGGGGATTTGTCCACTCTTTACCCTGCATAAACTTCCAATTCTTCCTTGGATGCTCTATCAATTCGTTCAAGGGAGCCACACTGTAACTCTCCCTAAATCCAGGAACTGCTTCTCCCAACTGAAGACCGATATGAAGCCCGTGGTTGACGTATCCTGTGGTTCCGTGCATAGGCTGTCCCCTTGGTCTCTAATACTCCCCTTTCTATCTGCTGTTACCTTCTTCCTCTTAATAAACTGATATAATGTCTTTGGATCCTTGTTGATCTTACACACTAATGTTTTATCACGATCCCCCTTCTGCTTTTCTGCTGACTTTTTAAGATTAGCCCGACACTTTCTATATTCATTTAGTGCTTCCATTGACCTGCTCACTTTGTACCTGCTTTAAGATTCTCTTTCGTTTTTAATTCTGTTCAGATTTTTTTATTTTTGTTGACACCCGAGGTTCTCTGGGCTTGTTTTCCAAATTTTTATCTTTAGTGTAACACGTTGGGCGGACACTCTCATTAATTCCATTTTGATCAAATGATCCCCCAACCCCCCTCAACACGGTGTTCTGCTACAGCATCACACAGAAGTCACTGAGCTTTGGCCAGATCTTGTCATTTTGTTTTCATAAAATCTGTCTCCCAATCCAAAAATCTTTTATTTACCAGATAGCGCGTTATTTTATCTTTTCCTTACCAAACATGAAAAGGAAGGTTGTCACGGTCACTGGCCATATAATGCTCTCTCAATCTCTCCTGCAATATACTAACTGGCTTCATTCCCGACAATGAGGCACATTACTGACCCACCATTTGTTGTATCTGCTCCTTGATGATACAAAGAGCTTTCTGGAATAACTTTCAAGGCATCTTCCCCCTCTTACAATGTTATCACTGCCCTAATTAATGCTTGAAAATGAAATGCCTGTGTATAATAAACCTATTTTTGTTTCTACACACCTCAGTAAATTGGTTTTATATCTGCTCCTGTACTTTCTTTGATCTTGGGGTCTATAATATGCCCCCAGCAGTGCCTCTGCCATGGTTTTGATCCTGAGCTCTAACCACCAAGCCTCATTTGAAGATCTTTCCAAGATATCGTCCCTCCTTACTGTAGTAACTGACTCCATAACTAATTATGCAACACCACCTTCTCTTTTACCCCTCTCCTGTCCTGCCTATAGTTCTTGTACCACAGGATATTGAGTTGTCAGCTCTGTCCTCCCTCAAACGCATCTCTGTAATGGTAATACTGTCACGATTCCACGTCATCTTTTTCCCTTATCTCATCTGTCTGTCCGATAATATTCCCAGCATTAAGGTAAAGCGTATCCACCCTGGAATATAACACCTGGAATACTCTGTACCTCGGAGATTTTCAGTCATTCACTGTTACTTATCAAGCTGCCCAATTCATGAACCAAAACTGTAACTTTGGGACTGAATTAGTATTTGTGGAAATGCAATTTCGTTTTTAATAGATGTATTAATCTAATGAAATTTTCCAGAACTGAGCAGACTGTTCCGCATACAATGAGTTTCTGCTGATTAAATCCCTGCTCAGTGTGCAGAGGGGACAGCCGTCAGTAATAGGAAAAATGAGGACGGTGGATGCTGGAGATCAGAGTCGAAACGTGTGACACTGAAAACGAAAAACCAGTCAGGCAACATCGGAGGAACAAGAGAGTCAAAGATTTGGGCATCTCCCCTTCATTAGGAGCGCATTCATGCCTTCCCATATTTTTCATTCCATGGTTCACGGGATATTGGGAACCATACGTGCTGAGTGAAGCAGCACAGTCTATAGCCCTGAAATGGAAAGCAGTCAATCAGTTGGTTGGACAGGGAGGAGACAATTGGAGGTGAAGTACAGACTAATTGAAGTACAAACCTAAGAATAGATAAATCCCCTTGGCCAGAGGGGAAACACCTTATGTTGCTACAGGAAGAGAGGGAAGCCATTTCTGCACCTTTGGCGATGGTCTTTGCGTCTTCACTCTCCATTGGAGTAATGCCAGATGATTGAGGGTGGCAAATGTTACACCCTTGTTCAGGAAAAGGAATTGGGATAATCCTGAGAATTACAGTCCAGTCAGTCTTACATCAGTATTGGGCAGAGTAGTGGAGAGGATTGTGGCAGACAGACTTTATGATTTCTTGGAAAATCATAGCTTGATTAGAAATAGTCAGCATGGCTTTGTGAGGGGCAAGTCATGCCTCACAAACCTTATGGAATTCTTTGAGGATGGGATCAAACACATTGAAAAAGGTAGAGTAGTGGATGCGGTGTGCCTGGATTTTAACAAGGCGTTTGACCACATTCAGAAAGTAAGGAGGCTTGTGATACAGAGAAACCTGTTTGTCTGGATACAGAATTGACTGGCCCATAGAGATACTATGTGGTAGTAAACGGGAAATATTCAGTCTGCAGATCGGTAAAAAGTGGTGTTCTATAGGATTCGGCTCAGGGAACTCTGCTGTTTGAAGTTTTTATAAATGATTTTGATGAGGAAGTGGAAGGGTGGGCTGTAATATTTGTCAATGGAACATAGGTCGGTAGAATGTGGAGGGCTGTTGTAGTTTGCACTAGGATATTGACAGGATGAAGAACTGGGCTGATAAGTTGCAGGTGGATTTCAACCTGGAAAAGTGTGAAGAGATTCATTCTGGAAAACCAAATTTGAATGCAGAATACAGGATAAAAGATAGGTAGTGCTCGTCAGGTCCCCAACAATTCACCCTCTTGTCTAGGCACCTTCCCCTGCCACCACAGGAATGCAATACCTGTGCCCACGCCTCCTCACCGACACCCCAAGGCTCTAAACATCCTTCCACATCCATCAAGGTTTCACCTGCAGTTGCACACATGTCAGCTACTGTATCCATTGTTCCCAATGCGGTCTTCTATACGTTGGGGAGATAGGACCTCTACTCGCAGAGCACTTCAGAGAACTTCTCTGGGACACCCGCACCAAGCAACCCCACTGCTCCTTCGCCGAACGCTTCAAACCCCATCCCACTCAGCTGAGGATATGCAGGTCCAGGGCTTCATCCATCGCCACTCCCTTCCCACCTCATCTTCGACCTCGGGACACTCCAACCCCATGGCATCAATGTGGATTTCACCAGTTTCCACATTTCCCCTCCTCCCACCTTATCACAGTTACAAACTTCCAGCTTAGCACCACCCTCATGACCCGTCCCATCTTTTTATTCTAAGTGGGAATGGATTTTTTTTAGATTCCCAGCAGAGTGGAAGCAGGCCCTTTGGCCCAACAAGTCAGTACCATACCTCCAAAGACTAACCCATTTCTCTCTGACGAAAGCACCTATAACTATAGGCAATTTAACATGGCCAATTTACCTGGCCTGGACATCTTTGGACTATGGAAGAAAACCGGAACACCCGGATGAACCTCATGCAGACATAGAGTCATAGAGATGTACAGCATGGAAACAGACCCTTCGGTCCAACCCGTCCATGCCTACCAGGTGCCCCAACCCAATCTCGTGCCACCTGCCAGAACCCAACCCATATCCCTCCAAACCCTTCCTATTCAAATGACTCTTAAATGTTGCAATTGTATCAGTCTCCACCACATCCTCTGGCAGCTCATTCCATACACTCCACACAGAGAGTCGCCTGAGGCTGGAATTGGAATTGGTCCCTGGCACTGTAAGGCAGCAGTGCTCACCACTGAGCCACCATGCCCACCTGTCCAGCTTCCTTCCCGCCTATCTGCTCCACACTCTCCTCCGATGTATCACCATTATCCTCACCTCCATCCAATTATCGTACTCTCAGTTACCTTTCCCCAGCCCGAACCGCTCCCATTTATCACTCCACTCTCTTGGATCCCATTCTTATTGCTGATGAAGGGCTTTTTCACGAAACGTCGATTTTCCTGCTCCTTGGACGCTGTTGAGCTGCTGTGCTTTTCCAGCTCCAGCCTCATGACTCCAACTTCCAGCATCTACTGTCTTCGCTTTTGCCTTGTTAACGTCTACACTCAGTGTCTGTCCAGGTTGTAGATGTATGGAGTCTGGGAGGTAGGCCAGATGTCATCGCCATAAGTAATTTGTGTGGTGTGCTTCTGAAACTCCATGTCCATACATCTGCTCCCCCGGCCAGGTCTGACTGAATATGCATTTGTGAAGCTTGGTTGCTAGCCAGTCATTGATGTCTAATTTGGAAAGCTTTTGTACTTACATA
This sequence comes from Chiloscyllium plagiosum, assembly GCF_037043375.1. Classification (NCBI taxonomy): domain Eukaryota; kingdom Metazoa; phylum Chordata; class Chondrichthyes; order Orectolobiformes; family Hemiscylliidae; genus Chiloscyllium; species Chiloscyllium plagiosum. The sequence continues at coordinate 101,778,887 of NW_028270177.1, read as the reverse complement.
GAGACCAATGATAGTCTGGTGGCTAGTTTTTCCCCGGCCCGAGTTGGATTCCAAACGATTTGTTGTGAAATAATGATTGAATGTCTGCCCTGAATCACGTGGTCGTGCTCTGGATACATTTAGGTGCAGGCCAGGATCTCACTAAGTACCACAGGCAACTACGAGGTTCAGTAACACTCTGCCTAAATTCAGATCCTTTTAAATCTATTTTCAATGAAACTTATGATTGCAAGATGATGAGTTTATGATCCGAAAAATAATCAGATATTTGCTATGTTTCATGAATTGCGCAAAAATAAGATGTGAAGTATAATTATTCAACCAATCGCGTCATCTCTGAAAACAATGAGTTTGATGTTATATTTATGGAACAAAAATACAAACCCCTGTCAACATTTAATGACTCAAAAATAAAGATGGGCATTTTATTTTATTTCGAACAAAGAATATGCTATCTGACTATTAACGTGATTACAATTACATGCTCATTGTCGGTAATCAAATAAATACATTGTCACACCAACATTTGGAAAGTGCCTAGTGTCTGACCGATTACATATTCAGATTGAGAAAATAATTGAACTATCATTTAGAAAAAGCATTCTTATATATTTAAGTAATAATCAGTTTGATTTCTAACTTAAATGTACTAGCTTCAGCTATTTACCAACAATTGAGAAATGACAATAATTCTACATGCACTATGAATATTACCGTAAATAAACGATTTGTGATATTACGTTGAAGCGAACAATCATACGAAATCTTGCATTTTTAAAAAAAATAATGAATGTCATTTAATGCGAAATTTGGTTAGTGATAAAAAACGATGAACATATTTCCATATGAGAGAAAAGTCAAACATTTACAAAGTGCTTTGTGCCAAAGCAAAGAAATATTTGTTTTAGTAATTGGGATACAAGATTTAAAATATTTATGCGCTGAGTAATAATTAAGCTGACATTGCAATACTTGCATTTTAAGTGATTATGTTGCAGCAAATATGATCAGATATTTGCCAGCATTTACAACAGGAAATAATCAGATACTGATGTTGACTTGCATCTGTACATGATAGAGCACAGAACTTTAATGGACAGAAAGACGTCATTGGGCTACTATGTATGCATAAGCTCCGGAAATGTTTCCCAAACTCCTCCCATTTGTCACCCGGTCTCTGCAGCCCTTTACATTCGTAACTAACAAATATATATCCAGTTCCCTTTTGAATCTTTATTCTCAACTCTTCCAGACAGAGCATTCTAATTTCTAACACATCTCTCAATAAAGAAGTTTTTCCTTATCTCTCTCCTAGCTCTTGTGCTGACAATCTTGAAACTAAGACTCCTAGACGCCGTAATGCCAACGAACAGAAACAGAGTATTCGCATTTTAAGCTGTCATTTTTTCTATAATTTTGAGCTCTGCAATAATTTCACAGCTTTGTCCGTTCTGCTTAATGAAGAGTAACCCCAATTGTTCGCATCATACTTTTAACTAGTTCGTTCATTCCAGTTGTCATTCTGATTATTTATAAGGTCACTGGGTATACTTCTACAAAGAAATGTGGTGTGTGTTTATCTGTATATCTGTGTGTGTCTGTGTGTGTGTTTATGTGTGCATCTGTGTGTATACTCTGTTTGTGTGTGCACGTGTGCATGCGTGTGTTTGTGTATGTGAGAGATAGAGAGAGTGTGAGAGAGAGAACAATCCGCTGGAATGCCTGAATTACTCCCGGTGCCACGTAGAAAAGAGGTAATGATTAGGAAGGTGGTATAGTTTAACATGTGGTTAAAGAACTAGTACAGGGGTGAGGGTTTTAATTTTTGGATCATTAGGTTCTCTTCCAGGGCAAGTGAGAGCTTTCATAAGTGGACAGGTTGCATCTTAACTGGAAGATCGTAATGTGGAGGTTTGCTAGTGGAAATTGGGTGGATTTAAACGAATAAACCAGGAGGCTGGGAACCAAAGCAGCTAGTCAGAAGCTGAGCAGAAGTTAAATGTGAATAGGACAGCAGGCATGGCCAGTGTCATGACCATGATGAAGGATGGAACATGTCAATTCCAAATGTGAGTTGGAGATTGGAATAAATGATAGAGATGAGATGCATAATTATCAGAGATAAACAAATAAAGTTGGACAGTTTGGGGGATGTGAGGGAGCGAAGTGTGTGAGATCAGGAAGCTAAAGTATGAGAAGGGAAAGACAAACCAATAAAACTTATTTAAATACTTTGTACCTAAAAGCACAACGTATTTGGAAAAATACTGATGAGCTGTCAATAGGAACAGAGACAAATGTGTATGACCTGGTGCAGATTGCTGAAATATGGTTGCAGGGAGATCAAGACAGGGCAGTGACCTATCCAAGGGCACTCACTTTTCTGGAAGGTTAGACAAGGAGGAGCAAGAGGTGGAATTGATGTATTGGTTAAGTATGATATCAAGGCTGCATTAGGAAATATTGGCAGGAGGGAACGGCATGTAAATCAGTCCAGCTGTAAATAAAAAGCAAGAGGAGAAATCTCTTGGGAAGAGTAATGTTCTGCTACCGTCCCCCCGAAGTATTTCTGAGGTCGGAAATAATGACGGTTGGTGACAAGGGCACAACAGTGGGATGAACATGCATATTGACTCAATTAATCAACTTGGCAAACGTAGCATCGAAGAACAATTCGTAGACTGTATGAAGGATTGTTTTTTGAGAGCAACATGTCATGGATTCAACCAGAGAACGGGTTACTTCAGATTTGATATTATGTGACATGGAAGGATTGATGAATGATCTTGCAGTTAAGGATCCTCTTGGAACCAGTGACCGCAACATACTGTAGTTTCAAACTCAGATTAAATGTAAAAGGCAAGAGTCACACATGACGGTTTTAGTGTTGAGCAATGATAATTATATTGTGCTAAGGAAGGAGGTGGCTTGGGTGGAATGGCCAGGAAAAAGAAACAAAACTATCAAGGGCAGGACAGATTAAAAAAAAAGGTAAAGACAAAAGGAGATACTAAATAACCTCTCAATTAAAGTATATTGGTGAGAGCAAGATGAATTGCGTAATGGAGAAAAATCTTCCATAATTTGACACGGACATCAATAATAGCTTGAGGGAAAATTCTCAGGCAAATCATATTACACAAGTTAGTCACACTCTGGGGGACTGGACAAGGCAGTGGCTTGGTGGTGGTATCGCTGAACTGTTAAGCGAGACACCCAACTAATGTTCTGATGACCTGGATTTGAACTCTGCCATGGCAGATGGTGGAGCTTGAATTCAAATGTGGAGTTAAGAGACTGATGGTGATCATGAATCGATTGTAAGGGAAAACTCATGTGGTTGACTAATGTCCTTTAAGAAAGGAAACTTCCATCCTTACCATAGATTCACCACTCTCTGGCTGAAGACGTTTCTCCTTATCTCCGATATAAAAGGTCCTCCCTTAACTATGAGATTATGCCTTTGGGTCCTTTCCCTCCAAACAATGGAAGCATCTTTCTGACATCTACTCTGGCCAGGCATTTAGTATTTTGTATGATTCAATTAGATCCCCTCATCCTTCTCAACTTCAGCGAGTTTAATCCCAGAAATCTCGTATGTTAGGCTTTTCATTCCTGAGGGCATTCCTGTGAACTGCCTCTGAACATGCTCCAAGGCCAGTATATCCTTCCTGAGATATGGGGCTCAAAACATCACACAATAATCCAAATGTTGTCTGATTAGAGTCTTATAGAGTCTCAGAAGTACATCCATGCTTTTATATTCAAGTGCTCTCAAAATAAATGTCATAATTGTATTTGCCTTTGTGACCAGTCGTGCCACCTGAAATAATGAACTTATGATAGACAATATTATATTACATTACAGTGTGGAAACAGGCCCTTCGGCCCAACAAGTCCAAACCGACCCGCTGAAGCGAAACCCACCCATACCCCTACATTTACCCCTTGCCTAACACTACGGGCAATTTAGTATGGCCAATTCACCTGACCCTGCACATCTTTGGACTGTGGGAGGAAACCGGAGCACCCGGAGGAAACCCACGCAGACACGGGGGAAACGTGCAAACGCCACACAGTCAGTCGTCTGAGGCGGGAATTGTTTCCACATTGGTTAGCACTGCTGCCTCACAGCGCCTGAGACCTGGGTTCAATTCCCGCCTCAGGCGACTGACTGTGTGGAGTTTGCACGTTCTCCCCGTGTCTGCGTGGGTTTCCTCCGGGTGCTCCGGTTTCCTCCCACAGTCCAAAGATGTGCAGGTCAGGTGAATTGGCCATGCTAAATTGCCCATAGTGTTAGGTAAAGGGTAAATGTAGGGGTATGGGTGGGTTGCGCTTCGGCGGGTCGGTGTGGACTTGTTGGGCCGAAGGGCCTGTTTCCACGCTGTAATCTAATCTAATCTAATCTAAAATAACAAATTTCCCAGGGATTGCAAAAATGAACAATGGTTAAAGTATGCTGGGAAATGGATCTCGGCCTTGAGTAAACTCTCTGTGCTAATCCATATGCTGCAGAATCCAAACAGGTGCAGCTACGCTCAGACGGTTTGTAAACGAACTTGACAACTACAGACCATGGAATACAAACCGGGAGTTGAACTTGAATGGGACAACGGAATGCCGCCCTTGGGCCATCAATGCGTTAACCCTTGGTTGGGTCTGATTGATCAGAGTTAACCAACATGGTCATTCTGTTGACAGATCATTGCATATCCTCTCAAAATGAGGTGAAGTATCTGAAGAATGAGAATCACTGAAAAACCCCACTTAGCGCAGTAAATCGAGAATAACCACCAAAGCAGAAGATACCTCCAAGTCCATCGTAAGAAAGAGAAATCAGCACGTGGAGCCCGACAATATTCTGTTGGAGTGCTATATGACCATACAGAGTTAGGTTAAAGCATATGATAGTTGGTAGTGTGTTTCGTCACGTTACAGTACAATTTATTTTACTAATATTAATTGAGTTCAATAAACAGATGTTGTTGTTTATGGGCCGACTCACAGTTCTTTTGGTGAATGTTAGATTTTAAAACACACTGTGTCGTGATATAAAAATTTCCTGACAACTGGTTCGCCTGCAAGTTTACCTTGAGAAAACCTTGGTCGAGAACTCCCAAGTGTCTTTGCACTTCAGACTGGAGAATTTTCCCGAATTTAGAAAATAGTCCAATCCTGTATCCTTCGTAACAAAGTGCATGACCTCATACTTACCCCATTGTACTCCATCTGCCACTCCTTTGCCCACTCTTCTAAAGTGTCTAAAACCTTCTGCAGTCTCTCCACTTCCGCAATGCTACCTGTCTCTCCACCTCTCTTTATATCATCTGAAAGGTTAATCAGAATGCCCTTAGAACATTCTTCTAGCCCATTAATTTACAAAGTAATAAGTCGTAGTCCCAACACTGAGCCTTGTGGAATATCACATGTCACTGCCTACCATACTGACATGATCATTTTTATCCTCACTCGCTGTTTTCTGCCTTTTAACCTTTGTTGTTCCTCAATTCCATCCACACAGATTCTGCACCATCTGTCCATGTTTCAATGATGGCAACTGAGTGATGGGACTGCAAAACACTTCAGCATTGTCGCTAATTTATAGCTTGGACATGGACTAAATATATGACATTGTCGATTCCACTGAATTGTGGCGTCAATCTATGTCTTTGACGAAATATTCTGTTTGCATTCTGGAAGAATATAAACATGTGCACCTGCTTGAGAGGACACAGACAATTTCAGATGTTTGTATTCTTCCATAATACAGACAGAATATTTGGTCAAAGACATAGGCTGTCGCCTCATCCCAATGGACTTGACAATGTCATATTTTAATTTTTTTTGTATTTATTTGTATATGAAGAATACACGAGTTAATAAAGGAATATAATTTGGTCAAATGAACAAATATTGCTGTATGGAGGTAGAATGGAAAATGTGTCTGTGTTCAAATATTTTTGAAGTTTAATGGAAACGCACGAATTATTTGAATGAAGAGATTGAATTGAGGCACAGAGGAATCAGGCACCTGGATCACACAAAAAAGGTCGTGTACATCAAGGTTTTAGAGAGGCCAGACAAATGTTGAAACCTTTTTGAAACCGAATTCATTGAGAAGTAGGAAGAATTTTCTACAGTTTTACAGGGTATTGGTGAGACCACATCGAAAGAGCTATCGCCATAATGACATGCAAAGCAGTCCAGAGAAGATTCACTCAACTGATTCCTGTGAAGAATTGTACTTCAGGAGTAAATATTGACCAGACTGGCCCTGGATCTCCTGGAGTTTAGCTGGGCAATCTGTGATCTTGTTTAACCTCAGAACATTCTGAATAGTCTTTTTAAGTTGAATTCTGAAATAATATTTCAGCTTGTATGAGAGATTACAATTAGTGGATGGAAAGTAAAACTGAAGAATATCTCATTTAATAAGATGTGTGTTGTTTCAGCCCTCTCAAAGTGTTTTGTATTTGTGAAACTCTCTTCCTAGAGAGGGATGAAGGCGAGGATATTTAATATTCCTGAGACAGAGGCAGGGAGATTCTTGACTAAAAATGACACACTAACGTTGTAAGGGCAAAGAAAGAACACTGACGCCTGACGCGGGCTTCAACTTTTTGTTGTCTTCAGCTTCCAAAATATTAGGAGATCATTCTCATCAACATGAATACTTTCCCTTTCAGATTGATGGGCAAAACTTTCCAAATGTGTGTTTTTTAAACAAGGGAAAAACTCCTTTGAAACTGCTTTAGAAATTAGATAATGTCGAATTGATGTCTTAATAATGCAGCTGCCTTCCAGTTGTTGTTGTGAGGTGAGTTTCGTTTGCAAAGACACCGATCCGTCGCCTATGTTTGAGTTCCACTCATAATGTGTTAGTGAACCCCAGTGGTCCTCGTGGTGCAGGAACACTAACATTTTTGTTTCAGCGAGAGTTACAGAATTCTGAACAAGTGACAGTGAAGGGACAATGGTTTCAATTCAAGTCAGGATGCAACGTGACCTTGGAGACTATATTCTTCACCAATTGATGTTCACAAGCTATGGAAATCCTGAGACTATTTTCTGTTTTCAAGAATTAAAGTGATAGAGTCTTATAGCACACAAACAGGCCATTCAGCGCAACTTGTCTACACCAATCAGAAAACACCAAACTACATTAATGAAAGTTAACTCAAGGCGCATGACCAACTCTGCTCTGGCATTTTGTGCTCATTCAGCTGCTGATTAAATGCTGCATTAACTTGTGGTTGTTCTTGACCTGGGCTGTCAGTTGGCCTTTTGTTTCAATGTATTCACGGTATGGTTTCTGCAAATATATCACACTATTTCAATGTCCGCAACAAGCTCATCAGATCAATAACATGGTTACATTGTTCAATTATTATTAGTAAACTGGATTTTTCAAAAATCCATTCGGGATTTTAATGGAGCTAGTCCAACATTAATTGCCGCTGAGAAGTCCCAGTCCAGTTGGTGTTGTTCCATCCAAAATGGCTGTTGGGAGGTAGTGCCAGCTGTGCATCTCGTGCCAGTTAAGCTGAGAGTAAGTATTACTGGTGGTGCAGGTAGTGTTAAACAAGCTTCTTACTGTGAAGAACAGCTGGCACAGGGTGGTGCTTCACAATATATCATGGAATCGTATAATAAAGAAGATGCCTATCATATCGGGCACCACCAAGTGTTGACACAAGTGCTTTGCCAAGTTTGCACGGTTTCCTTCCTCAACCACCCTCACAGGCAATGCATTCCAGAAGCATATCACTCTCTGGGTTCAAAACAGATTTCACATCATCATCACTTATCTCTTGTGTTTCACTTTAAACATGTATCCCCTTGTATTTAACCGTTTGACTAAAGGCAACAGCTGCTGTCTGTTCCCTCTGTCTATATCTCTCATGCTGTTATACACCTCTGTCAGGTTCACCCCATAACCTTCTCTGATCCAAAGTAAGGCAAAAGCAAATCTAGCCTATCTCCGTGGTTTGAGTACTGCCTTGATTTGTTACTTCTTTCGAAGTGCAGCATCTCACATATTGCAGTGTTAAGTTTTTCGGTCATTGATGTGGCCATTTGAACAATCCTTTTCTACCCTCCTGTAACCTAACTCTTTCGTTCTCACTGTGAGCCATAGGATAGATGTCGAAGGTCGTTTCTTTACTCAGCGAGCAGCAGGGGCGTGGAAAGCACTGCGTGCATCAGTTGTAGACTCGCCAACTTTAAAACCATTTAAGTGATCATTGGATGGGCACGTGGATGAAAAATGGTGTAGTGTAGTTTGGATGGGCTTCAGATAGGTTTCCTAGGTCGGCGCAACATCGAGTGCAGAATGGTCTGTACTGCCCTGTAATGTTCGATGTTTTCTATGTGCACACAACTGCCAAACTGTATATCCAGTGATTGAAATATTTATGTAGCATACTATTCTTTCCATTTGAAATAGATCTGTTCACATTCATCGAATGCATGTAGTGTGGAAACAGGTCCTTGGAAGAGTCTCCTAAACAGACCCATTCGTCTACCCCTCCCCACCCGCCCCCGATATTGAGCCCTCACTATTGTGCCTAACCTACATATCGGTGAACACAATGAGAAGAATAGCTTGGTCAATTCACCTAATCTGCACGTCTTTGAACTGTGGGGTGAAATACATTAAGACCTGTGGAGAATATGCAAACTCCACACAGAGATTCGCCTGAGGTTGGAATCGAACCAGGATCTAGCACTGTGAAAGTTTAGTGCTAATCCTTGAGCCATAGAACCACATCAGCTATCAGTATTCTATCTCATTTTGGTTGCTTTGCTTTGCATTTCATTCTGTCTGTCAGAAAGCGTGATGGTGTCTGGGTTATATCGTTGTCTTCCCCTCAAATCTCCACAACCACTGCTCCCATTCCTTTCTGTCTCGGAACTAATGTTATTTTCAATCTCTCCCTGGCTCATTAATCCAGTGATTTTGATGAACCAGGCCTTTGTACATTCCATTTTTTTTTCTTTGGACTGAAGTCAAAAAATGTAAATCTCACAGTTTTAAAGCGAATAAAACAGCAATAAGATGCTTGTTGATTAAAAAAAAACCCTGAAGCGCATTGTGTGTTGACATTACAGTGTTGCCTTCAGATAGCAGTCAGAGTCATGTCCAGACCTATCCAAACTTTCTCTGCATTTCAACAGCAACTATGCCCAGGGACAATCTTTTGGTTGGCAGTTGTTCTAGCGGAGGAGAGAACAATATAATAACAACAACTTGATTGTGTGATGTTTGGGGCTGCAAGCCATTACAACATTGTACATGAACAGCACAGCAAAATAATCTAATCTGCAATAAGAAAACATCCATCACTCCCACCCCGCCCTCACCTCGCCACCAACTTTTTTAAGAGCAATTAGTGTCTAGAGATGTGGCCAATAGCTAGAGATTTCGACATCCAATCCAGTCCAGTTGTTAATGTGAGCTGCAAGTGCAGTAGTGAAAGGGTTAATTGGAACTGTTTGTTTAGTAACTGTGATTGATTTGAGCCTCCATGGATTCAACTGTGTCAATAGAGGCTTTCCCTCTCCTATTAGTAAGGGACTTCTTTCGGTGCCTTATCCCTTGGTAGCAGCAGATACACCACCTCCGACACTAACGGAGTCAGCAGCTACAGGGAAAGGAGAGATCAGAATCTGAGAACAACAGCCTGGAAAGTTCCAGTCATGGATCATAACCTGAAAACATTAGACAGGAATGTTACAATAATGGATCTGAATCTAAGAACGTTAAACTGGAATGTTCCAATACTCGCCCAGAATCTGAACACAATAGACTGGAATGTTACAACAATGTACAGGAGTTTATCCGATGGTCTTTTCTGGTTTTCCTGGTCTCAGTCAACATTAGCAGAGCAAATATACGGTGTACTGTTGATTATTCAGGCAGGTTATTATCCCAGTCTCGCTATTGTTGGTGTTCCTGGTAAGTTTTTCCAACTCTATCTATTTATTAATTACATAAACCATGTTCAACTTCATTGCGTTTTTTTTTGTTATCTATATCTGGTAAAAACAGAAAATACTATATTTAGTTTCGTTATAAATTCCACTCATTATCCACAAATTCCAGACATCTTTCTCACAAACATTTGAAACAAAACTGTGAGCACCCTTTTTGCGTTGAACTGATTAATGTCTTGGTATTGTCTCCATCACCAAACCTGCTCACTACCAGCTTCATAACACCCTGAGTGTCCACCATTGTGTCAGTGCTGTTGCTGAATAAACCATTATCTATGCCTTCGTAAAGGTCAGATTTTACAGATGCAGTTCTCTTCTAGCCACTGCTCCAGTTACGAATAGATCGATAACAAACTTGTAATGTCTCTAAAGTAAGTTCATGACAGGGACACTGTCAGAGTAGTAATGTCGCTGGATGGGTAACTCAGAGGCACAGGTCAGAATACTAAAGATACTGTTTCAAATCCTACCACAGCTGATCGCAGAACTTAAATTCAAATGATAAGAATCTAAATAAAAACAAATGCACAAACTGTAACCATAAAACGAGGAACATTTTGTCTAAAAATCTACCTGTTTCACTGATGTCCTTTGCTAAAGTAATCTAACGTCGTTACCGGATCTGGATTGAGAGTGAGTTCAGACCCACAACAATGTGCTTGGCTCTGTACTGCCTTGTGGAATGGTCATAATAAAGGGCAATTAGTGATAGTCATCAAATGCTGCCCTTGGCAGTGATGATGACATCCCATGAAATACCAAAAATAAACATTAAATCAAACAATGAAAGCTACTGAAGATCTGAAACAAAAAGACACAAAGTGCTGGGGAAACTGAACGGGTTTGGCAGTTTCTATTGAGAGAAAAACAGAGTTAGCATTTTCAGTACACTCATCATGCATCAGATCTGAAAGCAGCTGGGAAACAGTTAAATTGTGTTGGGCGAGAGAGGTGAATATATGAAGAAGTAGAGAGATAGAGAAAAATAATCAAACAAAGGAATTGTCGATGATGGAAATAAAATGTGATATTAATCTCGTTGATTTTTAAAAATCTTTTCCATATTCCTGAGTATTATGCCTATGTAGATATATATCCAAGTCTCTGCTTAAAACGAGGTATGTCCCCTCTGTCTCTCTTCCCTGAGTATGGTCATCTTCTTTTATTCAATAATGGGACCTGGGTGTCACTGGCTGGGCCAGTATATATTTCACTTTCCGGGTTGCCCACCAGAAGGTGTTGGTGAGCTGCCTGCTTGAACCAATGTAGCCCAAATACTGTAGGCTGCCAGTGATTAGATCTGTCTGCTTTCATTTCATTGAGATCTTGTGGTGATATAACTGAATGATTGACTTGGCCATTTCAAAGGGCAATTGAGAGTCAATCACATTTCTTTGGGTCTGGTCTCACACGTAGACCTGACCACGTGAATGTAACAGATTTCCTTCCACGGAGGACACAAGTGGGCTAGGTGTTTGCTTTTATTTGACAATTGACAATCTTCATTAGATTGTTAACCCAAATACTACATTGAATTCAAATTCCATAATCTGATGAGGCGAGATTCAAGTCCAGGTCTGAGTCATTAGCTGGGCCCCTGGGTTAATACTCTGGAGAGAATAGCACTAGACCGTCGGATCCCCAGCATCTACACTGGTAATGGGTAGTGTTGCTGTTATTGTGACTGAGGTAAAGAAAATTTTCAGTTACATTGTCAACTATTTCAATGAAGAACAGGGCCAGTAATATTTCAGCTCACAGGAACTGTGCAGAGCTGCAATGGTTTGTCAGCCAGGAATAGAAACTGAGGAGAAAAAGTAATTTCTAAACTCTGAGTGGGTGTGACATGTATACAGAGATTGGACTTGTACCCGTCACTGGAAAGTGAGTGGAGGCTCTCTGGATTGTTTTCTTGGTTTGTGTTATCAGCTACTGCAATGATTTAGGAAAACCTGAGGGTCTGGTGTCCCCACTCTGGACAAGGTTTGAGCACTGCATTTTGGAGAGAGTCTGGGACTGCAGAGACTGCATAGGAAGGAGGAGGACACCAGACTATCCTTTCTGAGATTTCCACAAATATTTCCAAATGATGAACCTTTCCCATGTGCGAAGTATGAAGTCAGTTAATTTCAACAATGAGGTCACAGAGCTGTGAAAACTCCATCAGCACAAACTGTAGTCTCACACCAAGGAGAGGACAGTACTCAAAATGCCCATCAACTGTTTTGATTCTGGAACTTTCTAAGTAGGAGTGGGTGAAGCATTCATTTTGCCAGAGTGCCATCCTCTCATGTACTCACAAGGTGACGGAGGCCATCTCCGTCCGGTGACGTGAATATGTTGGTTATGTCTCCACAGAGGAAGGAATAGAAAATCTTCCCGAAATGTTAGGGTGACTGGCGAAAATGTGGAATTGCAAGAAGTTAGAATTATCAAAGAGGAAGTACTGGGAAAAAAAAACAAAGCTCATTAGATTGAATGTTGGTAAGTTGCTGGACTAAATGAGTTACGATTTGAGAGGGTTACAGAGTTAGGGCAGGAGAGTTGTGCTTGCCAGGTAGCTCTTTCGGGAGCAGGTACAGAATGGCCTGATTCTGTACAGTCAATTCCTTAACTCTTTGAGTGAGGGCAAAGATTGTCAAAGCATTTTATGTTATGGAAAGGATACTGCAGACGTAAAAGTAACTACTGTGACGGCAAATATTTAAAACAGAATACCAACTGATGAATAAATCGATCTCAGATGTGAGGGAAAATATTAGATTTTTTTAGTAATTCGCAATAACTATATCCTTGGAGAATAATGATATGATTTGCGGAGTCAGCCTATATTTTAGAAAGGGAAACCACTTGGAGTTTGGGGAGGATGTTGATTGTGACATCGACAAATGAGAACCAATGGGAACAGTGTATTTGAATCTTCAGGAAGCTTTTGACAGGAAAGGAAGAACGTTAGAGTCCTTGTGTAAGGAGTGAATATACTACATGTATTGAGAATTGGATAATGGGGAGAATACAGACAGTAAGGTCCTGCTCTGGACTAAAGGTCATTGCTCATAGGGATCACATGTATCAGTGCTTGGAGCACAGCTGCTCACAAGGCAAATAAATGATTTGAATGTGATCAACAAATATAGACCTTTTCATTTTGAATTTATTAGAAGATGAGAGATTGGGAACTGCAGTTATCACTTACACAATTCACATGAGCCAGCAAGTAATCAGGGCAGTAAATGGTATGTTGTCCTTCATTACAAAATGATTCAAGTGTTGAAGTTAATTCATTTTCCTGCAGTTGTAGAGTGTTGCTTGATCACTATTTAGGCCACTGAGTACAGATTCTTTCTCCTTTATAAGGAATCATTTCATTGCAACTGAGATAGTGCAAAGTAGTTTCACCAGACTTATTCCTGGGATGATGGTACCGTGAGGAATGTGTGAAGAAAATGAGTGTTTAATTTGTGGCGCTGTGAGCGAATAACAGTCTTTTACATTTAAACTTGAAGATTAGGCACTAACACTCATATTGTCAAGACAAAGACAGTGATCAAATGCAACATTACATTTTTCCATGATATTTGATTCCCAATAGTTCACATCCCTGCGCGGAGCCCCCATGTTGGTTGAGAGGCAGCTCCAGGCTCTGAATGAACTATCACAGTCTCAGTATGCAATTGGTGTGCAAACCTGCACTGTTCAGAAATTTGTCAGCAGCCACAATACCGTATTCCTGAAAGAGGTCGCCATTCCCACCTGTTTCTAGTCTCCATAAAAAAAAACAGTCTGTCTTCTCCGAGACAGAAGCTATTTAGATGAGACTTGGCACGAACCATCCCCCTTCCTTTCTCACCTTCAGTCAACCAAGTTAAAGTAACACGTGCACCACTGGCAATGGATCCAGGAGGAATAACATAGACCAGTTTATCTGTGTAGTCGCTGCTTCACTGTTTGTCATATGGGTCATCAATGACATCTTCCTATTTCTGCATAATTGACTTGACAGGTGAATGGCCTCTTCCTGCTCACATGGAAGAGGCTCAAAGACCTGACTTGGCAACTCCTGTCACCTGTTTAACAACTCGATGTTCTGTCTACACTCCTTCCCTCCTTGTTTAACAGGCAGGAGGGACTGAATGGGCTACCCCTGTTCTTGTCCAATAGTTTCAGTGGGTTTGATACATTCCCTTGCAACCAGCTTGAGGTGCTGATTGAGCTGCTCTTGTTTAACTGTGGGACTAGTTGGACAACTACATGAATGTTACCTTCACTTTAGCAACACAGTTTAGATGCATTCAGGCTGACAAATGACAAGTAATATTCAAGCCACTCAAATTCCAGACCGTGATCATCACCAATAAAATACAATCTAACCTGCCCCTTGGCATTCAATGGTGTTACTATCACTGAATCCCCCAGAATCAAAGTCCTGGTGGGTAATCATTTCTCAGAAACTCACTGGTCTCACCACATAAACACAATAACTACAAGAGCAAGTCAGGAGCTAGGAATACTGTGGCGAGTAACTCACATCCTGATTTCCAAAAGTCTGTCCATCATCTACAATGCAAAAGTCAGAAGTGTGATAGAAGACTCCCAATTTGCCTTGATGAGTGCAGCCCCAACAACACTCAAGAAGCTTTATACCATCCAGGACAAAGCAACCAGTTTGATTGTCCCTATATCCACAATGCTCCACCATCAACGCTCAGCAGCAGCAGTGTTTTACTATCTACATGCTGCAGTGAAATGATTCATCAAAGATCCTCAGAGACCATCTTCTCAACACACGATCACGTCTATCTAGAAGGACAAGGGCTACAGATGTATGGAAATACAATCATCTTTAGGTTCCCCTCCAAGACATTCACCATCCTGACTTGGAAATACATCTCCGCTCCTTCATAGCCGCTGGGTCAGATTCCCGGAATTCCCTCCCTAATGGCATTGGAGGTCAACATCAGCAGGTGGACTGCAGCGTTCAACAAGGCAGCTCACCACCACCTTCTCAAGGGCATCTAGGGTCAGGTAATAAATGCTGGCCCAGCCAGTGACACCCAGATTCACGAAATAAATAAATAGAAATGAACAGAGGACGGTTGCTGAGGTGACACAGGGATCGGTGCTTGGGGCCCAGCTGTCCACAATGCCCTTTAAACATTTGGTTGCTGGAATCAGATACAATATATCCCATCCTGCTGACAGCACTAACGGATGTGGGATTGTGAGTGGGTGAGGGAGGTTGTAAAAAAACACCGAGAAGACTAAGACAAGTGGAGTGAAAGGGTAAATACGTGACAGATGGAGAACAATGTGGACAGAGGTGACGGTGTGCCCTTTGGTGGAAACGATAAATTGGCAGCCGACCATTTGAAAGGGATTGGTTGAAATATGTTGATTTACAAAGGGACGTATGCTCCTTTTTGTTGTTTCCTTCTGCATAAACCTCTGAGGCCCCTGCACCGCAGTGAGTCCTGTAACCAGAAGTCAATACTAGGAATGACATTGGCACGCTGCCCAGTGTATATACAACCAGCAAGTGGGGAGCTATAACATTGAAAAGGATCAGGATCTCCTTGTACACCAGTCACTGAAAGCAATATTGCAGGAAAGAAAGCAGTTAAGAAGATAAATGGTGTGCTGACCTTCATTTCAGGGTGATGTGAGTCCAGGAGAAAGGGTGTCTTACTGCAGGTGTACAGGGCCTTGGTGAGACATCATCTCAAACATTGTGCAGTATTGTGAACAGTTCACATCTCCATACCTAATAAAGGACAAACCTGACATTGAGAGAGAGCAGTGAAGGATGACCAGACTGATATAGATTAGATTACTTACAGTGTGGAAACAGGCCCTTCGGCCCAACAAGTCCACACCGCCCCGCCGAAGCGCAACCCACCCATACATTTACCCCTTACCTAACACTACGGGCAATTTAGCATGGCCAATTCACCTGACCCCTGCACATTTTTGGACTGTAGGAGGAAACCCACGCAGACACGGGGAGAACGTGCAAACTCCACACAGTCAGTCGGCTGAGGCGGGAATTGAACCCGGGTCTCTGGCGCTGTGAGGCAGCAGTGCTAACCACTGTGCCACCGTGCCACCCACAAACCCTGAGGTGTCTGGGATGACGAGCTTGTTGTGGGAGCAGACTTTGTGGTGACTGGGCCAGTATTCCATGGGGTTTAGGAAAATGAGTGGAGAAATTAGTGAAATGTACAAAAGTCTGACAGGGTGAGACAGATTGGAAGCAGGGATGATAATTCCCCTGGCTGGTACAGGCAGGTCACTCTGCATTGAGATGAGAATAAATGTCTGCACTCACTGACTGGTGAACCCGGGGAATTCTGTCGCACCTGGAAACCAAGACACTGATTATAAATAAGGATTTAGAGACAGTAAAGGGATGGTGGGAGAGCAGGAGCACGGTGTGGAAATGAAGGGCCAACCATCATTTCATTGAATGGGTTGCAAACTCGATGGACCAAACGTACTCCTGCAGCGCCTATTTTATAGCTTCCCAAGGTTACTCACATTAACGGATATGTATATCGTGTGGGGCAAGTGCATTGAGGAGATTTTTTTTCATGAACGAGAATGGGGAGGCTCAAAGTGTTGTATGATCTACTCCTTTCCCAATGTTTCTGTGCAGTCTGTGGGAAAGCTCGGTAAATGTTGTCACAAGCTCTCAGATGTTAGGAAGGAGGTCACTGCAGGGTCGACAGGACTGTGTTCCCATTCCCTTTTCCGACACTGATGCTTAGGCCGGATGTTCTGTCCGGTTTCATCCTTTCAGACCTCGGAGTAGTTTGATGCAAATGAGCGCCTTGATTGACCGTTTCAGAGACCATTTAAATGTTTATCACATGTCAGGGTCTTTGGAGCCAGTTTTAGGCCAGCCCAGGAAATCATGGGAGATTCACTTCCGAAAAGTACATTGGCGAAGGAAATTCTGTTTACAATCCATATTGGCTTCAAGGTCACTGTTACTGACACTAGATTTTAGATCTCGATATTTTATTAATTGCTTTTAACTTCCACCCGCTGCCAGAGTATTAGCCTCGTCTAGATTAGTAATCCAGTGACATTTCCACAGCACCATATCCACATGGGGATCCATCGGAAACCACACTGAACGGGTTACTTCTGTGCTGCTTGACACTCTGTCAAAAAGAACTCCCACCAATTTGGCTGTTATGATGGGACTGTGGGGGTAGTAATTGGTCAGTTTGTAATATTTCCCGTCTTAGTGGACAGGACACAGCTGAATAATTTTCCACATTGCCAGGGAGATGTCAGGTTTGGACCTGGAATGAAACAGCTTCCCCAGGGACACGGCTTGTTGTGCAGCACAAGTCTTCAGTCCTATTGCAGGAATGGAGTCAGGACCCATTGTCTGTGTCGTATCTACTGTGTTCAGCTGTTTCTTCATGTCACGTGCAGCGAATCAAATTGGCTGAAGACTGCCATCTCTGATTTTGTTGGCATCATGATGGGGGTGAGGTGTATCATCGACTCAACACTTCTGGCAGAAGATGGTGCAGATAAAACATCCTTCTCCTTTACACTGATGTGAAGGTCTGTTCCATTATTTAGGATGGGGATGTTTGTGGAACCCTCTCCTCCAGTCATTTGTTTAATTGTCCATCACCATTTATGACTGACTGTGGCAGAACTGCAGAGCTTCGTTCAGATCTGTTGGTCAAGTCCGGTAGCTTTAATGAGTTAGCATCAGGTTAAGGTTCATGTGATTCTGACTCTGACATGTTCACCCACACTCGTCACTGAGCCATAGATGGTGTTGATGGTAATGACAGACTGAGGTGTTACCCTGGCAAAAGGTTACAGGTTGTGGTTGAATGCTGTTCTGCTTCTCCTGCTGCTGTGGTCTACAGCACTACATAAATACGCAGTTTCGAGCTGCAATATCTGCAATGCAATTCTGCTGTCTGTTCCCCAATTCTCAGAGACCCACTCACAAATCAGCCCTGCGCTCAGTGACCTAACCTGGTTTCTGATGTGGAAATACTTCCATTTTCAAACTCTTATTCTGCTGAGGGTCTGTCTCCCCGGGCCTTGCTTCCAATCTGACACATTCCACAAAAACATTTAACTGATCTTAATTTAAATGTTTAATTCAAATGTTTAATTCATCTGAATCTTTTTCCTTGCGAAATGCCATCTTCTGTGTTTAAAGTGAATGTGTTTCCTCTGTTTCTCTCCCTGACCATGATTAAGAGCTCTGTAGACAATAGACAATAGGTGCAGGAGTAGGCCATTCTGCCCTTCGAGCCTGCACCACCATTCAATATGATCATGGCTGATTATCCTTAATCAGTATCCTGTTCCTGCCTTATTTCCATAACCCTTGATTCCACTATCCCTAAGAACTCTATCCAACTCTTTCTTAAATGAATCTGGAGACTGGGCCGCCACTGTCCTCTGGGGCAGAGCATTTCATACAGCCACCACTCTCTGCGTGAAGAAGTTTCTCCTCATCTCTGTCCTAAATGGTGTACCCCATATTTTTAAGCTGTGTCCTGCCTCCAGAGTGTCCAATTCTTTAATAGTCTTACATGTCTCAATCAGATCCCCTCTCAGTCTTCTAAACTCAAGAGTATACAAGCCCAGTCGCTCCAGTCTTTCAGCTTAAGGTAGTCCCGCATTCCAGGAATTGACCTTGTGAACCTACGCTGTACTCCCTCAATAGCCAGAATGTATTTCCTCAAATTTGGAGACCAGAACTGCACACAATTCTCCAGGTGTGGTCTCACCACGGCCCTGTACAACTGCAGAAGAACCTCTTTGCGTTAAAACTCAATCCCTCTTGTTATGAAGGACAGCATGATATTAGCCTTCTTCACTACCTGCTGTACCTGCATGCTTACCTTCATTGATTGGTGTACAAGAACACCCAGGTCTCTTTGTACTGCCCCTTTACCTAAATTGATTCCATTTTGGTAGTAATCTGCCTTCCTGTTCTTACCACCAAAGTGGATAACCATACATTTATCCAAATTAAACTGCATCTGCCATGCATCTGACCACTCACCTAACCTGTTAAGGTCACCCCATAATCTCCTAAAATCCTCCTCACATTTCACCCTGCCACCCAGCTTAGTATCATGAGCAAATTTGCTAATGTTATTACTAATACCATCTTTTATATCATTAATATATATTGTAAAAAGCTGCGGTCCCAGCTTTTCCCTGCGATACCCACTGGTCACTGCCTGCCATTCCAAAATAGAGCTGTTTATCACTACTCTTTGTTTCCTGTCAGCCAACCAACTTTCAGTCCAAGTTAGTACTTTGCCCCCAATACCATGCGCCCTAATTTTGCTCACTAACCTCCTGTGTGGGACTTCATCAAAAGCTTTCTGAAAATCCAGGTACACTACATCTACTGGATCTCCCTCGTCCATCTTCAGAGCTACATCCTCAAAAAATTCCAGAAGATTAGTCAAGTATGATTTCCCCTTCATAAATCTATGCTGACTCTGACCTATCTTGTTACTACTATCCAGATGTGTCGTAATTTCATCCTTTAAAATAGACTCCAGCATCTTTCCCACCACTGATGTCAGACTAGCTGGTTTATAATTTCCTGCTTTCTCTCTCCCACCTTTCTTAAAAAGTTTTACAACATTAGCCACCCTTCAATCCGCAGGAACTGATCCCGAATCTATCGAACTCTGGAAAACAATTACCAACGCATCCACGATTTCTCGAGCCACTTCCTTCAGTACCCGGGTTCTAGACCATCAGGCCCCGGGGACTTATCAACCTTCAGACCTAACAGTCTCACCAACACCAATTCCTGGCAAATATAAATTCCCTTAAGTTCAGGTCCTTCAGCCACTGTTACCTCAGGGAGATTGCTTGTGTCTTGCCCAGTGAACACAGATCTGAAGTACCCATTTAATTCCTCTGCCATTTCTTTGTTCCTTGTAATATATTCCCCTGTTTCTGTCTACAATGGCCCAATTTTAGTCTTAACCATTTTGTTTTTTGCCTTTCACATACCTAAAAAGATTTTTACTATCCTCCTTTATATTTTTGGCCAGTTAACTTCGTACCCCATTTTGTTCTCTGCATATTCGCTTCTCAGTAATCCTCTGTTGTTCTTTAAAAGCTTCCCAGTCCTCCGTTTTCCCACTTATCTTTGCTACGTTATACTTTTCATCTTTTAACTTTATATGTTTCTTAACTTCCCTCGTCAGCCACGGCCACCCATGACTCCTCCTAAGATCTTTCTTCCTTTTTGGAATGAACTGATCCTGAATCTTCTGCATTATACACAGAAATATCCGCCATTGTTCCTCCACTGCCATCCCTGCTAAGGTATCGCACCATTTGGCCAGCTCCTCCCT
The DNA here is from genome assembly GCF_037043375.1 of Chiloscyllium plagiosum. Lineage (NCBI taxonomy): Eukaryota > Metazoa > Chordata > Chondrichthyes > Orectolobiformes > Hemiscylliidae > Chiloscyllium > Chiloscyllium plagiosum. Next base: position 101,758,518 of record NW_028270177.1, on the reverse strand, counting down.
CATAGCTCCATTATTCCCTTTATTCAACAGAAATATTGTCACTTCCGATTGTACCCTCTCCCTCTCAAATTGCAGATTGAAACTTATTGGATTATGGTCACTACTTCCCAATGGCTCCTTCACTTCGAGGTCCCTGATCAATTCTGGTTCGTTGCACAATACCAGATCCAGAATTTCCTTCTCCCTGGTCGGCTCCAGCACCAGCTGTTCGAGGAATCCATCTCGGAGGCACTCCACAAAGTCTCTTTCTTGGGGTCCAATACAATCCTGATTCTCCCAGTCTACCTGCATGTTGAAATCCCCAATAACAACTGTAGTAATATCTTTGCAACAGGCCAATTTCAGCTCCTGATTTCACTTACATCCGACATCCAGACTATTGTTTGGGGACCTGTAGATAACTCCCAAGAGGGTCTTTTTACGCTTAGAATTTCTCAGCTCTATCTGCACTGACTCTACATCCCCTGACTCTAGGTTTCCCCCCAAAAGGGAGTGAATATCACCTCTTACCAACAGGGCCACCCGACCCCGGCAGAGGGGTCAGGTGGCCCTGTTGGTAAGAGGTGATATTCACTGTCCTTACGACGTCCTTACGACAGCCCTGTTGGTAAGAGGTGATATTCACTGTCCTTACGACATCCTTACGACAGCACGTGTAGCCTTGTATATTCATTTCGTAAGCACTGTCCACTTGAAGCCTCGTCTCAGTTATCACCAGAATATGGTATCTGCCAATTTTCAAAAGAGCCTCAAGCTCATCCATCTTATTTATCATGCTTCGTGCATTCATATTTAAAGTATTTTTAATTTGTTCCTGCCCTCACTCTTCTTATCAACTCCTATTTCACGCAACCTTACAGTATGATCCCTTTTTGCGTTTTCTGCTTTATTGATACAGTTGTCTTTCTTGACTTCCCTTGTTCTAACTTTCCCTTCAATTTCCTTCTTCAACATCCAGTTTGTCCCCTCCACCTTCCCCACCCCCTACTTAGTTTAAACGCAGCTGTGTTGCAGTAGCAAACCTGCCTGCCAAAATGCTGGTCTCCAAACTATTAAGGTGCAAACCGTCTCTCTTGTAGAATTTATGCTTACCACAAAACATACCCCAGTGATCCAAGAATTTAAATCCTTGCTTCCTGCACCAGTTCCCCAGCCACACGTTCAAGTCCATTATCTCACTGTTTCTGGCCTCATTAGACTGAGGAACTGGAAACAAACCAGAGATAACCACCCTGGGCATCCTGCTTTTCAGCCTTCTTCCTAGT